>NW_021620689.1:1812801-1864378 GCF_004785775.1 Grammomys surdaster | reverse complement strand
ATCTTTTTTGTTTTGTTTTGTTTTGTTTTTTTGAGACAGGGTTTCTCTGTGTAGTCTTGGCTGTCCTGGAACTCACTCTGTAGACCAGGCTGGCCTCGAACTCAGAAATCTGCCTGCCTCTGCCTCCCAAGTGCTGGGATTAAAGGCATGCGCCACCACTGGCCAGTGGATGTGTGCATTTTTAAGTTGGCAATTTCTGAAAGACAGAGGCTGTTTGAGGATACTGTTTGAATTGAGCTCTGACAAAACCAAATCTTTTCTTAATTTACTCATTCATTTTAGAAGGCTGAGTTCACACAAGTATACCTCCGATGTGTGAAAGTTCTGTGCAATTGACATTCCAGTGTGCCCAGAAATCAAACTCACCATGGCTCTTTTGGAACTGTAACAGAAACACAGCTCCAGAAATCGAAACTATTTGTTACCTGGCCTGTTAAGGGCAATGGTTTGCCTACCCACGGGCTGGATGGCAGCTTCAGGTGGGACTGAGCAGTAGGACCCTCCCCAAAGTATGGATGTGCCTTCCTGCAACTCTCCCCTTGGACACAGAGATGCTGAGAAAACAGGATGTGTCCTGACCTTGTAATTCTCTCCCTTCTCTGTAAAGCTGCAGGAAAACTTTTATAGTTCTACCGAGTGCCTGCATCCTTGCCTATTGGCAGGTAGGCTAGCCTGGGCTAGGTCATGTCAGTGTGGAACAGCCTCCCCCAACCTCTGGAAGCCTTTAAGAATCAGAAGCTCACTTTGTACTATGGATTTGACACCTCCCCCCCCCCACCCTCTCTCCCTCCCTCCCTCCGACCTCCATCATGCTATCTCTGGTATATCTCTTAAAGCTTTCTCACTCAGCAGTGAAGGTGAGATGCACTATCCTAACAACACTCATCTGAAGGGTAACTCATGACACTTTTTTCCTATGGGCCTATCATTCTTTTATAAGTTATGACACATGGCAAATTTCCCGCCGGTGGTCATTTTAGACCTTATTAAGAAGGGGACAGCTGAATGTTCCTATAGGAAGCTTTCAAGATAAGCACTAGTTAGTCACAGGGAAAACGCTAGCAGCTCTTACCGAAGTAGTCAAGCCAGTTCATGACTTGCAGAGCCTTGGGGAGCCGAAGGACCTCGATGTTGTAGAGATTTTCTACCTCTTTGAGGAGGGTCTGTCTGTCGGATTCAATTTGCTTGATTCGAACTTGCACTACAAAGAGGTGAAAGCGGACGGATCCCGCGTCAGGTGTGCGAAGCCATCACACCTGCGTCCCAATCCACCCAAAACTCACGATCACACGAATCCATCCCTTACCCTCGCGGTCGAAGTCCTTCAGGAAGGAGGCGAGCTTCCGGCTCCGCTGCGTGTTGGTTTTGGTCCCGCGGCTGCTGCGTTTCTTGGACGGCATGGCGGCCGGGTGTGTTGAGCGAGGGGTCGAGCTGCCGGGTCAGCGACTGATATGGGGAAAGAAGGCGTGAGCAGCGAAAGTTCAGTCGTTGGAGTCTAGGTATCCAGAACTCTGCGGAAACGTACCTGAGGGCCCCAAAACACAGACGCGGAAACCTCACAGCTCCAACTAAGGGACGGGCAGCTCCTCGGGTAACCGCCACCCAATTCAAACTCAACGGACACAGCCTAGCCAATAGCAACTCGCCTTCTTTGGAAGTTCTCACAACGCCCAATCACAATAAAGCTTCTTCTCCCTCCGACAGCCAATCCTCATAGAGGACTTCAATGGCCAGAAGTCATTGCGGCATACGCCATCTTTTCGCGACTCCAGAGCGGTGGAACTAGAGTGGTGAGTTCTCACTGGTGAGCGTGCAGACAGTGCCAAGCGTAGTGTAGTTTTTAATGTCAACTCAGCGTTGACAACCCAGGATTTACGTTTTCCTGTTGGTTTAGGGACAGAGCTAGAAACCTTAAGGAGAGGAGACAAGATTCTGGCTCCTGAAGCACAGGTCCAGGGATGGACAGACCCCAGGGACTCGCAATCTAAAGCAGATTGCCCTGTCGGGAAGAACCTCCTTCGGAAGACCTGAAGCAACAGTCCTGGGGAGAGCTGGTAAGAGGACCGTCAGAATCGCTATTCTTGAGTGTCACTAGAGACACAGCTTCCCCCTGCCACCCTCAGCGACGTGAGGAGTTCCTCTAACCTTTTAGAGACTTCAGCTCAGTTGATGGCTTTGACGCTGAAAAGAATTCAGCACTAACCAACTTATGAAGCAGAGTTACACGAACACGTTTGATACGGGGCTCACCATATAACACTGGCTAGCCTGGAAATCTCTCTGTAGACTAGGTTGGCCGTGAACTCACAGAGATCTGCCTGTTTCTATCTTCCCTGTGCTAGAATTAAAGGTGCATTCGACAACTACCAGCCTAAAGCTGTATTTATTTATTTGTTTATTTATTTATTGTAGCCATGTAAATTTAATTAGTTGCTAGATTAGCAGACAGATATGTTAAGCTGATGAGGATAGGTCCATAAACTTAGGAGGGGCAGGTTACATTTATGCCACTTGAAGTTTAGACATTCAACAGGACTGCTTTTTAATACTGAATATAAAACCTCTTGCCCCACCCCCCAAATCAATGTATTAACCCTGGTTTCTAAAATTATCCAAACTTCCTTTTAAACACAATTTTAATTTTTTATACTTAAATATTTTCTTTAGCAAACATATCCAGATACTAAGCTTCACTTTATAATTTTGTGTCAGAATATCCCAAACTGTTCAACGTTCCTCTAAGCCACAACAGCTGAGATCTTTTTTTCCCTTTAAAACATTTCTCTTTTCATTGCCATTCTCTAAGATATTCTGTAAAGGGGCCAAGTGTACAGCTCAGGAACAGAGCCCATTTTTTTGAGGCCCTGGGTATGATTCCATCACCCCAAGAAGAAAGGGGGGGAAAGCCTGAAAAAAAAAAACAAAAAAATATCAAACCCCTGTAAATTCTTCTTCACGTCTGTTATAGTGCAGCAATTTGTCATCTCTCCCATAGCAGTCGATCAACTTGGTGAGGGTCAGTTTCTCATCCCCGGACATGATGGACTGCAGCTCACGCAGCAGCCGCGGGTCACATTTCCTCCACTTCCTTGTTAAATCCTCTAACTCAGTCACAACATTCTTTATCCTGTACATCGTGACTGACTTTAACCTCCGAAGAAGGTCTTCCTTCTCTTGAACCTGCCTAGTCAATTTTGCTTTTTCTTCCTTTAAACTTTGTTTAGTCGTCTTGGTCTCAGCATCTTTTTGAGTGGCACTAGATGACCCAGTGTCAGGTGACTTAGAGTCACATGCATTTTTACTCTCTGAGCTCTCTTTTTCAGGTTCACTGTCTTTGTTTTTCAAGCTTTCTTGGGCCTTTGAACAATTTTCTTCTTTTGAAGATTCTCCTGGTTCTGGAAGGGTCTGATCATTTTCTTCATTCTCTACCTTAATACGCTTCACCACACTACAAAAAGACTGAGATGAAGACCTTGCTTTCTTTAATCTCTCTTTAGATGTTCCAGTAATAGGTTGCTTTCCTGAACTTTTCGAATGGGGTGATGGTGGATTCTCACTGGTCTTAGGAGTATCAGGTGAAGTCGGGGGTGATGGTGGATTCTCACTAGTCTGAGGAGCATCAGGTGAAGTAGATGCTGAATCTGACGGATTTTCCATCTTGGAAGTGATCTCCTGATTTCCGTATTCGTCAGCCATACTCACAGCACAAACACAGCGTACATACAACCCTAAAGCTGTTTTAAATACAGACTTAAGCACAAGGATTAAGAGAGAGATACCTAGGCATAAAATAAAAGACACTTGTAGGCTGCTCAAAGAATCTCAGGAAGTTAGACATAGCCACGTGGGTATAGGCTTCTCCAGGGAGATCAGCAGTTGATTTTCTTTTCTTTTTTTCCTCTCAGTTTCTTGAAACAGGATTTCTCTGTGTAGCCCTTGCTGTCCTGGAACTGTAGACCAGGCTGGCCACAAATCCCAAAGAACCTCCTGGCTCTGCCTCCAGAGTGCAGGAATTAAAGTCATGTTACATTAGCCATGTATACTTATTGTGGTGGCTTTCAGGTTACATCTCAAAAGGGATTCTAAGAACCCTTGTTATTCCCTTCACACAAGAAGTTGTCTGATAAGACAAGTAATTGAGCCGGGCGGTGGTGGCACACGCCTTTAATCCCAGCACTTGGGAAGAAGAGGCAGGCGGATTTCTGAGTTTGAGAGTTCGAGGCTAGCCTGGTGGTCTACAGAATGAGTTCCAGGACAGCCAGTGCTACACAGAGAAACCCTGTCTTGAAAAAACCAAAACAAAACAAGTTAAGTGAGCTGGCTTCTGAGATTCTTTGATGGTATTATAATCTAATAAAGTGAAATCAGGAATTCTGATGGTTGTTAAATGGGATAGTGTCGGTCCTTTCTCTGTAAATGGGATTTATGGTGAGATTTCTAGAACATGGAAGGTTTACAGCTGGGAAGGAAGAAAGACCTTAAGTGGTTGGTAAGTGTACTGCTGGAATTCTCACTTCATTGTTGACCCCAAAGTATCAACTTGCTTCCAGGATGAGGAGTTCTTTTTCATGTCCCCCAAAGTCTCTCTACCTTTCAATATTGCCTTGGAGCTATTGGAAGACCAAAAGCTGGTCTTCTCATGAGGTCAGAGATGACTCTCCCTTGATGCAGACTCTTTTGGTACCCTGACTCGCTTTTATTTTGTTTTTTTTTTCTTCCCAGAAGATGGCTCATGACCAGCCTCTGCTAGTTGTGCAGGAGGCCCTGAAGAAGTGCTTCCCTGTGGTGGAGGAACAGCAGGACCTGTGGCAGAGTACTCTGCAGGACTGCTCACCCCTCCTGTCCTCTCTCAGCAATCTGGCTGAGCAGCTGCAAGCAGCACAGAGTCTGCGGTTTGAGGATGTGCCAGCCCTTTGTCCTTTTCCAGACTTACAGGAGCGGTTGAGGCGCAAGCAACTGGAGGCTGGTGACATTGTTCTGGACAAGCTAGCTGAGAGGCTGTAAGATGCTCTGTGTCCCCCTTTGTTGATGGAAAGATCTTAATGCTGCATGGCATCCCAGCTTCAGTCAGGGTGGGCCTACAAAAGTTAACAAAAGCCAGGAGTAATCGTGCAGGGGGCTAAGTAAGTAAACAAACAAATAAATAAAAATAACCTCAAACCAACCTAATAAATGCAAGAAATTACAAAAGCAGATAAAAAGAACGGAGGAAGAATGCAGTCCTCTTCTGGTGACATCCTTGCTGTGCGGTAGGTCAGTGAGAGCCAGGACTTAGGACTGTATGTACAGTACCTTGTACACCTCGGGCTTATCCCTGCTCATGCATTTAGAAGCAAGAAAACAGAAAATCAAACTGCCCTGAAATCAGAGCCAGTGAGAAATAGAGCCGGGATTCTGAAGTGTGCCTGTTGTTTCAGCTGGGGCTCTTCACCACCACTTGATTCTACACACAAGTGGATACATGTAACTAGTCCATGGAACAGTAACAACCCAGGTGTTACACAGATACTGTTTCCTTTGCTTGTTGTAATGTTAGTCACAGTCTATAAGCAGGACCTATAGACTTGAGAGTTTTGGATTGTTTCCTGTTTTTACACCATAAGCCACAGTCAGATATTTAGAGCTAGAGTTCTGGGCTAGGGGATCCCTTGTCTATTGGGAAGTTGCAGCCTTTGTTTTAGTGATGGGTCCCTTAGAGTCAGCATTAGAACAATATGTAGGCACTGCCAAAGGCACCTTGTACATATCATCATATTTATTTTTCTAGTGACAATTCATTCACTGATTCACTATGTGTTTGCTGTTCTTGGAAGACACAGTGAGCAATGGAGCCTTTATTCACAGGGGAAATAACTCGCTTTCTCAAGCAGTCTGTACATGCTGAGCCCATATTGCCATTCAAGAACCAGCCAAACAAGGTGGTTAAGATGGCTCAGTGGGTAAAGTGGGCTCACTTGCTGTGTGAGCCCGATGACCTGGGTTCCATCCACAGGACCCATGGAAAGGTGGAAGACCAGAGTGGACACCACTCACTGAATTAAAAAGGGTGTAGCTCAGTGGTAGAGCACTTCCCTAACATGTGGGTTAGGGTTTGAGTCCCCTCTGAAAACTTCAAAATGGCAGTAGTGATTTGAGAAACCTAACCCCCTATCTTGTTTGGAACACTTCCTAACACTCTGCTTTCCCACAGAGCCACCCTCCTCGAGGTTCGGAACACCATCAGCAGGCATGTGGAGCGGGTGTTTCAGGCCTATGAGCAGCATGCGGCTGTGCTTGACATTGAGACCATCCTAAGGCCCTCAGCTGTGAGCCCCTCCGTGGTTGACATGTTGGAGTGGCTCCAAGATATTGACAGACATTATCGAAGCTCGTATCCTTCCAGTGCCTCCTGACTGCCCAGAGCTGCCCCTGGAAGCCGTGCGGAGGGGGTTCAGATTTTATGGGTCAGCAGGCTGTAGAATTTGCTGCAATTCTCTAGTGCTCAAACTTAGATTCTTCTTGAGTTAGTCTTTTTTTTTTTTTTTTAATAGTCATTCCTTACCGTTTATCTGCTAGGCACTACTCTAAGTGCTGGGAGCAGGCTTAAAAATGGGGAGTGTATAGTGTCAGATGTGGTGAGTGCCAAATAAGGCAGGACAGGTGAGGGAATGTGGGCTGTGACTTTAATAGTGTGGTTGGGGCAGGAGCCCGTGAGGCAGTGACATCCTGAGACAGTGATATCACAGCATTTGAGCAAAGTTTGAAAGTGGAAAGGAACGAGCCATGTGAGTATTTGGAAGAAGAGTCCAGGCAGAGGGTTGATGGAGTGAGCGCCTGGGTGGAGCATGTCTGGTCCATGCAAGAGCTGAGGCCAGTGGGCCGAGGGCAGGGCAGGAGAGGGCCAAGGGCAGGGCAGGCGAGGGCCTTGCTTTTCTGAGAAGGATCTTGAAGGTTTTGGCTGTTACTCTGAATTCAAAGTTCTCAGAAACTTTAAGCAGAACCACGTGGTCAAAACCTATGCTAAACAGTGCTGGCCAGGTTCTGAAGCACAATTGACATGGCGGGGATCAGCCTGAGAGCAGAAAATTGGCTGGAGTTCTGTCCTTTTCTTGATTCTTGTCTGTGACCGTCATCTGACCCTGGTTTTCTCCCTTTACTGTTGTTCCTAGTCCTGAGTCTCAGTTTCCTGTGGCTGTCTCCAGCTGCTCACTTAGTGAGCTACAAATTCAAGTTTAAAGCTGCACATGGACCAGCAGTGCCCACTGCGTTACTGATTTTCATGTTGTGATCAAGTATCAGACACACAGCAGGAAGGACAGATTTGTTTCAGGTCATAGCTGAGGGAACATAGCCATCACGGAGAAGAGCACACCTGCATCAGGAAGCAGGGAGTGCTGACTGCTGGTGCTCTGTTCACTCCCTGTTCGCTCTGGGACCCCAGCCTGTGGACTGACGCCGTCCACAGTCAGAGGGGTCTTCCCACTTCATTTAAACCTTTCTGGAGACACTATCACAGACAACTCATGTCATGTTTCCATGGTGATTCTAAATCCAGTGAAACTGACAGAGGAGATTGTCACCTAATCTGGAAGTGTAGGGATGGCCTTCCTCATTTCCCTCCATTTTCTATTATAACTGCAATGCGGCAGTACTAGGTGTGCTAGTGGCGGCCACTAACACTGACGTCACTAAGCACTGCCATAGGCTAGGTACTGAAAGGCACTGGTTGGCTCTACTGCTCTGCCTTTGTTTTTAGTCACATGGCTGAGATGGACCACATTCAACGGTAGTCCCATAAGAGCACATGACCTCGTGACACAGACATCTTGGTTTAAGTAAGTTCCTTTTTTTTTTCCTGAGTAATCCTTAACTTCTGGGAAGGTACCTGAAGAGAAAATACCTTCTCTCCTCTATCCACTGGGGAGACTTGGCCAGCATCCAAGCACTGCCCAAGGCCTGGGACCAAATTTCAGAAGATGAGTGCCAGACGCTTGTGTCAGGTACTAGTGTCTGTCAGTCCTGTGCTGCCCTCCTTCCTCTGTGGCTGGCCTCTTTGGAAGTGCTGTGCTTTTGGGCCTTGATAAACCTGATGCCTTGTACCTTTCTTCCTGTTCTAGATATCCTGGTGAGTGTCTCCTTCTTCCTGGAGGAGCCAGGAGGCTGTGCAGTGTCTGGAGATCTGGAGCACCGCAGTTGAGGGCTGCCATTGCTACCCTAGGCTATTTCTAATGAGGGTCAGTGTTGCTACCTGAAATACCAATGCCTACGGTAGAGGCCCTTGACTTCTCCATGCTAGGCCATGGTCAAGGGTCCATGGCCGCCACACCTGTGGCTCTGAGAAGAGGATAGAGGCGGAGGAGACAGGAAAACCAGCGCTGATAAACAGTGTCCACCAGGACAGGAAAGGGCAGAAGGCTAAATTGTGTGGCACTACTTACTGCCTATGTCATCTGAACCACCTTCTCTGGTTGGCCCAAGTCCTGGTTCTGTGTGTGTCAGTATCTTCGTCCTTAATGGCTTAAAGATACGAGTGGGTCTGAGTCCAGGGCGAGAGCAGTGTGTGTGAGGGGGGAGTTAGGGTAGGGGGGCCGGCAGAGTCAATCCCCCTGCAAACCCCAAAAAAGGGAGGGACTGAAGGAAAAGGAACATGTAAAATGTTTACCCCTTCACAGATACTCATCAACCCAAGTTTCATTTCCAATGTCAGCCACCAGAGGGCGATGGTGCAGCATGAGCGATTCTGAATGCCTTGTTCTTGAGGGCGGTACCCTGTTGCTGTTAAAAGTGACTGAGGTGCTGGGCAGTGGTGGCTCATGCCTTTAATCCCAGCACTTGGGAGGCAGAGATAGGCGGATTTCTGAGTTCGAGGCCAGCCTGGTCTACAGAGTGAGTTCCAGGACAGCCAGGGCTACACAGAGAAACCCTGTCTCGAAAAACAAAAAAAACAAACAAACAAACAAAAAGTGACTGGGGTTGTGATGGGGAGCTGGATATCCCACCCAGGACTAGGGAGGCAAAACAGGTGGATCTCTGTGATTTTGAGATCATCTTGGTTTCCATAGCTCCAGGCCAACCAATGCCACATACTGAGACTGTCTCAAAAAAGAAGAGAGAAGGAGGTAAGGGAGTAATAGTGAGACTCCCCAAATGACAGGGCTAAAGGACTTCTCACTGGCCACATTCTTCTGAGTTTGGGGTGATTGGCCAGGGAAGAGGATGCCGGCTGTGATGGTTGGTTTTTATAGTCTGCTTGACACATGCAGAGCCACCTAGGAAGGGAGTCTCAGGGAGGAATGTTCTAGATTTGGTTGGCTTGCAGACATGCTTGCAAGATTTTCTTACCTGAGGTGAGAAGATCCATCCTGAATGTGGATGGCAGGATATCATGGGCTGGAGCCTGGGTCAGAGGAGAAAGAGCAGGCTGAGCACTGGGGGCACGCACTAACTGGTTGCCTTTGATGGGGCGTGTGCTGTGAGCAGCTGCTTCCGGTTCCTGCCTCCGGGCCTCCGTAGTGGTAGACTGTAGCTTCACATTGTGAGCGTCCTGAGCCCTCTGTCCCTTCACTTGCACCTGTCGGTGTATTTTATCATGTTTTAGGGTTCTCTAAAGGAATGGCACTAACGATAGAATGAATGAATGGAGAAAGGGGTACTGGGGGCCGGGAGAGGGAGAGCAGGCAGGCCCAGAGCAAAAGCTTTCTTTTTCCGTATGATGGGCTCCCATCACGAGGTGTGGCCCAGATTTGGGATGGGTCTTCCCACCTCAAATAATCCAGATTTAGGGTGGGTCTTCCCACCCCAAATGATCCAATCAAGAAAATCCCTCACGGGCATGCCCAGTTGACTGAGTCTTAGTTGATTCCAGATGTCACGTTGACAGTGAAGATTAGCCATCACATGCAGTAACAGGAAGAACTGAAAAGCAGCCTTGAGTTGGTGCCGGACCTTGCCTTCTGTGCAGCAGCCACTGCCTGGGGCCCCAGCTTCCCATATGCTGTGTAAGTCAAGGCTGCATGTACAGGGCTTAATGCAGAGAATGGATTTATTTTAGTAATTGATTTTTTTTAAGACAGGGTTTCTCTGTGTAGCCCTGGCTGTCCTGGAACTCACTCTGTAAACCAGGTTGATCTCAGAGATCCACCTGCCTCTGCCTCCTGAGTACTGGGGTCAAAGGTGTAAGCCACTACTGCCCCCCGTCCCCAGCTGAGGATGGATACTTTTAAAAAGAAAGTGGCTTTGTTTTCTTACTACATTTTTTTTGTTTTCAATTAAAGAAAAAAATTAAATACAGAAAAGCATAGTGCAAAACCCACTCTAATATTTTGATCTGTATCCCTTTACTGTTCTTTACAAATTTCAAAACAAAAACACTGATACAAACTCATTCTTTTTAACTTTGTGGATAGTGGGACATCTGTAAATAAGTCAATAAAACTGTACTATATAGACTATATGACATTTGGTAAATTATTACTTTTTTTTGCTTTTTATGCATGTTTGTATATATGCATGCATGCTTGTGTATATGAGTGTGTGTGTCTGTGTGTGTGTGTCTGTGTGTGTTTGTGTGTGTCTGTGTGTGTGTGGTGACCAGAGGATGACTTTAGGTGTTATCCTTAGGAATGCCATCCTCCCACTTTGAGGCAGGGTCTCTCATTGGCTTTGAACTTACCAGTTAAACTCCCTTGGCTGGCCAGTGAGCTCCAGAATCCTTCTCCCTCCATCTCCCAAGTTCTGGGGTTGCCACACACCTGATGATCTTCCTCAGCCTCTCAAATGCCAGAGTGAGAGGTGTGCTACCATGCCTACCGTTAGTATTGACCCTTATGCTGAGCCCTGGGTATAGAGATGAAAGAAAGCCACTGGGAGTATTATAGTTCAGGCAGGATTTTTTTTAATGTGTATGAGTATTTTGCCTGCATATATGTCTGTACACCATTTCTGTGCCTGGTGCTGAGACCAGAAGAGGGCATGAGATCCTCTGAAACTGGAATTACAGATGGTTGTTAGCTACCATGCAGGTGCTGGGAAGTGAGTGTGGGCTTTTTATAAGAGCAGCTGGTGCTCTCAACCTTTGACATATTTCTGCAGCCCTAGGCCAAACAGTTTTGAATTCATGTTTCTAAAACTTAGATGTGCATGTAAATGACCAATAGCTTATGAAAATGTAGATTCTTGTTGAAGGGGCTCTAGCTGGCCCGAACTGGCCAGTGTGGCTCTGGTAGACCTTGCCCCCCACCCCCACCCCATCCCCTCTGCCTTGTTACAAACCTTTAGATCATATTCCTAAAGCTAGTCATCAAGGTCTATTCCTTTATTTAGTCACTTCCTCTGACTAAGGCTGACCACCAGGGTCAAGCTATCAAAGTATTGAAGTCCAGCAATCAAAAGCCCCACTTTGGCTCATCTAATTAACATAACTAATTAAAATTAAATACCTCATCCTAACCAGGTGTTTCTCCTTTGCCTTTATGAACTGCCATTTTCCTGTGGGCCACATCTGTCTCTATCCAGAGGCAGTCCTCCATCATCCAGAATAAATACCCCTTCCCCCTCTCCCTTATTCCCGCCCTTCCCTTTCTTCCTTGTCCTCTATCTCCTGTCTTTGCTTCTTATTCTCTGCCCTTGTCCCTCTGGTAAATAAATCAATAAATCACCTTTGTGCTGAGAACTTGGTCCTGGAGGTCCTAGGCTGAGAGTGACCTTTTACACTCATCCTGTAGGTATGGGGTGGACCCAGGAGTCTGTTTCTGATGAGGTCTCAGGTAATGTTAATGCTGGTGCTCTAGGCATTGTAAAGAATCTGATTCTGATTGTGATTCAGATTTGTATTATAAAGTAACAGAATGGGTACAGTTGAGATCAAAAGTACTGCGGGAGAAAAGAGGCACTGACTGCCTGGGGACTTGATGGAGTTGTATACCAGCACCATGCTTACATTTACTCCCAGAGCCCGGCACGTTAATAAAATTCAGAACAAAACTATGTAGAGTTCATAGGATAGGATGACAAGACCCCCCCATCTGTGAGGGCAGCTTGGGCCAGATTGTGTAGAACCTTGAGTTTCCAGTTAACAGTTTGTATTGGGGACGAGGGATTGGGGGAGATGGCTTTCAGTAAAGTGCCTGCTGAACAGGCCTGAGTGTTCTTGGCACTCATACTAAAGCCAGGTGCAGTGGCGTGGACCTGTGATCTCAGTTCTGGGGAATAAGACAGACTCTGGGGCTTGCTGGACAGTGAGTGAGCTTCGGTTCATTAAGAGATCTTGTCTCAAAAAGGGGGAGTGTGGAACAATAGAACTAGACCCCTGACATCTGTTTCTGGTCTCCATGTGCATTTGCACACACACACACACACAAGTTCTTATCTATAGCACAAAATACACTCGTGTGTGTATGTGTGTGTGTGTGTGTGTATGTGTGGTGTGTGTAGTCGTGTGCTGTGTAATACTTCAGCCGTTGGAAGACTTCGTTCTATCTAGGAGGATGGTCCCATAACACAGTATTGCTAATGACTTCCTAGGCATCTTTGCTGAAATACACCCTGTTTGTTTCATACAGCAGAATCACTGATGTGTGTCTTTCAGAGTGTACCTTCATTAATAAGTACAGTCGTGTATATTAAATGTTTGTATTATAAAGCTACATCTGTCTCCTTGACACAGGTATTTAAGGCATTTACTAATAACTTTTTTTGGGGGGGGGGTTGGTTTTTTGAGACAGGGTTTCTCTGTGTAGCCCTGACTGTCCTGGAACTCACTCTGTAGACCAGGCTGGCCTCGAACTCAGAAATCCGCCTGCCTCTGCCTCCCAAGTGCTGGGATTAAAGGCGTGCGCCATCACTGCCAGGCAATAACTATTTTTTTTTTAATGTATATGAGTACACTGTCACTGTCTTCAGACGCACCAGAAGAGGGCATCAGATCCCATTACGGATGGTTGTGAGCCACCATGTGGTTGCTGGGAATTGAACTCAGGACCTCTGGAAGAGCAGCTGGTGCTTTTAACCTCTGAGCCATTTCTCCAGCCCCCACTAATAACTTATTAAAGTAGAATTGGTTTTTTTCCACCCTTAGGTTTTCTATTAAAAATGCTACCATTCTTTTTTGCATGAATGGATTTTAAGTGCCTGATGCCTGTGGAGGGCAGAGGAGAGGATAGGATCCCCTGGAACCAGGGTTACAGATGGTTACAAGCTGCCATGTGGGGATTGGGAACTGAGCTTGGGTCCTCTGCCAGAGCAAGTGCTTTTAACTACTGAGCCCTCTCTCTAGTCCCTAAAATGCTATTTTTTCATTATTATTTTAGACTTAAAATCTAAAATAAATGTGATTTACTTGTTGAATAAGGTACACATGACCTGAAGTGTAAAATTCAATGAAAACTTCTCTCCCATCTGCCCAGTTCCCCTCATTGCAGACAGCCAGTGCTAAGCGCCTCTGGTGTTTCTATGTAGTGGGTATTCTCTGAGGTGGTCCCTGGTCAAGTCACCTCTGATGTTCATGACCCTGTTCACTCTTTGCCACCCTTTGATATGGGCTGCTTTGTAGTTCCTCTTCTAGTGAGTAGAACAGTGAAAGTTCCAGAAATCGGTTATAAAGAGCACTACTTTTCCAGCAGCTAAAAGCATTGGTTGCTCTTCCAGATGACCCGGGTTCAATTCCCAGCACCCACATGGTGGCTCACAACCATCTGTAGCTCCAGCTCCTGGGAATCCATTGCCCTCACACAGACATATGCTGCAAAACACCAATGAAATAAAAATAAATCATCTAATAAAAGAACACTGCTTTTATTTTGGATGCTGCCTCTTGCTCTCTCTTGTATTCCCCTCTTAAGGGAAGTTAGCTAAGATGCTATGAGCCCACCTTGTAGAGAGACGCCTGAGAGATCTGCTGGGCAGCACTGTGTGAGGGAGTTTGGAAACATCCTCCCTGTGCCGGTTAAACCTGTGGATGGGTCCACAGCCCTAGATAACGGTCTAACTGTGATGCCAGGGGAGCTGCTCTGGGATTCCTGACTGGAACTGTTTAAATCACTATGCTTAAGGGTAACTTTCCTCCCATGGAAGCAGATGGATGGCATAGGAAGTAAATGATGGTTTTGAGGGTTTTTTCCCCTTTGTTTAGTGAGTATAGTGACAGATAGTGACAGTTTCATGTCTGTTTTTAGCCCCTGAACCTTGGAATTCACTCTGTATAAATATATATCTTTCTTAAATTTTTCAAAACAGTTGCAGAGGCTGGGAGATGGCTCAGATGCTAAAGTACCCCTCAAGGATGAGGGCCTGAAATCGGATCGCCAGTACACACATAAGAGTTAGGCATGCTGGAACACATCAGTTTAGAGAATTGGTAAGCATCAGGGTCAAAGTGAGATCCTGTCTCCAAAAGACCAAGGTGGAGAACAGCAGAGGAAGACACCTGAACTAGACCTCTGGCCCTCTCAGGCACACGCACGGGCAGACATCCAAACATTCATGCATATAACATAGAATGCCATTACACAGTCTGGTATTGTGTTGCTATAATTTATTGACCTCACCTCCTACTGATGGACGTTCAGGGTGTTCCCAAGGTCAGCTCTCTCTGAACTTCCACATTTACTCAGTGTACTAATTGCTTCCACATACTCTGGGTGGGAAGTAACTGGGAATTAAAGCCACGGCCTGGTCCATGCTTGCAAGTGCGCTGCATCCCAGTCCAGAGATCTTCATTTAGCTAATCATCTGCCTTACAACAGCAGCAAAAATTTGTTAGTATTTTTACTGGGGTTATCAAATTTTAAGTAACTTAGGAAAAAATCACCATGTGAGAGTCCCAGGATAGCTCTTTACTTAGGTGTACTTCTGAATGATGGAGTGTGTGCTTCCTTGTACCCCTCAGTTGGTCATATCCTTCCCTGCCATGTGAGCCATAGTCTGTTCCAGTAAAATGGAGAAAGTTGACTTTCCTGTCCATGTTCAGAAATCGGCCTGAAGATTTGGGACTGAGGAGTTGGCAATGTGGATAAAGTGCTCACTGTCAAGCCTGAGGACCTGAGCTTTTATCCCCAGCTAGGCAGGCACCTTTATAACACCAGCATTGGGACATAGAATCAGGAGGATACTGGAGTCTTGCTGGCCTGGCCATCGAGAACCAATCACTGAACTCCAGATTCAGTAAGAGACTGTCTCAGAACTTCTTAAAGTGGAATGGGCCATGGTGTTATACGCCTTTAATCTTTAATCCCAGCATGCCAGAGGAGAGGCGTGAGTTTGAAGCCAGTCTGGTCTACATAGAGAGTGCCAGGGCTACATAAAGAAACCCTGTCTCAAACAAAACAAAAACAAAATCTTAGAGCAGAGATGACCTCTGGCCTTCATATGTGCATGCATGTGCACGCGTGCACATACACATATACCGCCGAATATCCCCTAACATACAAAGACTCTTTCATGCCTGGAGATGTGGCTCCATGGTAAAGAGCTTCCTAGCAAGTGTGAAACTCATCCCTAACACTGAAAAACGAGGGGTGAAAAAAAGTCTGCTTTCACAAAGTAAGTGTTGTCCTAAGCCCAGGTTCTCAGGAGAAGGAGCCCTGCCTGCCTTGGGGGAGTCCAGGCTTAGTGATGACTGTTGTGACTGACATCCATCAGGGGAACTGAAGCCAGGTACTTTCCCAGTCAGCCCGAGCACTGGATCCTTTAGGGTTCCTTTTCCCTGTGAGGAGGGGGATTGGCATGTGTGTACAGGAGCAGTATTGTGTAGGAAGGTTACAAAGTGTCCTGCACAGCCTGTCACCTAACTCTATGGTCAATCCTCGGCACAACCTCTTAAGTAGCTGTGTGGTCTTGTCCAGGGATTTCCCCTGGCAAGGTCTCAGTTGCTGGATTTCCACGATAGAGAGGACGCTATGTCCTTGTAGGGTTGTAAGGTTCATATAAGAGGATATGTGACAGATTCAGGGACATCTGTCAACATTTAAGGAATCAGGCCACCCTCAAGATTGATTAGCCCTGTCTGGCCTTGAACTCCCTGAGATCCACCTGCCTCTGCCTCCCAAGAGCTGAGATTAAAGGTGTGCCCCACTACACCCAGTTTGGTATGCTCTTTAGTGTCATGAGTATCACCCAGTCATTTGATTTTGAGACAAGATCTCCCTCTATAGCCCGATCCGGCTTTAACTTCTACGAAACCGCCTTGCTGGGATTTCAGATTGCACTACCATGCCGAGTTTATTTAACATCTTTAAATATCTTTCAAGCTAGTGCAAGCATTGATGCAAGGATGCTTTCCTGCATTGGCTAGATGAAGAGACTGAGCTGTGGAGACAGCGAGTTTCCTAAGCCCCCACTGATGGCCAAGGACACTGCAGCATTTACACAGGATCTTGGCTCTAGTGAAAGGGTCTTTCCTAACAGCCACTGTCCCTTTTGTCACAGAAAGTGAGAGTCTACCTAATGCCTATCCTCTGAGTACCCTGTCCTGTGCAGAGCCAACAGAATGGACCTGGCAGCAGCACATGGACTGTCCTGGCCCCTCTCAGGGCAGCTCAAACCTTGCCAGCTGCCATTCCTTCTGATCCCATAGCCAAGAGGGTTGGAGAGGTTCCCAAGGCTGCCTGCCAGAGCGTTATACTTTGCCCCTTATGCCAGGGCCTGGGAGGAGAATGCCAGTTCTTCTTAAAGATGACAGGGGTGACCCTTCCAGGCACTCCATCATTCCTGGAAGGTCCCTTCTGAGTTTCTGCAAAGGGCAGAGGAAAGTAGTTTCCCTGAGCCTGGTGCTGGTGGAGGAAACCAGGGCCCCCAAACCAGAGGTCTGGATCCACATGGTGGGTAGCCTGGCTTGCTCTGTGTATCCCTAACAAGTAACCCTCATTCTGTTGTGAAGCCATTATCCTGACTGGCCTGGAGCTCAACATGTAGACCAGGCTGATCTCAAACTCACAGAAATCTGCCTGCCTCTGCCTTCCAAGCGCTAGGATTAAAGATGTGCACTACCGTGGCCATGTCTATCTCTCTCTCTAATTCATAGGAAAAGCAGTGGTGTAGACAGGGATGGCAGAGCAGAGCTGAGCCAAGGATGAACCAGCTTTCTAAAATCCACACTGCACTTGTCGTCATGAAGCTTCCAGCCCCCGGCTAGTCTCCAATTCCAACAGGGCCCCTTCATGCATGCTGTCAGGAGCTGGACAGTAATAAAAAACAACTCAGCTACATCCCCATGAGCCTGCTCTCAGACCTCTTGATGGTCCCAGCCCCGCATGGATCACCACGATACCAAGGTAAATAAGAGAAGTCCGTGCAAGTCCAGTGTGAGCAGGTCCCGTCATGAAGAATGTGCGGGAGTACAGAGGGTGGAGATAGTGGCTGATTCTTTCTGTAGGAGGCGAGTACGGGAATGCAAGACTAGATCCTGAGTGAGCCTGTTACCCTCTGGTCTCTGGTGGGATGAGTCATGGGGCCGGGGCAATGGGGTCCATCTACCACGCTGTGAGCAGTGACCCTCTGAGGTCCAGCTCTCCTGATTCAAATGTGTGGAGTGGTTCTTCATTTTCAGAGAGCCCAGACTAATAAATCCACTACTCAATTGCAATCCCCACTGCGCGTTTATAGGCAGCAGCTGACTTTTATCAGCTAGTTCGTTCTTTCATATAAGCAGAGTTTTATGAGGGTCTCCTGAGCTGGCTCGCAATGTGATGAAATGTCTTCAAAACTCAGCCATAAATCCCCGGCACCTGCCAAGTCCGGGACGCAGCTCCCCGGGCACGTTTCGTCCAGCTGGAGGCTCTGTGCTCTTGCCCAGTTTGCATTTTTTGCACTTGTCTCTTTAAACTCGGATTTGTTTTTCAGCTCTCTGAAGCCTCTTTAAAGGCAACTGAAAAATGAGGAACAGGAAAAAGAAGAAGCTAGAAAGTTACATCTGTGCTAAAAATTTCCTCTGGCTCATGTCACTCTGAGAGCTGGTTTGGATCTCTCTTCTGAAAAAGAGACATCAGGCTTCCCAGCCGCACGAAGCCAGGGTGGGGTTGACAGAGCCCGTCGTGATGACTCGGCCGCTTTCCTGGACCATCATCCTCTGTGCTTGCCAGAGGCCCCTACCCTTGCCTGTCAGTTCTGTGAAAGAAGGGAACAGTTCCAGAGGCCTCTTCTCCAGATGGCCTCCAAGTGTGACATCCTTTCCCAGCAGTCCGAGTTCCCTCAGTGCAGAGATGAAATTCACATGCTCTTTTCCAAACCAGGTAAGACGTAGACGATCAGGGGAAGCCAGGCATCCATGCAGGTGACCAGCACTTTTGCATACCTCCCTCTAGAAAAGGTAGACTGAGCCTTCAGCCTGCACCTCTGAGGTACCGGCCTTCCTGTTTGTGGGTTCTCGTCCTTGTGGTTAAGAGTCTTAGACCAGAGGTTCCTAGCTCTCTCTCAAAGGCCCCTGTTACTCACTTCTCTGGTCACAGGGCTCTCTATGCCCAGGCAGGCTCCATAAACTCTATAGGTACCTGCCAGTCCCAACTCACTAATCCATCATCAGTGTCTCCTTCTTAGAACCTTCTGGAAAAGTCAGCACACTTGGCTTGGAGGAAACTGCATATTCCTATGAGGAAGCTGGGGTCTCTGCTCCAGAAAACTCCCCCTTATCTCCTACTTTACAACACCGTTTCCTGCTTTGGGAGGGTAACCACCTTCTTTGTCCAAGCCCAGCTCAGATACCACCTGTACCATGACGACCTTTCTTACTCTCCTGGTCAGAGCAACTCTCTTTCCTCAGCCCATCACTTCCAGTTTTATAGCCCTTTACTTTTCTCTTACCCATTCTCATTTCCTTTCCAGCTCAGGGAAGGACTTTATCCATCTTGGAATTGAACCAGCGTTGGAATGGCACAGAGAGCCTTGTGTGGCCTGGTATGGGGAGGCCCTGCTCTGCTTGGTAGAGATGGTGGTAGGCCTTGGCAAAGCTGGCCAGCTACTGTAGCCTCCAGGAATGCACTAATGTCCCGGGAGGATCACGATCTCTGATATTGTCCTGGCTCTTCCACCCATGACTGTGGCCTTGGGCTTTGCCTCTCTTATCTGTAAAACCAGGATGGCAGTACCTGCCTTATAAGATTGCTGTGAAAATCAAATGAGCTAATGCATTCAAAGCAGGAGCATGAGGCCCAGTTAGACATGTCATCAGTCTCTAAAAGAGGACTTGGGGCTGAGACCCACTCCTTCCTATCAGGAACCTGCTGGGCTTTGGATGTAGTCCCTAGCTACCTGTGAGTTAAAGGCTGCATGGATGACAGACATGAAACAGAAGGCCAGAGAGGTTAACCCCATTCATCTCAATAGCCAAGAGCCTCTGGGCAGCCTGTGCAGAACATCCTCCCTACCGCAAGCCCACGCACTGGCAGACCCAGATCCACCCAGCATTGCCACACTGGTGGAAGTGGTGGCTGCTGTCCCAACCCCAGCACTGTGGCGACAGCCCTGACTGGACTCATGTACCACATCAAGGACCAGCTCCACCTTCCTCTCAGAACCCCTCCCTCCTCAAGCTTCCCGGTTCCCTTCTTCCTGGAGAAGTAGGGTAGAACCTCTCTCTTGAGGCTGGCTAGGCCATAGCCCTCTGTGGCTACTGCTGTGTGGTAGAGAAAGTCCTGGAATCCTGACCCAGCTCTGCCAGTCAGCCTTGTGGGAGCTTGAGCTTGAGTCTTGACTTTTCCAGACCTAGGTTTTCTACTGAAAGACAAGCAAAGTCAAAGGGACTGGCTGGTAGGCAAAGGTATTGCCATTAAGGTCTACTGTGAAAGAGGAAATGACCCCACTCATGGAAGAACTTCAAATCCTGCTGGAACCTCAATGGTTTTCTTCTGAGGAGTGGCAGGGCATGCTGGGAGAAAGATCTGGGAGTCCCAAAGAAGACATCTGCCATCTTCATGTCTTTATGTCTAAATCAGCAATGTTGTGAGCTCTGTGATTTTCCGCATCTTACAGACAAGGGTGCTGATGGAGAGGGTGAGGCAGCTTCAGTTGCTTCCCCATGCAATGGGGACACTGCTCCATGAACCACTGGGATGAGGTAAGTGTCCAGCCCATTCTCTTTCTCAGAGCCAATAGCCCTCTGTTAGGTGGTACCCAGCCACAGAAGCAGCTCTGAGCTGGACAGTGGCTTACTCTGGTCTCCTCAGCTCCCAACCTGGCCTGAAGATCCAGGAAACATGCAAGAACTCCAGGGAACAGTTCACTTAGAAAGCACAGCCCAAGCAAGGTCATAGGCGTGTCATTTTCTGGCTACACATTAGAGGCAAGGCTGGTGGTGTGAGCTACCTCCCTCTGCCCAGGGCAACCTGGGGATAGCCTGGAGTTTCTCTCTGCACACTGAGATCAGTAATTCTCCAGTAGTTGCCAAGGTACCTGAACTGAGCATCATAGCACAGAGAAGTGTCCCAGGGCAGCAAGCCTGCTGATGAGCCTATGATGGTAACCATCACCACCCATGCAAGCTGCCAGCCCTGATCTCTGAGCTGTGCCTGGCACTCAGGACGGTTGTTCCCACCCAGAACAGCATGACAGCTTCCTGTGTACAGCTGCCTTCCAGCTTGCTGTCTTGTCCAGAAGGAGGCAGGCCAAACTTGGCAAAGTCACCATCTGTATCCTGTGGAACTCTGGTCCAGTGCGACATAAGCAGTCTCTCCATCAGTAAGAATGGGACAACCCTGACCAGTGGTTTTGCTTCTTGGCTGCACATTGTACTCATTTGGGAGACTTTATAAAACTGACACTGTGTAGACTCAAGTTCACCTTAAAGATTGTGGTGCAGGAGACAGGAATTTCACCCTGCCCTCATGTGCCTTGAAAATGCAGCAATGGTGGAGAAGAGCTGCCTGAGTGGAATACACCCACTAACCACTCTTTCCAAGCATCTGCTGCATCAATCACGGAATACATACCGGAGTCTGAGTCTGAGTTCTTGCCTTAGGGAGCTTGTGATGCAGTGGAGAGAAATAAGATCAATTAAAAAAAAAAAAGAACCAATCATGCCACAGGGTAGTAAGTGAGATACAAACCATGGAAGGAGCTGGATGTGTTGGCACACGCCTAGAATCCCAACACTTGAGAACTGAAGGCAGAGGATCAGAAATTCAAGGTCATTGTTCCTTGCATCGCAAGTTAGAGGCCAGCCTGGGCTGCAAAAAATGTCTATCTAGAAAGAAGAGACAGGGAGATGGAGATGGAGATGGAGATGGAGATGGAGATGGAGATGGAGAGGGAGAGGGAGAGGGAGAGGGAGAGGGAGAGGGAAAGGGAGAGAGGACGAACATAGAAGTAGTAATGGGGTAGGGGTAGGACAATGAACGATTTGGGGAGAACATAAGAAGGAGCAAGATGGCTGCCATTTTTACTGTGACCTGTGTGCACAGGATATGTGCAGCTGTCTGGAACAGAGGTATTATCCAAGTGTTGCCTGGGCTCAAGATGCCGTCCGGGGACCTCCGAGGGGAAACTTCTGGTAATGCTGAGGCCACGCTTGCCTTTTCCACTCTCATTGTCTCATGAGTGCACAAGAGTTTTCCGATGTCTTGTGGTATGTGATGACATCATTGTGGGATATGCCCTTGTGTATTTTACAAAACTTTGGTAAACAGTAATGGAGATTTCCACAGGAACACACACAAACACTCTGGAGCAATCAGCTTCTCAGAGTATAATAGTCAAGGTTGAGAAGAGCTTCTCTGAGAGGGTCCTTCTAGCAGGTTCTCCTGTCAGCTAGATGAGTTCATTGGAGTGGGAAGGAGCAGGTCCAGAGAGGAGAAGGGAGCATGGAGGTGATGGGTCAGATGGGTCAGAGAGGCAGAGGGCAGGCATAGAGGTGCATGGAGGCAGGGCCACATCCAGCACAGGGATAGCTTGTGTTCTAGTGAGGAGAGCTAAAATAAGCAAGAGGCAGGTGTGGGGGGAGCTAATTTCAGAGGGTAATATGTTTGATAAAGAACACACAAGTAGGAGCTGGAAAGATGGCTCAGCAGTTAAGAGAATTTGATGCTCTTGCAGAGGACCAAAGTTCAGTTCTCAGCACCTACATAGTGGTTCACAACCATCCATAAGTGCAGTTCCAGAGGATCTGACACTCTCTTCTGACCTCCATGGGCACCAGGCACAAAGGTGGTGCACAGTCATACAGGCAAAATACTCATGCACATAAGTAATCTTTCAAAAAAAAAAAAAGAACCCAGAAATGGGCTAGAGAGATGGCTTTGCATGCGAAAGTAATGGCCATACCAGCCTGAGTTTAGTTCCTTGGAACTCACAAAAACCTGGATGCAAGTGGATCTCATCTGTAACCCCAGTGTGACTATTGGAAATAGAGGTTAAAAAAAATTGCCTAGAAACTTGTGAGCCAACTAGCCAGGAGTAGGAAACGTGGCAGAAACAAGAGAGAACTTGCTTCAGTGAGGTGGAAGGCAAGAACCAATTCCAATGAGCATGCACACACACACACATTAAAACAACGAAAAATTTTTAAAATCCCAAATGAAAAACAGAGTAGCTGTTATGGTTGGCACACTTCTTTAATCATAGCACTAGAGAGGCTGAGGCAGGAGGAACTAGAGTTTAGCCCGGGTTATATAGGAAGACTATCTCAAACAATAACAAAAGCATACGAGAATAGTCACGGGATAAAATCACTTAGGGAGGGGATAAAAGGGAAGAAGAGACTGAGCTCAGAGTTAGACATCCTATGGGATGAGACAAACTAGGATGAGGGCAGTAGAGAATCCATGAAGCTGACCAATGATGAAGTGGATGCAGGGTGGCTCTGGATCAATGGCCAAGGTCAGAGACCCAGAAGATAGTGAACTTTAGGGTACGGAGGAGGGGACGGAGTATGAGTCACGACCATGTCCCAGGTGGAGGACATCCAGCTGGCTGCTGAGTGCATGGGTCTGGAGCTCACAAGAGGAGTCAAGCTAGAGTGAGGAAACTTGGAGAGAGATTGTGCAGATAGAAAAGCCAGCCGTGAAGCTTGATGGGAGTGCCTGACCTTTCTGGTGTGGTCCAAAGTCAGAAAGAGGATCTTGGGGAAGCAGAAGGCAGTGGGGATCCGGGGAAGGAGGAGGTTTCAGGACAGGGTTGAGGGCCTGGCTTGGAGGGGGGGGCTGAGAGGGAACGGAGATGAAGTGTAGGTGACAGTGTAGAGGCCGTTGTGACAGGGGAGCAGATGTAGGTTGTGGTTCAGGAGGAAGAAGTCAGGAACATTCTAGAGGCAGAGGTGCTGGAGAGGTCTCATGAGAAACGATGGTTGGTGGCACAGACACGCAGAACACAGGCAGCAAGTTTGGCTCAGCAAGAGGGGAATGCTGGACAGACACAGCTACAGCAAGTGCAGGGGACAGCAGGTTAGAGGCAAAGCCATTTGCCCAGAGGGACCAGAATGGCATGGAGGCATGAATGCCAACAAGAAACAGAAAGGTCACAGGGCCACAAGGGAGCCATCAGGAAGCCTGGGCTTGGGGCTCTTCTATCCTCTCTCCATAATGAATCCAGAAAACACCAGAATACACCAGTTTCGACAGTGTTTCCCCTCAAGAGCCCTCCTTCCCGTGTTCTTGGCTGTCTTCTTCACAGTGGGTGGATAGAGAAGGAAGAGTGGGAGGGGGAGCATCCCACCTTCATGTGGGGAAGCAGACTCTGAGAAAGGACTCCCTAGAAATTTTTTAAGGCGACCAGAAACAAGCTGAGACTGACCACCAGATGGCCATCCTTATGTAGGCTGTCTCCCTCACCCACACAGGCTGCCTCTGTCACAGTGGTCCACCCAGGCTTATTGTCTCTGATGCTGCCTGCTCTCCTGCAATGGCATCCCGCAAGCACACTAGTCTCTTAGAGGACAGTACTTCCAAACCTCTCCAGTGTGCCCTTTTATTCCATACTTGCTCTCTGGCAGCTGCTGGCCTCTGGCTCCAGTCTCTATCTTCCTAGCTTACTCTTGGCCAAGAAGATGGCTCTACTCCAAAAGTTCAACAGCGTTCTTATCTCTTCAGTCTCCCTACGGTCCCAGGGCCTGCAAAAAGTCCTTGGCATGGTATTTCAGGCCCCTCCTGGGCCCACCACTTTCCCTTCAGCTCCTAACACGTCTCAAGTCCTCTCTAAACAGGCACAGAATTCTCTCCACTGCCCCTACACCTTTGTCTCAGGGGACATCGGCCAGGATGTCCAGGGGCTGGTTAGTGAGTGTGCGATGCATCTGTCTGTGTGCTGGAGGGGGTATACGTCTGTATGCGAGTGTGAACATGCATGTGAAAGCAAGAGGTCAACTTAGGGTTCCATTTCTTGGGATGGCATCCACCTTGGGTTTTTGAGACAGGATTACCCACTGGTCTGGAGCTCACCAAATGAGTTAGGCTGGCTGGCCCCAAACCCCCAAGATCTGCCTGTCTTTGTTTCTCCAGTGCCAAATGTCTGCCATCGTGCCCAGAGCCTTTCATGTGTATTCTTGGAGTCAAACAGGTCCTCATGCTTGCAAGGCAAGCACTGTACAGACCGAGACAGTCCCTCGGCCCTCTGGTCCCCTTTCATGGGGCAGCTTCTTCATCGCCTTCTCCAGGAAGTCCTTCTTGACCACTTAAGACAAGTCATTGTCCTCTTCTATCTCCCCTTCCACCGTGTACCTCAGGATAACAACCTGTGGTGGCTGGCCACCTGTGTGTCCGTCTCCTTTCTCTTCAGGACAGGATCTGTGTATCTATGTGTCCATAGAAAAGATCTATGTACCTCTACCAGAAACGGTTTGAAGCCCTTCAGATACTAGATTGGATTGATTAATTAATGAGTAATTAGTGAAGAAATGATTAGAGCTGCCCATCGACCCATCCATCTGGCATCTGTTCCTCCATCACCATCCACAAGAGTCCTTTTTAAAAATTTTTTAAAATTTTATCTTATGTATTTTGCCTGTCTTATATGTGTATGTACCACTTTCATTCCTGGTGCTTACAGAGGCCAGAAGAGACTGTCCAATCCTCTGGAACTGCAGTTACTGCCGTGTGGGTGCTGGGAATTGAACCCACATCCTCTGGAAGAGAAGCCAGTGCTCTTAACCATTGAGCCATCTCTCCAGCTTGGTCCCTTATTTGCAGGGTGTAATCCATGGCTTTAGCTGTCTACTTTAAAGAACATACTGCCGTGTTTTACACAGCTTACAGTGTCCCCAGTAAGGAAGGTTCTACTGCACTCCTGGAAGACTTGGTCCCCATGCGGCATGTGCCCAGAGGATCACTGAAAGCTTGCTTCCTGGGTACCCCCGCAGAAAAGCTCTTCCTGAGGCCACACGGAAGAACACCTGCAGACTAACTCACCAGTTGACTCTATGGGCAAGCCAGGCCTAGTCACCCTTAGGCCCACGCTGGTATAAGTCTATGCTGCCTGGAGGTTTATGTGGATTGCTGTGTGGAATGAAGCCTTCTCTAAGAGGCCCCTGGCTCCCCAGTCTTCGTGACAGCCCCTGCAAGTCACAGTGGTGATGCCTAGTCACATCTGCAGGTAATTTCTTGCTCCATCTGCACTGGAGTGGATTTTATTCAGATCAGAACAACATCCTTTGTCCTTGTGCCATCTCTTGGGCGGGAGGGGCCCCTGTGTCCCCTGCAAAGCATGTTGCTCTAGCTCTTCACTGGAACCTTCTGTCTTCTAGCGAGCTCTGATGGCATTTGGAGTAGCCATGAGGTCAGTGGGCATGCTCACTATGAAGGCCTGGCCTCCAGCAGCTGGGTGCGTGCGCAAAAAGTTCTGGGCTGTGCTGCCTGACATTTGAAGTCATTTACAGGGAATAAGTTCCATGCTTGCACCCTGCTCAGCCTTTCATAACAGCAGCCAAACTGTCCGCCCTGGACAGGACATAAATTCTGCTGCCTAGTCACTGGGCCAGCTCTCCTCCTGGAACTGCTTCCTTCCCAAAGCTTGCCTGGGGAGTGGGGGTGGGGGTAGGGGTGGGGGTGGGGAACAGCCCAGGAAATGTTTCAGGAAACTGATGCAGTATGAGAGAGAATGCACAGTATTAACAGATAAAGTGCAGGGGGCCAGCTTCTAGGCCAGGCAAGTGCTTTTGCTCTGAATGGTGGATCTGCTCACTTTTGAGAAATGTGTGGTTCCTGCTTCTGCTTCTGTTGATTGTATTGAAGGAAGACCCCAAATGTGCTTGACACCCCACAGGTACACAGAAGGAGCTCCTTTCCGCCACCCACAGAGAGGCTGTGCACCCTTGGGCAAGGAGGTGCACAGCCTCTCTGTACTACAGTTTCTATTTCTGTGAATGAGATCAGGGCTGTACCCATCTCACATGGCCACTGGGGACACTAAGTGAAGTATCACATGTTTCAGGAGCACAGGCCTCCATGCGGTGGAGCTAACACTTGTTAGCAGAAAGCATCCTCCTTTTCTCTGCAACAAAATGCAGAGGTCCTACTGTGCGCTGGGCAGTAGGCTAAAAGTGTAACGCAGTTAGGTCTACCCATTGGGATCATGGTCATTCATGTGACCTGCTGACTTAATTTTTCTCTTCATTGGCCCATCATTGTGTGTGTGTGTGTGTGTGTGTGTGTGTGTGTGTATGTATGTATTGGGGGATAGCTGGCTCTCACTGTGCAAGGGACCAGAACAGGGGAGCACAGATGGCGAAGTGGAAACGGAACCAATGAATGTCAGGCTTATGTTCCTCAGGAAATGGAATGTCATTGTGGTGAGCCCGACTTGGCAAGGCAGATCTACATCTGACCCGAATCATAGAGTTCTCCCGCCACAGGCAGCCAGGCCTCCTGAGCTTGGCAGCTGCCAGGTGCAGGTGCAAGCCATACAGAATCCTGGGTTACCTGCTGGGCATAGTAGAAGCAGTCAGGGTGGGGGTTCGTCCAATCCTCACCTTCCTGGGATTGAGAGGAGACACTCTGGTCAGCTTGATTGATGTGATCCTGGAATATGGGCCAGGACTGGCCCCTGGGCAGGGCAGAAAGCAGGACTGTCAGGACACAGTCAAAGGCAGATCCATTGTAGGTGAGCTACTGTCGTCCCCACTCCTCTACCTCAATCTAGTTAGTTCCACTTACCTCTTCCATGTAAATCACATACTGGTCCCAAAAAGATAAAACACTTCCTGAATGAGCAGAGGCCACCAGTCCAACCCTTCTCACATCCTGACCCATGAGAGAGCCATTCTGGCATCTCCAGTTGCTCTGGCAGGTGGCAGGTGACAGAAGACTGAGTCCAATTCTAGCTTCTGAGAGTGGGAAAGTCCCTTCTGAATCCTGAGTTATGTCACCTCCATATAGAGGAAGGGCAATCTTCTGCCTCCACCTCCGACTACTGGGATTAGGAGCACGCGCATCATGCTGCTTAGGTGAGGCTGGGAAGTCATCCCTGCTGCCTCCTGCAGGCAGGCACGCTGCTGACGAGCTGCATCCCCAGCCTTCACCACTGATTGTCATCATCATTTAATTATTACTTATTTTATGCCTTGTATTTTGGGGAGAAGTCTGAGGTAGAAGGTCAATATGTAAACCAAAAAAAAGGCAGAGCTGCTCTGGATGGAGGGGGGGATCTGGGATTCCACCTCCTCTGCCCCCCATGCCTCTGAGCAACCTGTACACACACATACATACACATGCACGCACGCACGCACACACACACATACACACAAACACACACATGCACACATACACACACCTGCACACATTCACACACAGCCTGGAAGCCAGGTTGCATGACCTCTAAGAGACTTCTTGCCCTTGATCAACAAGGGTTCCCAAGTGGCCTTAAACCGGGAGATCCAAGAGCATTGCTGTCACCTGGATGGAACACTGGAGACATACATGTTTGGTAGCAGAGATCCCAACGGGCAGCCCGAGGACACCTTGCTTAGGAACAAGTCACGTCTCACACGGAACCAGCTCCCTAGGAAGGCATGCTTGGATGCATGTTGCCTTAGGAGGGAGGTAGTCTGTAGTTCAGGGAGCTACAGGCAAGTGTGGAGGGATGCTCCCAGGAGGAAACCCCTTACTTGAGGTGACTCAACTCTCAAATCAACTCCAGCCTTACTTTCTGCATGGGGGGAGTGGGGGTGATACCAAGCCAGCCAGGCCTCCAGCCTCTGCTCCGGAAACCCCCTCATTCCTCAGTGGTGCTTAATCCCTGTTAACAGCAAGCTGACCTCCCGCCTCCCCCAGATCCTCACAGGCTGCCTTTGAAAAATAAATAAATACGTTCTCCATTATCCCATTAGCAGCTTCACAGGTTTTTTCTCCGCTATTAGAGCACCCCTCCAATGCAAGTGGAAACACGTGTCCGAGGACTGTCCTCCTGCCGCCTGCCACAGGGCCAGGCTGCACTCAAGGTAAGAGTGGCTGACCCATCTGCAGCTGCCCACTGGTGGGAGGTGGGCTCAGAACCAGCTCAGGTCTCAACATTTGCCAACTATAGCAGGATCCAGGGAGCTCCGCATGCTGTACAAGAAGCCGGGAAGTGTGGCTTCTTTATGCCGCCCCTGCCTGGCTGTGTCCTCAGCTAAAGTTTTTTGCCCATTCTGAGGCTCAAATGCTTTTATAATAAAAATAAATACAAAAGGACTTGACAATTCTTTTCTTGGAGGATTTGGAAGATTGAAATAATCTATGGAAACAAGAAAGGGTCTTAAATGCACAAAGTATTTTGCCAGTGGGGTGAGGAGGTGGGGGAGACCTCACTTTGCTGGTCTCTGTATCTATCTGTCCATGGAGCTAGGCCCTCCCTCACTGTGCTGTTTTACAGCTAGAAATGCTACCTCCTCTCTAGTAACAGTGTCTTCCTCTCTGTATAATCACTGCTGTCTGACAAGGATCTAGATGCCAGCTCAGGGGCTCCTCCAGGTGATGTGTTGTCTGGCCACAGAGTATGCTAATGCTCAGTGCAGGCCCTGGCAGAGTCCAGTGGGGAGCTGGGAAGGTGTTTGTCTCTCTGTCCCATCATTTGGTACCCTATTTCTTCTTCTGCATTTAGCCCTAGACAAAGGGGGCCCAAGAAAGGATGGGTCCAGTTGTGTAGTGTGGGGGACATTTCCAACTGCCCAATGGGTAGCAGTGACTTGGATGGGCAGGAAGGGAGGCCTCTCTTGTTACTCTGAGTAGAGCCTGGGTAGTGCTAGGGTCAATCCGCCTGCCTGTGAAGTCACCCTTTGAGGTCACTCTCTGTTTTCCCATTTCTCCTGAAAGAGGGATAAATCCTATCTCAGGCCATCGCTGAAAGCCTTGGTCCCTTGGTCCCATTTTTCTTCCCGTCCTCTCCCTAAGACTTGCCTTCATTATTCTTATCTGTGAGCTTCTCCTGAGTCATGGGATCAGTGACACTCTATCCAACACCATTAAACTATACTGTCTTACAGACTGGCTGTGCTATCCCAGACAAGTGGCCTAACTTCTCTCCCTCTAGGCTTTGTATCTTTAAAAGCGTTGCTCTGAGGCCTTAGCAGGTAATAGATTGACACAGAGTCTGGCACTTTGTAAACTCTACAAACAATAACGTGTTACAATTACTCTCTCTCTTAATCCCTGGAACTCAGCACCAAGGGCCTAAGAGCATGTATATGCATGCTTTATCCTGGGACACAGCTCCCCAGTCTTTTCCTTCTGCTCCTCAGTGGGTGAACAAAATGTGGGTTCTGCCAGAGTAGAGTTTCCAGACAGCTTAGAGTAATGGATGAGTGTACCCAGGCAGTCTTGGGGCCCACAGCCTTCCTGGGCAGACTGGAGCCGAGAGCACATTCCTGGGTTGGGAGCTGGTCTTAACTCCCTGTAAAGTACGTAGACTTGGCTTCAGGTTCAGCTGAGGAGTCAGAGGCATCTTCCCCAGCCTGCTGCTTCTGCATCAGATTGAGGAGCAGCTGGACCTCCTTGCTGTGACCCCAGAAGAGCCCTCATCTCTCACCTGTCACGAGTGGCTCCCCTCTTCTTCACTCTCATAAAAGTCACACAAGGGGGTGGGGCTGAACCAGGACAGTCTTCGGCTCTGGGCTCTGACTTGCCTAGCTCTCTGAGTGAGCCACCTTTGGAGACTGAGACTGGAGACTCTCTGATGCCCCTCAGCCGGGCTGTGCTGGTGTATTCCCTTAATCCCCATTAATCCCAGCACTCAGGAGGCAGAAGCAGGCAGAGTTCGAGGCCAGCCAGGGAGACAAAGAGAGATGCTGTCTCAAAAAACAAAAACAAAACAAACAAAAAACAGAAAGAGAGAGAGAAAGAGAGAGAGAGACTATGCAACCTGTTCTCCATCTTGCCAATGCCTTTATCTCAAGGGCCAGTGTCAGAAATGCTCAGACTCTGTACAATCTGGGCTTCTCTCTGATAGGGACCAACAGAGCACCTCAGCAGCAGGTGCTTTGAGGGTCAGGATGGGGGTGGTCGGAGGCCTAGCCTCCTCCATGGATGGCTTCCTAGGGACCTGGCTTGGACACAGGTAGACGGGGGCAGTGCTGCCTGACCTCTTGTGAGTCCAGAGGCTGTAGTCCTGTGATTGATTCTCCTCTCAGAGTTGCTCTCCTGGGAAAGCCTCAGGTCTGTGTAAGGGGAGGAGTCTGCAGGGCCCATATTCAGGGACGGATTAGCCCGGGGGACTGCTCCCACCAGCAGGGAGGGGAGAGATAAAGGCTGGGAGCTGGAGAAGGGGGGCCCAACACAGAGACATTCCCTCCCCTGACCTTAGGCCCACACAGAGCCCTGTCTGTGGTGGGGGAAGGGGCTGCCCCCTTTCCCAGGGTACTGGCCTGCCTTGGAGCCCAGCACTTTCTCAGGCCCTTTATTAAATTTCTCAGGAGCTAGAGGGGAGGTTATCCCTCCCCCTTGTCCCTGAGATCCCCTCCTTTTGTCTCCCTCCCCAGGAGGGTCTGGAAGGAGCTTTTCTCATTATTGTGGTTATTAAAAATAAATGAGAGAGACAGAGACACGGGGAGAGAGACCAAGGGAGAGAGAGAGGCAGGCAAGGATACAAAGAAAGACAGAAGGAGCCGGGAAGAAGGGGGCAGAGGAGGCAGATATGGAGACATGGAAGAAACTGAGTATGGCTGGGGCTTTGAATCTTGTGGCTGCCTTGAAAGCCATACCTGGTAAGGAGTACAGCCTTGGGCAATCCACATCATCGAGGTAGTGCCCGCTACCTCCAGCACAGAATCCCCGTACCTTCTTTTGTACCTCTGTGAAGCACACTTGTTGGTAACATTGGACTAATGCTGGGTGCTAAAGACTTGGCTTTGTTTATCAAGGCAAACCACCTCCATGTTATATACACGAGAGTCAGACAGGCACATAGAGAGGCAGGGAACATGATATGCAAGAGAACTTGGAGTCCCTGGTGATGCTTGTGACAAGGTATCAGGGTCCCTGTCTCATGGAACGACTATTTCTAGGGTCTAGCTCGCCTCTTCCTTCATCACCTCACTTTTGTGGACCAACTCTTAACCATTAAATAGAGAAACACAAACAACAAAATCCAGCAAGCCATAGAGAGATCGCTTCTGTGGACACCTCTGTGCCCTAGTTTTTTATCTTTAAAGTGTGGATAGGCTGGGCATAATGGAGGTTTATGTCTATAATCTCAGCACTTTAGATGCAGAGGCAGGAGGGATACCTTGAGTTCCAGTCCAGTTTGGGTTACACAGTGAGAACCCGTCTCAAAAAATGGGAGTGGGGAGAGAGAGTGAGAGAAAGAGGGAGAAGAGAAGAAGGAGAGGAGAAGGAAGAAGAGGAAGAGGAGGAGGAAGAAGAAGGAGGAGGAAGAGGAGAAAGAAGATGGAGAAGGAGAAAAAAGGAGGAGGAGGAACAGGAAGAGGAGGAGGAAGAGGAGGAGGAGGAGGAGGAGGAGGAGAAGGAGAGGAAGAAGAAGAAGAAGAAGAAGAAGAAGAAGAAGAAGAAGAAGAGGAAGAAGGAGAAATCTGCTACCTCTCACATTGCTCTGAGGATGTGGGTAATACCTTAACACAGTAATAGTACACTCAGGTCTCAGCTGTTGCATCTCCAGGCTACCTGAATGAATTGCATTAGTTTTTGAGACAGGATCTCTTTATTAAGTGGCTCTTGCTGTCCTGGAACTCACTATATAGATCAGGCTAGCCTCAATTTATTTTGAGACAGAGTCTTACTAGGAAGACCTGATTGGCCCAGAATTCACTATGTATCCATCAACCCATCTTTATATTTCACACTGAAGAAGCTGAGCATAAACTTGAGCAAGAACAGGTAAACCAACCTGGCACCAAAGTTGCTCTGAATGTTTGACAGGCGAAAGGACTAATATAGCTCATCTTAGTTCTTATTTTGTTTTGTTGTTTTATCTCAAATAACTTCTTCAAAAAGACTTAATTCTATTTCATGTGTCTGAGTGTTTTGCCTGCACATATGTCTATGCACAACATATGTGCCTGGTGGCCACCGAGGTCAAAGGAGGACATCAGATCCTTTAGCGCTGGAGTCACAGATGGTTATGTGCCACCATGTAGATGATGAGACCCCAGCCCAGGTCCTCAGAAAGGGTAAGAAGTACTCTTAACTGCCAAACCATTTCTGCAACATCCCTCTCCCCCACCCAACACACACACACAGACACACACACACTGAATCAGGGCCTCACTATGTAGTTCTAGATGGCTTGAAATACTAAGTAGACCAGGTTGGCCTCAAACTCACCTAGATCTACCTGCCTCTGCTTCCCTAGTGCTAAGTTTAAAGGTGTGCACCACCATACCTGGCTTGAATAACTTCTTTTAAGTAATAAAATTTGAGTCTGGGAGAGATGGTTCAGTGGTTAAAGAACACTGACTGCTCTTCCTAGAGGACCTGGATTCAATTCCCAGCACCCACATGGCAGCTCAAAACTAACTGACTGTTACTCCTGTTCCAGGGGATCTGACATCCTCAAACAGACACACATGCACTCACACCAATGTACATAAAAAATAAATACCTTTTAAGAAAAGGAATAGAATTCACTCATGAAACCTCTCAAAGTGTATGAGTCATTGATTTTTAGTGAATCACGGAGGCAGGTGACCATATTATGGTATCATTTGAAACATCCTTGTCAATGCCAAAACCCCAGGCAGCCAGTCCCTGCTCCCAGCCTGATCCCAGGCAGCCGCCACTCATTCTCCATCTGGCTTCTGTCCTCAAGCATGTTGTCTGGAGGGTCAGCCCACCTCATCTCTGTGTCCTGCACTCTTACTCCACTTGATAGATGCACCAGGTGATGCTCTTCTACCAACGTGTGGGTCTTTGGATTATTCTTGGGTTGCTTTAAGGCTTAAATAAGAACATGGGGTGTGGCTTGGTGGTGACACTCTTGCCTAGGATGCACAAGGCTCTCAGTTCTGTTCTTCGAATTGAAGAAGAAAACATATGATACAAGGTAGTGACGGAGGGATGGCTCAGCTGTTAAGAGCACATATGATACAAGGTGAAAGAGATAAGATTAGTGAGTATCTCATCATTTTAAATAGATTTAGGGGAGAGAATTTCTTTGTGGGCACACACGTGTGCCTGTAGTTGCAAGTACTTTGCAGCCATAGGCTGCTCACACCACAACTCTGGAGTGGATAGTATCGTTATTTTCTCTGAGGATCCTGCAAAGGGATTGAGAAGGGCAGGAAGGTGGACTGGTTGGTGGAGCTCACACACAGTAAATAGGGAGTGGGGAAGGAAGCCCAGAACTTGGCCTCAGCTTTGCAGCTTCCAAACTGGTCTCCACTCAGAGCAAGAGGGAAGGGTGTGACTTAACAATGGCCTACCCTGAGGTTTAGGGAGCATGAGGGGAAAACTGAGGATCCCACAGACTTCCTTCTCCCAGCACCAGCTCTGGCTAGGCCTTGAAGGACACACATGCTGCATCTGCTGGCCAGCTCTGGCATTAGCTCAGAAGCACCAGTGTTTTTCCCTTCCATGACATCCCACAGAGGTTCCTCATGTGGCATGCATACTATGTACAAGGCTGGCATGTGTGCCCTACTACCCTTCTCTGGGCACCCTACGTGTGGGAGTGATTCCATGAAGTCTCAGAAAGGTTCAGCACCTTGCCCAAGATCCTAATGTTCCTGTGCAAATGGGAAGAGCTCGAATTCCTGCGTCTCCATCTGCTGGATTCCAAAGGCCACTCTTCCTCTTTCTCCCTCAGCTCCCCTCCCTTCCTGAGGCTGCAGTTGCACATCTGGCTCACAAATGACCCCCCATACCCCTGCCAGGAGGGGAGGCAAAGCCTGGGGACCCTGTTGTAGGGAAGGGAGGCTGGGGGTAGGAAGGGCAGAGGGGCCGCTGGCCTTCTTCCCCAGGCTCTGATGGGCTCAGAGGCCCTCCCTGGGGAGGCGTGGTGCCCTCTGCTCCCCTCCAGCTTCTCCTGGGAGACAATATGCTTCTCATTAAGCTGGCGTTGGATTTTGCAAACCGCAAGTCTAATTGTGAAGTTGAGATGGGGGGGATGTAAGTAACTGTGCATGGGGGAGATCAGTCAGCCCCTCCTCCCCTGGGTGGCTCCTGGCACACTACAGGCAGCTGTGCCCCCAGCCTTCACCCACTACCAGCCTGGAGTGAAGCTTTAAGGACCAGGCTTCCAGAGAAAGTTTGGCAGAAGAAAGGGCAGGGCACGATACCACTGGCTCTGCTGTTTTTATCTCCTTCTTGAGGTAGACTAACCTATTCATAAGCTCCTCTAGGTGCCTCTGTCTGATCAGAGCTCACTGAAGGCAAGATGAGTCTCTGCTCACACTAAGGTTCTTGGGGATTGGAGAGTCTCAGGATGGCACACACCCAACAGGAGAAAACCACAGGCACCGAGGGTCTGGGGTTGAGAGGCACATGCTGCATCCTGCCGACCCAGCAGCCACAGGCTCACAGCAAAGGAGCTGTGTAATGAGTGTGTAACCGAGTTAGGCCCACAGGAGCCTCCAAAGGCTCCAGTTTCCTCCCCACCCAGTGGGTCTGTCTGGGTGTCTGTGAAAGGCTGGGGTGCCGCCTTCTCAAATCCTCTCTGAGAGTCTCAGCCAGGCCCCCACCAGACAGAGGAGGCCCAGGCTAGTCAGGGTGGGACTGTCAGGTCTTAGGAGCTCCCCATAACTCCCTATCTCCCACAAGCATGCCTGCTATAGCCACATGTGCACACAGAGACCCACGTGAGCTCCTTGCATCACACACACACACACACACACACACACACACACACACACACATTGACAAATGTACTCCCCCAAGCTGGGTTTGGCTAGTACAAGCCTGTAATCCCTGAACACAGGATATGGAGTAAGGGGGATCAGTAGTGCAAGGCTAGCCTGGGCTACTTGACCCCTTGTCTTTAAACAAACAAAACTCCCCCAGACATGCAAACATCTATACTCCTGACGAACGCATATATGTATGTACAAACCAAGTACAATCACTCTCTGCAAGTACTACATGTGTCAAGATGTACACGCATCCACACGGATACCTGGGTGACCAGCCTCAGCGCTGCAGACAGTCTTCGGTGTCTTCTCATTCCAGGTCAGAGTCACATGTGGAGAATGTTGGAGTTCAGTCCCTAAAAGGGACCTTAAATGTTCACATGTCTGTTCTATCCCATCCTGTCCCCACTTCCTCCCAGCAGCTGTGAACAACACTCATCGACCATCACCCAGGACAGACAGAGTCCGGACCTGTTCTCTATGAAGCCTCATGACGTCTGGCTTCATCAGGTGAACCTTGTTGATATGATCTTTGGGCTTCACCATTGATGGTTTGACCCCACACCACAAGACGCTGGAGCCTGAGGCTGTCAACGAGAGGCCTATGGAGAGTGGAGAGTCGGGAGGTGCACTGGGGGTTCTTGCCAGAGGGACACATTGGTTTGGATTAGGGAGGATGCCTCACCCTGTCCAAGCTGGGAACATTTGGTCGGTTTTCTTGCTTAAACAAAAGAAGGTGGGGCAAGGGACCCAAGTGCTTTGTCTCCATGATGCCCTTAGCAGAAAGAGTGGGTCCAAGGAAACCCTAAAAAGGCTGATGTGAGCCCCTAGGCTAGAGTGTCTTCCCCATGGGACCTGTCCTGGGATTTGAAGGATAGAAGAGAGAAGAGACACAGGATAGGAGGCTGGAGTGGCTCAGTCCTGAGGCTCTGACCCAGAACCTGTGGTCCTGGGAAATCAATTGAAACTGAATAGAACAGGCCCTGCCTGTACAGGAGTCTGAGGCCTGGCTTTAAGTTCCATGGGCTCCGTTAATCTGCCCATCATTCCTTCCAAGGCAGAGCTTTCACCAGGCTCCTGAGGCTGCTGGGCAGCAGCATGTCTCTATAGTAAAAAGAGCCTGTCGTCACCTTCACTAGGCAGTGGAATTCATCCACCCATTCATCCACTCGCCCATTATTTGTCTTTTTTTCTCAAATACGGCTGACAGGCTCTTCCTTGAATGGTGGTTAGGGCTGATTGAGTTATGAAGTGTAAAGCTCACAGAACACACCTTGCACAAACAAATGCCACATGTCAGCTAAGAGACTAAGAGGCCCTCGCCAGACACAGACAGGTGTGGCAGCCATTGCCTGAGAAGAGGAAGATGCTGCGTCTGCCCTCGATGAGTTCAAAGTCTTGGAGGCCGTCGGTGGAGTAGGTGTTACCCATGATGGAGTGGTCATTACCTACATGGTGCCCAAGGATGTTGCATAGAGTTCTAGGGCCATGTGGTGTGGCTGGCCACAGAGGTATCAGTGTGTATGCATGTACGTATTGACATGTGAGGCGCTTGCAAAGGGTGGCTGTACTTGTTTGTACATATCTGTGTTCATCAGTAATGCAGACATCTGCATGTGACGACATTTGTGAGGAAAAAGGAAGGGTTTGGGGTTGTTTGGCAGAGCACAAGCAAGGAATCGTAGCCTGGGCAGTGGCTTAGGACAGGGCCTCTGATGACAGGAACCTGAGGGTATGCAAAAACAGCCAAGAAAAAGATGGGGAAGAGAACATTCCAGACAGAGGGACAGCAAGTACAAAGGCCTGGGGGCCCCTGTGATGGACTCAGATTCAGGCCCAGGTAGGGCGGACGGAGGCCTTAGTTACAGTTGTAGGAACCAGTGTTGGTTATTTTCTAGTCTCGGTGGTTCAACTTGAATCCCAAGGCATGATGACATCTTTGTATGAGCATGTGTATGAGTGTGTACGTGTGTTTGTCAATGTGGGTGAACATGAGTCTACACATGGAGGCTGATATTGAACAAATTCCTTGGTTGCTAGCTCTCATTTTTTCTGTCAGGGTCCCCATACTGAACCTGGAGCTAACTGCCATTTCAACTAGACTAGCTGGCCATCATCTTCCAGGTATCCTCCATCTCTCCCCTCCCAGAGCCGGAGCTATAGTTCTAGGCTACTGACCCTGGCTTTTATGCACAAATGCACACACAAGCAGACATTCACACACATGGCATCTTCATAGCAACGTTGTGAGGTGTGGGTAACCTACACCCGCTTCACAGAGCAGCTGACCCACAGCAGCTTGCTAAGGTGACCTGTATCATACAGCTATGGGTCAGTGGCAAACAAGACTCTTTGTCCCTTTTCTGGCTTCAGGAGTCTCAGGGGACTGTCTTTGCTGCACTAAACAAAGACCCAGGCAAAGTCAGCAGGCTGGGACAGACTCTTGAGATCCTCCCCTCTGAGGTGCAGCTCCTGAGATCTAGGAGATAAAAGTCTCTGCACCCCAAATTTCTGGGAGACTCTTGACCCTCCTGAGCTTGCAGAGGCAGGGCTGACTACCTCTCACATCTAGCCTAGGGAGAACCTGTCAGAGAAGACCCAGCTTTCTGGGGTCATGGCTACACATTTCCTTCCTAGGGACCCTGGGTGTTGTATCAGACTGTTGCCAGTTCTCTGGATCCTCATCCCACAGGGAGTTCGGTTTGTGTGTTGGCATCTGCTGTGAGTCTGAGATAGGCGGCGATGAAGTGTGGGACAAGGCTCCCAGCACACTCTTGTCCACACTGGTGAACTTGAGTCTCTAGGTCTCTACCAGTTCCTACCTACCCAATGTCCTAGCTGCAAGGACCATGTGGCTCTCTTCAGAAAACTTGATTCATGTAAGCTCCAGGGGCGAAGGCTTCTGGGGACCATTACAGGGAGTGCTGAGGCCTGGCTCAGGAGGAGGTATGGTCAAGGAGCAGGGGCATGGTTTATTCTGAGTCCCATGGTCTGGCCAACTATCCGCCCATGTCAGCTGAAAACTGCCTATTCTCGGGTGTCCAGTCTCAGACCCCAGAGGAATGCTAAACCCACTGCACAATCAGGAAAACTGAGGCTTATGCCTGCTGGGAGAGGCCAGGAGCTGCTCTGTCTTTATATTTTCTGTCTGTCTTTCTACTCACCCATCCTCCGGCCACTATCTACCGCCAAACCCTTTCAGGGTTCCCCTGAGCCTGTCCCCAGCGACCCCCTTACAGGGAATGTGATGAAAGGCCTATTTATTACACTTCAGCTCGGACAGTTGTTACAGATGTTTCCAATTCGTCAGCCCCCTCACACATCTGTTCCTGGTTGAGTCAGAAGAGAAAGAAACAAGGAAAAAGTCTCTGCACTTCACACAGCCTCTCTCACATGCACCGGCTCCTACCTCCCCTCCCCCACCTCTCCCACAGACTGCAGAGGCCCATGCCCTCAGGTTCTAGTCCATGCACCCACCTTTCATGCTTCTGTTGAGCCTATCATCCAAGGGCATCTAAGTCACAGCCAGCCTGCCCACACCCTAGGCCCATGTGTTCCTACACCTGTCCCTCAGCCCCGTGCATAACCCTCCCTGGGTCACAGTGTGGAATCACAGTGCCTGAGGATGTTGCATAGAGTTCTAGGTCCAGCCTAGACCTACATCCAGGAAGGTCGTCACCTCTCCTACTTTATGGAGCTGATGTGTCATTTAAGACCTTGTGTGTTGGTGGCTGGCCTGGTAATAATAAGCTGGTCTCCGGGCAGACCAGCAGTGACCCACCTTCTCCTTTGCACAGATGCATACTATCACACAGATTTGCTCCCGTGGAGGGGACTGGAATGGCTCCAGAGTCCCTGGGGACATTGATCTCCTTTGATTCTTCGCCCTCACACATAGCACAGAGACACAGTTGCACGATGCCGTGTGCTCAGAAGCACACACTCACACAGAGAGGCAAGCCAATGCACACACGCACTCTATGGTGCACGCGCATCCTCACGCTCACACCTGCACACGTGGGCTCGCCTCTCTGCTTGCCCACACCTTCACACTGGAAGACCTGGCTGAAGCCTGGAGAGGTGTAGGAGACATGGAAGGCAGCCTCCACAGCCTGCAGTCAAGAGCCAACGATCTACAACTTCTGGGCGAGCTGAGGGCTTCGCAGGTGGGGAAGTACCTGGCTGTGTCCACTGTTGTTACTCTATATAGATCTGAAGGAACTCGCTCCAAACAAAAACTCTGGCAGGAAGAGGAGGCTTTCAGGGGAGTAGCAGGATGACTGTTCAGAGATCGTATTGATTGGCACCTCTGTCCACCAATCTCAGCCTCTAGATCTGGGCATGGACAGGAAGGAGGAGCACTAATTTCATGGCTTCCTACCTCCCCAGCTCCCACCAAGTACAAGGCTTCCACAGTGGGTCAGCCAGCCTACCTTAGGACTCCTCCAACATAGGGTGCTCTGGGTGGGCTCAGCTAACTCCTCCACGGGGTCCCCTGGGCCACCAAAGGATGACAGCTATAATGCCCAGTTCTGAGACTTGGAGAGCCAGGAGAAGAGTTCCTATGCCTTTCTCTGTTTCTCCTCATCTGTCTGGAGTCCCTGCTCCCCAACCCAGAACCTAAAGTGGTAGGGGAGAGCAGGTGACTTGTCCCCATTCCAGGACAGGCTGGACCCGGAGAATCTGCCGGCTCAGCATTCAGCAAGCACTGCCCTGTGGCCTCCATGTCTGAAGGGGAAGGAGTGTGTGCATCACATCTGCCCAGTGACTCCTCCAGGACACAAACCTCTCCCCTCTCCATCCCCAAAGCCAGGGGCAGCTCTTCCTGCTGCTAAGCTTCTCGCTGTTATACAGCTCTGTGTTTGTAGTTGGGCACCCACTCCCTTCCAGAAGGGATGCATCTGAGAGTCCTGTGAGGTACTGGGACTATAGCCAAAGGGAAGTAGGACCTTAAGGGGAAGAAATGGAATGACTTCTTTCTGGCTTCTCACTCAGGAAGAGCCTATCTGGAAGGAGGGTAAACGGTAAGCCTTTACTGAGCCCCTCCCTGTGCATATACTAGAAGGCAAACTCTTGGGCAGACAAGATGGCTCCTCAGGTAAAGGTGCTTGCAGCCAAGTCTGACAGCTTGTTTGCTACCTAGGGCCCACACAGTGCAAGGAGACAACTGACTCCTACAAGTTGTCCTCTGATGGCCACCAGTGCGTGCACAGAGGCAGGAAATAAATAAGTGTAAAATGCAAGCTCCACAAGGGCAGAGGTTTTTCTGTCTGGTCCACTGCCATAACCCAAATATACACATTGAAAGTGGGGCATAGCGGTGCATGCCTCTAATCCCAGCACTCAGGATGCAGAGACAGGGGGACCTTTGTGAGTTCGAGGCCAGCCTGCTCTACATTCTACATGATCTTCTGAGGCTCAGAGAAGTTAAGTGATTTGCGGAAGGGCACAAAGCTGGAGCTAGGCCTGTACTCTGTAGAACTGTTTGTGCTTCTACTGTGCTCTGAGCAGATCAAGATGACCATACCCCGCCCCCCCTTGTGTGTGTGTGTGTGTGTGTAGGGTATGTTTAATGCCTTGCATGAAGTGTCACACAATGGCACATGCTCACATTGACAGTCTGCTGTGTCCTTGTGCCTCAGTTTATTCATGAGGGTTTCCACGTACACCCTCCATATGCAAATCTGCCTCTCCATCAGACCCCGAGTTTATTTATCCTGACAGTTTCAAAGATGTACTAGACATGGGATCCAGGGTCCAGGTTACATTTTGGGCTACACAGTGCCCTAGTTGAAGCTTTCTGTATCTCTCAGGCTGGTGTTCAGGAACGTGTGTGTGTGTGTGCGCGTGCTCACACTCATGCCTGGTGTACACATGTGTGCACATTTCTTAGCTAGCGCACATGTTGAATGCATGTGTGTTTGTGTGTGAAACTCAGTTCCTGCTGCTTCAGGGACCCTGTTCTGCCTCTTCACTAACAAGTCAGGGTCGTAGTAAGGCTGGGCAAAGCATCTGGAAGAGGTCAGCTTTCAGTGAGGTATTCAGTGGTTAGGGGGGCAAGCTGGGTGAGCCCAGGGATGGCTTGGAGTTAAATGTATCTTAGAGATCAGTCTGAAATTTTAACCCAGGAGGGATACAGCTTACTTAGGGTTAAATGAGAAGACAGACTCCTTCAGAAAACATCCATGTGCACACTGATGAGGTAAGCATGCACACACACGCACACACACAAGCTTTCATAGAAACACAGACTCTCCTACCGACAGCAGTAAACCCAGATTCAAACATGAGGACACTGTTGAGTCTCCTAAAAGCCCCATCTGACTCCAACCTCCTCAGTCTGTCCCGACCCTCCCCCACACCCCCATCTTTGAACCTGAGCTCCCTCCCTGAACTGCACTAGGGAAGACCTCATCAGGCACAGGGGGGTGCTCCCGGGTGGGGGTGGGGATCATCCTTGCTGGTCCTCTCCCCAGAGTCAAGAGCTAGGAGCACCTGAACCTCATTAACTGTCCAGCCAGCCTCTGGGGCAAGCTGGCAAAGTGTGTGACCCGGGGTGGGGGGGGAGGGTGTGGAATGAAATCACAGGGGCTCTGACCAGCTCTAACCGCTGTCTCCAGAAGACAGGATCAAGCCCCTCCTCTTGGCCTCATGGCACCTGTGTCTCACTTGTCCCTTGGCCTACATGCAATCCCATGCCTTCTACAGTGAGGGTGACAGGCTTCTCACAGAGATCCATCCATGTAACATCCCCACTGCTGGACTGGAAACCCCACAGGGTACTCAAGGCTCCCATAAGCACCCAGACTTCCTGGCATTGTCTATTGGTGTACACCATGTCATCTCCTCCCCTTCTTTTCCTGGTCCTCCTCCTCGTCTTCCTCTTCTTGTTCCTCCCCGTCTCACCCAAAGCTGCCTCCTACTCTTTCCCTTCTTTCTAAGCCAATGGTTCTCAACCTCCCTAATGCTGCTACCCTTTAACACAGTTTCCTCGTGTTGTGGTGACCCCAACCATAAAATTATTTTGTTGCTACTTCACAGCTGTGATTTCGCTATTGTTATGAAACGTAGTATAAATAGCTGATGTGCAGGAGAGCTGATATTTGACTCCCACAGGTTGAGAACCTCTGTTCTAGGGTCACTAATGATGACTTGCTGTGGCCCAAAGACGTCCCAAGGCTCTTGCCCCCAACATGGGCTTTCCTTCTCATCTGCCATGGGCCCTTGTGATGTCCCATCTCAGCTGACAGTCACTTCCTGGGAAGTGTTGGTAACCTGTCCACCTCAGCTCAGGCTCTAACAGACTCTTATTAGAGACGTATAGGTTCTCATTCCTCTCAAACAGAGCAGCCTTTAGCCACAGCTCAGGCTGCTAACTGCTTGCCTCTATTCCCTGGTGGCCACCAGGGCAGAAACCAATTCTGCCAATAGCTCCGGTGTTTTGTTTTGTTTGCTTGTTTTTGGTGTGTGTGTGTGTGTGTGTGTGTGTGTGTAGGCCAGCCAGAGGAAAGTGACCACATTGGTTATCTTCTTCCATTGCTTTTCATCTTTTGTGGGGTATGGAGGTGTTGAGACAGGGTTTCTCTGCATAGTTCTGACTATCCTGGAACACTCTGTAGACCAAGCTGGCCCCATTCTCTGATATAGAGCAGGCTTAAGCCAGCCTGGATACCTAAGGCTTTGTATAAAAAAACACAAATGATTAATTAAAAATAAAGAAGAGGCTGGCAGTGGTCGCACACACCTTTAATCCTAGCACTTGGGAGGCAGAGGCAGGCGGATCTCTATGAGTTCTAAGTCAGATGGGTCTACAGAGTTAGTTCCAGGACAGCCAGGGCTACACAGCAAAGCCCTATCATAAAAAAAAAAAAAGAGAGAAGAAAAATTAAGAGGAGGAAGGACAAGAGGATGAAGAGGAGGAGGGGGAGGAAGCAGCTGCCGCCGTCACCCTTCAGATTACTTATAGTGTTTGGCGTGATGTACGGGGCCATATGATTTATTTTTAGGAAGCAGACGAAGCAGAAAGCACACACAGACTCAGTACAGGCGGAAGCTTCTCCGAGTATTTTCAATTTCTGACTTGTTCTATCCAGAAACCCTCAGGATTCTTGACTACAGGGGGCAACAGCATAACACTCACTTAAGAAACATGAACTGGAAAAATGGCTGAATGAATCACAGTCGGACACATGGTAGGAGTGAGCCAATGAAGGACAGCTTTGGCTCACAATCCCATAGTCACACTGAGTTGAGAGGGGTGGGGAGGCTGAAGCTGAGAACCGGAAAGGAGTTTGGATCTTTTATATTGTTTTGGTTTTTTGTTCATTTGTTTGTTTTTTGAGACAATCATGTAGCCCAGACTGGTATCCAGCTTCTCTGTGTGGTTGAGGATGGCCTCAAACTCCTGAACCTCTCTACCTCTCAGATGCTAGGATGTCAGGAGTGCACCACACACTCGGCCCAAGGCTGAGTTTGAAGCCCTGTGTTGCAGCAGTGTAACCCTGGGAAAGTCAGTTTGACTTGAGGTCTGGTTCTCTTCTCTGGGAGATGACCAAGAGCTGATGGGGCGCTTCCAGAGGTCCTTGCCTCTTGGCCACCTCCTGTACCCACAGCCTAGTCATGATCCTTACAGATGAAAACAGTTGGTCCTTAGTTTCTGAGAGAAGCAAAGATTCACTGGGGAATCTGAACTGTCTTCATTTTGTAGAACGGAGTCTGGCTCTCTGGCTTGGCATTCAAGGCCTTCCCCATGCAGTCAGCTCCCCAAGCCCCGCCTCCCCAGGTGCAGGTAGTACCTCCAAGCCCCGCCTCATCGGGTGTGGTCAGCTCCCCAAGCCCCGCCTCCCCAGGTGCGGTCAGCTCCCCCAAGCCCCGCCTCCCCAGATGTAGTCAGCACCTCCAAGTCCCGCTCTATTCCTTGCTTTATCCTCCCACTGTCATGCAATTTGCTGTCTTTTTCTCTTCCCTGTCTTTCTCTGTGTGTCTGTCTCTGTGTCTCTAACTCTCTGTGTGCCCCCCTCCTCTCTTTCCCAAGACACTAGGAAAAAGAACACTAGAACCACGGCTGTGAGACCAACCCAGTGATCGAGTTACTGACCTCGCTTTCCTGCACTGCCAGATTGAGGAAACGCTAGATGCAGAACTGGATAGGAAGGCTCAGCAGGTAACTTGCTGGGCAAGCAAGCCTGCTAACTGGAGTTCAAAACTCTGACCCCACATAAAAGCCTGAGAGAGCCAACTCCACAGTTATTTTCTGAACTTGTGGCACCTGTATGCACACATATACGCAATAATATAAATGAAATTAACTTAGTTTAAGAAGGAAGAAGAAAATGTACATATAAAGACTATTTATCTGTTGTGTGACCCTAAAGAAAATTAACTGGAAAGCTACGTGTGCTCAGGCCCCTGTCAGGGATCCGTAAGATGGCAACAATCCGATTTGGCTGCTGCTGCTCACGGTTACCCAGGGCAATGGTGACATACGCAAGCACTTTGTGTGCCAAATAATGCAGTCTGAGGTGCACAGAAAATGACAGGCAGGGGGAGACAGTAGAAATGAATACAATCAACAAATAATTAACATATTTTCCCTCTAACACCCGAACTCAACTTAAGTTAGGAAGGAGCCACACAGAGCCCAGTAGGTTAATTACAAAATCCACAGGGAAGAACAGATGACTGGGTAGCATCAATAAGTCTGCTCGGTAATCAGAGACATGCAAATTAAAGTCAGGACCACAGCTCTGCCGATCTAGTGAGCAAAGTAATTTTTTTTTTCTCTAATGAGAATGCCCCGTGTGGATAACCTGCTGCTCTGCTCTGCTCCGCTCCTCTTTGTCCATCTGGACTGTCCTGTCCTGACCAGGCTCCTGGGGCACACCTCCGCTGTTCCCCAGAGCTGAGAGAATCCAGGAGCCCTAAAAATGTGACTACAATGTAAGAAGCCCCCAGAGCCTGGAATGGGCGGCCATGCCACTTTCAGGGAAGCTGCTGGATCCATCCTCCAGGTCTCCTTGTCTGCATAAGGAGAGTAATGTCAAGGCCACAATGTCTGATGGAGGGCAGGTGTCAAAGGCCAGGACTGAAGCAGCTACCACACAGAGCAGCTTGTTCTGAATAACCATGTTTTCCAGACATTGCTTCTCTCTGTGAAGGAAGCCACTGGCTCCTCTAGCAGTGGGGATCCTGGCAATAAATGTCAACACGGTCACCTTCCAGCACCTCACCCAGAGAATCCATTAGAATAGCAAACCAAGGATCTGAATTGGCATAGCTGGACATTTATAAACTAGCATGCATGGCAGACCACTCCATGTGACAACAGCTGTCAAGCAGCCTAAAAGGGATGGGTGTCCCCCAGTGGGAGGCTAAAGGGAATTCTACTCCTCCTGTGTGTTTGCTAAAGACTCATAAATTGCTCTTGTAATTGGAAACTAGTTACATATAATTACATAATTGTATAGAACATATAGTCATACGTAATTAATGTTATGAGATATAATTAACCATTAATTATGTATTGCCAGAGGGGAGTTATCAGGGAAGAGATTTTATTAAGTTATTGAGATCATAATATATTTTATATGTTTTATTTGTATTTATATGTATCAAATGGTCACACTGTATCCCATAAATGTGCAATCAAAATGTTGTCTTCTAGCTATTTCCTCGAGACTGCAACATTTGTCATAGAGAGGAAGACCCAGAAAGAGACTCATGGAACTCGCTAGAAACTTACAGGATCCCCATTGCTAGAGGAGTCAGTGGCTTCCCCCCAGAGAGAAACAATGTCTGGAAAACATGGTTATTCAGAACAAGATGTTCAGTCCTTCAGTTCTGGCCCAGAACTGCCCCTACCCAGTAAACCACTGCTGAGGGAGAGGACTCTCTTTAGTGGATATGCCTACAAGCTGTGCAGACAGCTTCAGGGATGCAGCTGCCCCAGTTGCCCATGCTCCTGTAAGTGACCTCAATCTGCTCACTGGTTCCCCCATGCTGGAGTTGGATGGAATTTTCTTTTGTTTGCTGATGTCTTCTATGGTGTGAATAGAAATAGACTCCTCTGGGCTGGGTATGATGACACCCACCTTTAATCCCAGAACTCAGAAATCAGAAGCAGGTGAATCTCTATGAGTTCAAGGTCAGCCTCCTGTTCTTTTTTTTTTTTATTAAGATTTATTCATTTTATATGAGTACACTGTAGCTGTCTTCAGACACACCAGAAGAGGGCGTCGGATCCCATTACAGATGGTTGTGAGCCATCATGTCATTGCTGGGAATTGAACTCAAGACCTCTGGAAGAGCAGTCAGTGCTTTTAACCACTGAGCCACCTCTCCAGCCCCAGCCTCCTGTTCTATATAGCAAGCTACAGGCCTGCCAGGGCTACTACACAGTGAGGTCCTGTCTCAAAAACAAAGACAAGAGGAAGAAACAAAAGAAAAAAAAAGAAAGGAAGAAACACCTCAGAAAATTCACTCAACAAATAATAATTATCAATGTTATACACGCATATGTGCATATGATATATGTATATGACATATGCACATGTATGTGATATATGCACATGTATGTGCAGGTCCCCACACCCATGTGCATATGGAGGATGTCAGGTCTGCTCTATCCACTGTCCCTGCCTTATTTCCTTGAGACAGAGTCTCTCACTGAATCTGGAACTCACCACCTTTCAGCAGACTGGTGCCAGCAAATCCTCCTGCCCTCACCCTCAGGATGCCAGGGTTAACAGTACAAAGGCATGCCCAGCTTTTTATGTGGCTGCCGAGGTCCTCATGCACGCATAGCAAGTGTTCTTACCTACTGATCCACCTCTCCAATCTTAGCCTCATTTCTTAATACATTTGAAAAGCTATTGTAATGAGTGACCAAGGTCTGTCAAGGAAAACTAGGTTCTTAAAACAAGGAGCTGTGTCTCACTCTCTCCATTTTCTTGGCACACTGCTGGAGCCTAATCAACCATAGCGATTGGTCATACAGGAAACTATGTATATGCATGCTTTGCACTCTTCTGTGTCCGTTCTAAAGCAATGCCCCACACCAGGCTGATCCCGCTTTCTCAAATGCATGTATACAACTAAAGCTCTGACCGGTGTGAAGATCAGAACCACCCTGGAACTGGGTGGGCATGGTGGCTCACACCTTTAATTCCAGTGCTCAAGAGGCAGATCTCTGTGTGTTTAAGACCAGTGCAGCTCACATAATGAGCTTCAGGTGAGCCGGAGCTAGACATTAAGACTGTCTCAAAAGCAGAACAAAACACACGAGAGACATACTAATGTGTCTGAGGGAGAGCAGATGCACACTAAAGCTCTAAGGGAGAGTAGACAGAGAATGTGCTTAGGTGATTTGCCAGCTCTACCACTTTGGAATTGTCCCCATTTGCTATTCCTTCTGGGGGCATGTGCCCAGACAGTCACTCACACCCTGGGATCTCAGCACCTTGCCTCCAGGTGACTTACCAGAGATTAACAAGACAGGTCACCCAGGGCCTTGAACTGTCCTTTTCTGGAATAAGCCTCAGGACCCCTGTGACAGTAGATCTCCAACATCCCTGCCACTGGTCATAGTGTGTTAGGCTGTTTGAGGCTCTGAGTGGTCATGTGCAAACAGAAGTAGGTAGTCTTCAGAGAGAAAGACCAGGCTCAAGGAGAAATGTGGGAGAAGGGACTGTGCACCCCTCCAGGGGACAGGAGCCTTATGATGCAGGGAAGCAGATGTCCTCCCCCCATGTGCCACCCCCTCGGGTGCTTTACCCACCAGAATCTTCCAACAGACCTCCTTCCACTTAACCCAGCTTCAAAGTGCTTCTGTCCCTTGTCACCCAATGACCTTCCTTGAACCAAGACACTAGCAACATGTCTTAAAAGTCCTGGTACAGCAGTGGACTCTTTTTGCAGGTAATAATTGTAGCCATTACTATCTCATTGTTCTCAAAGTAACTTTATAAGACAGAGGGTGTCATTAAAGCCACTGTACAAAGGGGGAAGCTGAGGCTCACTGACGCACTGACATATGGAGCAAACCCTGAGTTCCAGTGATGGAATGCCAGGCCAACTCCACTGTGAAGGTTCTTAAAGGGGAAGGTAGACATTCTTAAAGAGGAAGCAGACAAGGAACAAAACACAAGAGTGCTGGGCTGTTCATCAGTGGCCAAGGGCTTACTTAACATGTAGCAAAGCTCTGGGGTCCTCAGGATTGCCAAACTAAACAAAACACAAGAAAATATCAAAGTCTGGGATGAAGTGCTCTTGAGAAGGAACACAAAGTCTGCTAGTGATACTAGAGATGGAAGGAAGAACCTTTGAGGGGGTGGTGGGCGTCAGAAGAGCCAAATGTCACGGAATAGGCTGAGTACAAACCTGGGAGAAAAATCAAAGCAAAAGAAAGCCTTTCATGGCTGGGAACGGGACTCAGATGGTAGAGCCCTTGCTGAGCCCACATGAACGTCCATTCCTAGTACAAAGAAGCAAAGAAGTGGGGATCTTGGGAGGCGGAGGCAGAAGGAACAGGAATTCAAGGTTATCTTTGGCTTCATAGAGTTCCAGGCCAGCCTGAGCTACATCTTAAGGAAAAGGGAGAGGGATGAAGAGGAAGGAGAGAAGCAGGAAGAGGAGGGGGTGAAGGAAGATCTATAGAGAAGGAGGAGGAGGAGGAGGAGAAGGAGGAGGAGGAGGAGGAGGAAGAGGAGGAGGAGGAGGAGAAGGAGAACTTCCAGCAGGCAGCATTGGTTCTTGTGTGGTCAAGGGATAGCCAGGGAGAACAAGGTGGGCAAGCAGAGGCAGGCCCAGAGAGTTTATGAATCAGGTGGGAGCCTTGTTCAATTCCAAGTGTGGCTGGATCCACAGGAAGGATCTGAGGATGCTGTGGGAGGCAGAGCCATCTCTATCTAAATCCTCAAAGCCTGCAAGCATGTTCCTCCACATGGCAAGAGGATCTCCCAGCTGTCTTTACAGATCTCACTGATGGGAAGTGTGTCCCAGATTGTCTAGCTTCAACCTGTGTCATCATAGGGGTTTATATAAAAAACCAAGGCTCGAGGGTCCAAGTCAGACAAGGAGCAGTGATGACAGAAGAGAGAGCAGAAGGATAGAAGGAAAGGACCACGAGCCAAAGGATGCAGGCAGCATCTAGTGAGCACCAGGCAGCAGGAAAACAGATCTGCCCAGGCTGACTAAGGTGGAATATGCCAGGACTCCGAGACTGAGTCAGGAGGATGCCAAGTAGGAGGATACTGGATGGAGTGTCAGCCCCCAAGTCTCTGCTGTCTCAAGGAGTCCCATGTGTTGACAGGCTGAAGAGGAGAAGCCTGTATGTAGTCCATCCTTCCACCCCTCAGCACTGTGCATATGCTCAGATTGCCTGGGGGCTGCAGGCTGCTGAGATGCCCAGGTAATCTATGCCCAGCATAGATGTCATCACCCAGAGTGAGGGGAGAATCAGGCAGGTGTAACCGTGCATTCCTGTCATCACAGCACTTGGGAAGCTTGAGGCAGAAGGATAGCCATGAATTCAAGGCCAACCTGAGTCTATGCCTCAAAAAGAACACAAAATACAGCGTGGAACATAGCCCAGTGAGTAAAGTGCTTGCTGGACAAGCATAATGACGTGAGTCTGGATCACCATCATCCATTAAAAAGCCATGTGTGACAGCAGGTGCTTGTCAACCTGCTCTGGGAGGGTGGAGACAGCAGGTCCTGGAGGCTCACTGGCCAGACAGTCTAAGTTCAGTGAGAGACCCAGTCCCAAAAACTAAGGTAGAGAACAATCAGTCAAGGATATTGTGGGGAACTAGGTATGGAGGAGGAGGCTGGGGACCTTACAGTATGCAGTTCAGGGAAGGAATCTTTTGAGTGAGGCTAAGAGGCATGGCCATGGCCACAGGCAGGGAGGTAGAAGCAGCATGGTTGAGGATGTCCACATTGTATAGAACTTTCCAGAAGAGCCAAGGGGTAGAGAACGGAGAATGGGTCATGAAGAAGATACTTAAGCTTGACACAAAGAGGTGTTTCAGACAGGTGTCCCCATGTTCCTTGAGGCTGGCAAAGGATGTAGGACAGTGTAGGAATGTTACCAACCACAGGAAGGAGGGATGGAGAGCTGAGGTACATCCTGGGGCAGGAGGGTGATTAAGCTTTCCAGCTTCTGCCTGCAAAGGTGGAGACTCTGGGGAGAGGTATTTATGGAGGCACAGAGCCTGTAGGGGAGGGCACAGTGACTTTGTCAAAGAGCTATGGGACAAACAGGGTTACTGAGCTTCTGCCTCATTTTTATGTCAACGTTTCTTGACAGGAGAGATAAGAAACCGTTCTCTTCCTAAGCTGTCTTGAGTTGGTGCAGGTGCTGAGGTAGTCCCTGCTAGGAAGACAGTGCCATGCATGAAGTATGGGGACATTTGCTAGCATGCAGCAGCTCCACAGCCTTGGTTTGCTGATTAAAATGATGACTTGGGTTTGGAGAGGGAGTCATAGGATCTGAGAATCACCTGACTGAGCCTGTAGAACCACAGAGACATGGACCATTCTGGCTGCCATGACAACCCTGGCCATCAGATAGCCACCAAATCTGTCTGTGGTGCTGAGATAAGCAGGATGAGTAAGACACAAGTCCTGTGTGTTTGGAGCTCAGGCACAGCCAAGTGCAGGCAAGGATGAGTGATGTTCCTCAAAGCTGGCTGACATTCTGAAGCTGAGAAGTGTAGGGGATGAAGATGCTTCTAGAAGAATCCACAGGTGTCCATATTGAAGCAGCAGAAACTTATCGGGGAAACTCTAAAACCTTTTATAGACCACTTGCTTTATAGGCTGTGAATCTCTGAGCAGTTTACCTGACACCTCAGTGGCTCTGCATTTACACGGATAAGCAAAGGTCAGAAGGAGCTGGCAAGATGGTTCAGCAGGCAAAGGGGCTTGCTGCCAAGCCTGAGCTGAGCACCTGAGTTCCATCCTCAGGAACTGTATGATATCTGGCCTCCAGGAGCCTGTGAGCACCCTTCCACACACTAGATAGATAGATAGATAGATAGATAGATAGATAAATGTAAAAGAAAGGGGCAGAGGGAGAAAAAAGAAAAGAGAAAAATCTGTGGCTGGAAAATTAGGCCATAGATTATACATTTGCAAATCAGTGTGCAGAATATATTAAATGCCCAGGAAAATCTCTTCCCTATGCCTCCATTGAGTCACATGCTCTAACTCCCATCTCCTCCCACCCAGGGGCCTTCCTCCCTTTCTCACCCACCTCTGAGCCACACAACCAGACTGCTCAACTCCCACAGACTTCCTCAGGCGAGAAACCTGAGCCCATGCCCGGCACTGACAGCTTCGCCTGCTAGGGGCCAATGCTGACTTACTTTCTCTCTCTCTCTCTCTCTCTCTCTCTCTCTCTCTCTCTCTCTCTCT
>NW_021620689.1:1801757-1812791 GCF_004785775.1 Grammomys surdaster | reverse complement strand
TCTCTCTCTCTCTCTCTCTCTCTCTCTCTCTCTCTCTCTCTCTCTCTCTGCAACAAAATAAAGCCAAACAAAAGCCCAACAACTGGCGTCGCTGGTCAGGGAGTTATGCAAGTGTGTAAAAAAATAAAATAAAATAAACATTGCGTTTTCGGCCTTTAAGGCTGTTTGATTAGGTGCAGAGCGTTAGCCAGGGCTGCTCGGACACAGGAGGCTGGGGCAGTGGGAGAGGGAAGGGCCTCTGGGAGGGGCTGCAGGGTCCGGGACCAGCGTCTATGAACTTGGGGGGGGGCTTCTGAGCCCAGACTCTGAGCGTTGGAGAGCCAGCACCTCCACTTCCTCAGGCTAGCTGCCCTGCTGCTGCTCCCTGGTCATTTGACCATCGGGACAACGCAGAGGCCACTCATCCTTGGCATCACCACCACCTCCCATCACTCCCAGCGACCCTGTGCCCTTGGCTCGACTGTCAGGGCTCCCTCCTCCACTAAGGAGATTCCACAGCCTGTCTTCATTACTCACCCCCACCCCCTAGTCACCCCATCCTCTCTGCTGGAGCTGAGCAGATTGCAGTTTGAGTTTCTCTCTATCCAGTCTAAAGTGAGGGTGGAACACAGCTGTTTGGCACCCTCAGGCGTGTGGCTCCCTCCTTCCCTCCAGGTTTAACTTCAACCTTCCCTAGATCATTGCAGGTGTCTGTAACCCTTCATTTCTTACTTCGCCACCTCACAAAAATTTTTCGAGTTCCTGTCCGGAATTGGGCATCCTTCATTTCACGAAACCGTCAAAACAGAGGAAAACCGGGAGGCTCAGAGAAGTTAAGTAACTTAGTTCTGGTCACACAGGCTATGGCTGAGGGAGCAGAGACTGGACTGGAGGCTGTATTGTAGGATGGCTCACACTGATTCCAGTGCTGATACGAAACTTTCCTTCCCCGGGTCTTCCCAACTGGTCAGATGCTCTGAAGGTTTGATCCCGAAGGGAAGAAGGGTGTGGCCGGACCATCCCAAGTCTCGCCGTTCTATATCTGCCCCTTTCCAAGATTCTGATGGAGGGCACCAGCCTTAGCAAGCATCCTGGGTCCCTGCTCCTGACCCAAGAAAAGAGGGGACGTGAGCTTGCTCCCGGCGTTCGCCACAGAGCAGACGGCGCGTCCCTAGCCCGGGTGTGAGGGAGGGGGTTACGGAGTCCCAGGCCCGGCGCTCCAGTCCGTTTTTTCTTACGGATCGGGCAGGGGGGCCGGCCGGGGGTGGCGCCGGGGGATTCCCTCCCTCGTGTGAGCCGGGGACCAGTCCCTCTCCGGGCGCGGGGCGCAGAGCCCGGGCGGCGGACTGCGGGGCCCGCGCGGGCCGCCCCAGCACCAATGCGCCGGGCGGGGCGCTGGCGGCGGAGAAGGCATTGAGCAACTGGGCGGCGGGCGGAGCGCGGGGCGACGGCAGCGCGGGACCCAGTGGCCGCGCCCTCGCCCCTCTGGGCTGCCCCGCCACGGCCGCTGCGCCAGGTGAGTCCCGCGGCCCGCGCCGTCAGCCCCGGGGTCCAGGGTCCCTGTTGGGGCGCAGCCAGAGCCGGGGAGGCAGGGCAGAGTCGGACCCCATCCCGTCCTCCCGCCGAACATCAGCCCAGGGCACCCCGCCCCAAGTCCCCAGCCGCGACCTTCCCTCCCAGGCCGTGCCCCCACGAACCCCCCCGGCAACCCGACTGTGACCCAACCCTGACCCACTCGACCCAGCCCCGCCTCAAGTCCCCAGCCCCAACCCACTCACCCCAGCCTTGCCCACGCATTCCAGCTGCGACCCAGCCCCATCTAGAGTCCCTAGCCCCGACCCACGCGACCCACGCACCCTAGCTGCGACCTAGCTCCGACCCACGCGACCCAGTCCGGTTCGCATAAACCCTGTCCCTCCTCTCAGCCTGACGCAGTAGAAGGCCGATGCGCTGCACCGTGGCCTGGAGGGAAGAGGTGTGCTGCAGCCACCCAGGGACCTCAGGGTGGACAGGGCACAGCGACCCGATCCTGCGCGTTTGCAGTGCTCGTGGGGATGCTGGGAACGTGGTGGGCAGTGGATTCGCTCCCCTGGCACCTGTCAGGGCCTCACAGAGAGGGAAGGAGGGAGGGAGAGAGGAGAAGAGGGAAGGGGGGGGGGAGAAAGAGAGAGAGAGAGAGAGAGAGAGAGAGAGAGAGAGAGAGAGAGAGAATGAGAACATGAATGGACGGTGAGCGGTGCAGGCACACAGAGCAGAGCTTCTCTCCGCGTTCTGGGTTTGGAGGCAGCAAGATGTGCACAGTCCCCAAGCCTGGCATGGCTTTGCGATGCCCACAGGTCCCACAGGCACGCATTCAGTTCCACCCCTGCCCCCAAAATACTTCGGCTCTTTCTGGCATCGCATTCCCAGGCCGGCTGCCGATCTTAAGCATGGGAGTGCTGGCTATGAGCTATCGACATGGTTTACATTTTTGGGTCTGTATCTGACATCTGACAGAATACCAATTCATCCTAACAATGTTGTGGCAGGCGAGGAGGTGAAAGTTCTTCCAGCCCCCTGCTCTGGTTGCGCTTCCGCCCTCGGCTCCACCCGCAGCCAAGTCTCCTTCCTCAGCGTGAGTCCACCTTGTAGGTTCTCCCCTCCCTGACCCATGTGACCTCAGTTTGTGTTCTCTGGCCATCTCAGCTACTGGACCCCAGATTCTTCACCTTGTGCTGGCCCCTCCCCAGAGCCGTGGTGACTCAAACTCCTGAGTTCTCTGCAAAAGCCAGTCTCCAGGACACCCAGGCACCTGATTCCCGGTAGCAAATTAGTTTTAAAATCCTCTGTCCTTAACCCCATAGGGCCATGTTTCCCTGTAATCTAACCTTTCTCCTTCATCTGTAATGGAGTAAATGAAGGTCTAGCCCCGGCAGGTGGGAGGAGATGTGGGATTCTGCCTCAGCCAGCAAGGTTGTTCTCACCCCCCGCCCCGCCCCCAGCCCCTTGGGCCTTGAACGCTGTTTATCGCTCTTTCCCACAGGGTGATGTAGTGAGCCCTCCCAAATGAACTCGTGATCGATAGCAATTCAACACCCAAAGTAAATCTGAAATTATGGTAGAAACAAGCAAGGGTATTTAAAAGTCCACCCTCAGCTCCTAGCTCCTCCCCCTGTCTTCCAGAATGTCACTGTCCCCTGAGTGCCCAGGTGGGACCCCAAGTAGCTGGAGGGAAAGAGAACCTCAGAGGCAGGAATCTGTAGCCTTCAGGAGCTTGGTACCACAAAGTCTCTGATCTCACTCCAGCAAATTGTCATATGCCCTGGCAATATTGGACCATTGTTTCCAGCATATGCACCTTCACAGGGGTGACTGCTCAGCTCTTTACCCACACTGCAGTGCTCCTGTCTGTTGCTTGTACTCCCTGGTAAGGACGAACTAATATCTCATTTGCTTCATTTGAGATAAAGTTATATAGTGCCCGAAAGTATTTAAGGTTCTTTCCACTCCAGGGGGAAGCCAGCGCCCCCTGTGCCAATGAAGCTCACACTCGGCCCTCCCGTCCATGCCAAGCAAAGACAGGTTTCCTGGAGATCCTGGTGGGGGCTGGGAAGAAGTTCTCTCTGGCAGGGACTTCAGGGACTTGGTAGTGTGGCGAGGGCAGGCCAGAGGGGAGGATGGGAGGATGGGGAAGGGGAGAGTAAGAAGGTCTAGGTGTTGCCACTGGCTGAGTCCTCTTCCTCAGCGTGAGTCCACCCTGTAGTGAGTCCCCTTCCTCAGCGTGAGTCCACCCTGTAGGTGCTCTCTTCCCTGACCCATGTGACCTCAGTTTGTGATCTCTGGCCATCTCAGCCTCTGGACCCCAGATTCTTCATCCTGTGCCGGCCCCTCCCCACTGCTCAGCCCTTGCCCTTGAAGTACTGCATGCCCAAGAGTGGGCACCGAGAGTACGGAGACAGCTAGGAGCTCTTTCTTGACTGGTGGACCCCACAGAATGAAGCCAAAGTCAAAGACCCAGGCTTGACCCCAGACTTGCTTGAGGCAGTGTTTCCAGGCACAAAGACTGGTAGGCCGGAGCAGCTCAGTCCTAGCACCCTATCTGACACAAGCTTTCCTGAGAGGTGACATCTTCAGGACCAGGGCCACCAACCACAGAGACATGCAAATGGGGCAACTGCATGCCAGGGCTCTGTACTTAGCCTGATGATTCAGAGGATGTTAAATTCCTTTATCCAGGGCCATAGGAACGGGGACACACAACGAAACCTCATTCATGAAAAATGTAACTACGTTAACTGAAACCCCACTATTGTCCAGCCTGTTCCGACCACGTTGTGGATGTGCTCACCTAAGTTGTATCTAAACCAGACTCTTGCAGGTTAGAAAATAGGCTCAAAGCTTCTAGGGCAGTAACCCAGAGTAACACAGCTAATTCACCAACAGGGTTGGCCTTGCAAGCCTGGCATCTTGACTCTGAAGTCTGAATCCACGACCATCAGGGGCCACATCCAGGTCCCGGAGACTCTGTTGGGGCTGAGGACTCTAGTTTGGCACACTTGGCTGGATATCTATGGTTATAGGGGCTGGGGTGTGACATAGGGGCTGGGAAGTTTTGGTACGGAGTACTTGGGGGGGGGCGCATAGGCAATGGCGGCTGTGGGGCACCAAGGGTGGTGGGGGCATCTCTGCTGGCTGCAGCTCCGGCACCAGGTGGGATCCATCAGGCTCAAGTAAACACTTCTCACAGGCAGCTTAACCACTTGAGTGTGTCTGGCCTTCAAAGCCAGGGGGAGAGGCCGAGGAGGGAGGAGGGAGGTACCGAACTCCCTCAGGGGGTAATGATTTATCTCCAGTGCAGGTGGGCTCTGCTGGGGCCTCTTTGGGAGGCCAGGGGGTGGACTGGGCACAGAGGAGCTGAAGGGGAGAGGAGAGGGGGCTGGAGGCTCCATGCTGAGTATCTCGAATTTCTCATTAGTAAGCCAAAACAACTCAGAACCAATCCCGGTTTCATAGGTGAAGAGCCTGAGGTTCCAGGAGGCCAAACGACCAGTCCAATGACAACTAACCCGTGAACAGAGCCTCCCGGGAGGAACAGGTCAACTGCTCACCCTGGGAGCCTAAGTGGGTGTGCCGGTGCGGGCGTGTGGGCGAGCCTGCTGTGAGTGCCAGACCCTGTCAGTGGGAAGAAAGCTCTCACTCCTGGTCCTCCTTAACCCTGAAGCTCAGATGCCCAGCTCCTCAGACACTGCGACAGGCAGGGACGGGTGCCCCTGCCCCCATCACTCTGGCCGCTGGGTCCAGAGCCCAAGCTCTCTCTGGACTGGGGGATTATCGCCATTCTCTGCGTCTCTAGCCAGGACGGGCAGTTGCTGCTGTTTATATCCCCTCACAAAAGCCAGGCCCGCCAGGCCTGCTGTGTCAGAGTTTCTGTGGCTGGGGGGGAACCCTCACTTCCTTTTTTCCCTCCAACCCCAGAGGGCCATGCAGAGTCTGCCTGCTTGCTAGAGGCCGCTGCTCTAACTTCTGGACTAGGACAGGTGAAAGGCGCATGGGTGACTCAGCACTGGGAAGAGAAAGCTGAGGAGTCACTCAGGCGGACAAAGAGCTCCTTTACAAATGTCAGGATATTCTAACAGCATGAGGTCTGTAGGATAGACTTAAAGAAGGACTTCCACTTAGAACTAGCCAATATTACTCAGGACCAGGGCCAGTTGGTTCCTATTATTGAGAAATCACCAGGGGCGCACAGGTTTAATTTGGGTAACCATTGTATTCCAGTTACTCAGGTAGCTGGTCCCAGTATTAGGATGCAGGATACTTGGAGACAGGATGGTGAGATTTCTTCTTCAGGACTGCCTGATAGGGGATATGCAGCAGTGTCCAGACTTCCTGAGTTCTACAAAGTCCAGGGCAGGGAAACGGAGGAAATGTAAGTTAGAGGCTCCAGGGCACCATGGACTTAACCCTTCTCTCTCCTTGCCCACAGGACTATCTTGGGGATGGTTTTCTGCTGACGTGAGAAGACTTCTCATGTGACCCTCTGAGGTGACTTCAAGCAGGACAGGACCTCCCTTTGGGCCGATGGAGAACCCAGCTCCATACCCCATCAGATCCCAGCTGAGGTTATGGTGGATCTGGCCTGCAGCCCCGGCCTGGGTCTCCTGCCACTGACCCAGCCTCAGAGCCTGTAGCAAGAGACCACCCCTCCTGCCAGGGGCCCAGGGCTGGCCAGTGACTATGCGGCTTGGGCTGTGTGTGGTGGCCCTGGTTCTGAGCTGGACACACCTCGCTGTGGGCAGCCGGGGAATCAAGGGCAAGAGGCAGAGGCGGAGTGAGTACCTATGGGGTTGAGCTGCTGAGGGCCTTGGTGTGGGCGGGACTGGAGAGCCTCTGGCGGCTTTCTTCTGTGATGGTTGTTTGTCCCTGCTTTGTGAGCACTGTGGATTATCCGGTGAGCGATTTCATTTGAGATGTACTGGTCTATCAACCCCTCATTATTGATCTTCCTTCCTCTTTTAGACTCTGCTTTCTGGCTCAAGGCCCCTCTAGGAGGCTCTTTGACCCAACACCAGTTTTGTGGGGTATCCATGGTGATGCTTCTTCCTAGGGGGTGTAGAGAGTCCATACCCTGCATGTCCTGGTCCCCAATCCCAGGCTCAGGCATTCAGAGCACCTCTCTGAACTGCAAGTCTTTGGACAGAGGCTCTGCACATCTGGGCAGTTAGGCACACAGCTTTCCTTGCAGTCAGAAACAGCACAGAAGAGAAGGGGAGGTGACTTTCTCCAGTAACTTAAATTAACTTAAATTCCCCGAGCTGAAGCCAGCGCACCCTTCTGAGTGGCGATGACCTTACCATGTAAGGCACCCTGTAAGATTTCTGAGCGTAAGAAAAGCCTGTAGCCCAGCTCAGGAAGCTGGGACTGGGCTGCCATGATGCTGATGCCAAAGTTGGTCAGAGTACAGTGAGGCACTCTGTTTTAAAAATCAAAACAGAAAGAAAGAAAGAAAGAAAGAAAGAAAGAAAGAAAGAAAGAAAGAGAGAGAGAGAGAGAGAGAGAGAGAGAGAGAGAGAGAAAGAACAAATGAACAGACAGGATGGAGAGATGGCTCTTAGTTAAAAGTATGTACTGCTCTACAGAGGACCTGGCTTCAGTTTCCCAGAATCCACGATGAGCAGCTCACAACCACCTGTAATTCCAGCAACAGGGGATGTGACACCTCTGAGTTCTGGGCATGTGTGCATGCGCACACATACACACTTATTAAATACTTATTAATATTTATAATAAATATATAACTGTTTATATAGTATATAATAAATATATAAATATGTACAAAGAATAACAAATCCAGCTTTCTTTTCTTTCTCTTTAGTCCCCTTTCTGTTTCATTTGACATACAATCTTTCTAGGTAGCCCTTGTTAGCCCAAAATTCCCTATGTAGGGCTCCAATTTGTAGCAATCCTCCTGCCTCAGTCTCCCTAATAGTTTGCAGTTATTATTCATGGAGCTCAATGAGCCCAGTGTCCATTGAAACATCCTGCTAAAATTCAAAGTTAACGTGTCAGCCTCCTGGCCTGACCCAGGCCTCCCTTATTCTCTGCTCAACAGCTGCAGTAACGGGGGCACTATGTACTGGGAGTGGCCAGTGTCTGCTAGTGATCCTGCCAGAGAGTTGGGTGGGGGCCTCTCCCTCCCAGGGCTCCCTCTTTCCACATCCCCCAGCAAGGCAGGAAGTCTTTCCGAAGTCTCGCCCAATTCCCCCTTGCTTCACTTTTCTCATGGGACTGATGCCCGCAAGCCAGAGAGAGCTGAGTGAGGTCCAAAGCTCTCCACAGGAGCGACTCAGCCAGAGAGAGGGGGGATTGGTGAAGCTGAAAAACCCTAGTTTAAGAAACAGGGAAGGTGAGGTTCCAGTAGTAGCAGCAGCAGCAGCACGGCAGCAAGGCCTTCGAACTCCTCCCTACACCTCTGTTGCGGCCAGTGTTTTGTACTCCATGGGCCAGATGTGGTTTAGTGATTTATAATCAGTCTCCTTCATTTCTGAAATGGGGAGACAGAGAGAGAGAGAGACATCAGAACATTGAGACAGAGAGAGGGGCCAGCCTCACTCATGTGACAGGCATGGCGATCCTGCTCACACACAGAGGGTCACATGCCCACAGACACAGGTGGACATCAGACCCGGGTTCAAGCCAGTCGAACTGACATAGAAGCACTGAAGTGGGATTTAGTAGAGCCAGCTTCTCCCCATGGCTATCAAACAGCAATTTTGGTGTGCTTGATTTTGAACTAGCCACATCCAATGCCTGGGCAACATGTCCGTGAGCTTGTATTACTGAATGATGTCAGAGCCTAGGTCAGACAAGGCAAGAACTCAGTGCTGCAAGGGTCACCAGGCACGATGGTGTGTGCCATCAGTTGGTCCTTGTTACATGGAGATCCTGAAACATCCTTATGAGGTCGTTATGTTACTGCATAGAAGCACAGCCAGATGTCTGGGGGGTGATGGATAGAGAGATGTGAGTACACTGCTGGTTGGTGGTGCAAGTTGGACCAGAGCCTCAGGCATTCACACCCCAACTTTAGATATACATATAAATGTTATATGTATCTATACAGTTAGAAATAGTGTGTGCACGTGTGTGTGCATGCATGTGTGTGTGTGTGTGTGTGTGTGTGTGTGTGTGTGTGCGTGTTCATGGGCAGAGGGTTCTTGCGACACAACTTATGGATGTAGAGATCAGAGGACAATCTTTAGATGACAGTCCCTGCCTTTCCCCCTTGTCTGAGACAGGATCGGGATCTCTTTGCTAGCTAGCTGGGCTAGCTGGCCTGTGAACATGAGGAGTGACTTCTCTCCCCATTTCCCATTGCTGTGCTGGGAACTGTAAATGCTTTTGATACAGGTCCAGCTTCCACATGAATTCTGGGGAACCCAAAGTAAGGTGATCAGGCTTGTGTGGCAACCACTTTTGTCTGACGTGCCACCTCTCCAGCCTATTTTTCTTTTTCTTCCTTCCTTCCTTCCTTCCTTCCTTCCTTCCTTCCTTCCTTCCTTCCTTTCTCTCTCTCTCTCTCTCTTTCTTCCTTTCTTTCTCTTTCTTTCTTTCTTTCTCCCTTCCTTCCTTTCCTCTCTTTCTTTCTTTCTTTCTTTCTTTCTCTCTTTCTTCTTCTTCTTCTTCTTCTTCTTCTTCTTCTTCTTCTTCTTCTTCATCCTCCTCCTCTTTTGGTTTTTGGTTTTTTGGAGACAAGATTTCTCTGTTTAACAGTCCAGGCTGTCCTGAAACTCACTGCGTAGATCATGTTGACCTTAAACAAAGGTCCACCTGTCTCTGCCTCTCAAGTGCTGGGATTAAAAGATGTGCACTATCATGCCTGGCCTTTCTTTCTTTCTTTCTTTTTAAATTATTTATTCATGTTATGTATATGAGTACACTGTCACTGTCTTATACCAGAAGAGGGCATCGGATCCCATTACAGATGGTTGTGAGCCACCATGTGGTTGCTGGGAATTGAACTCAGGACCTCTGGAAGAGCAGTCAATGCTCTTAATCACTGAGCCATCTCTCCAGCCCTCTTTCTTTCTTCCTTTCTTTTTCTAAAGCAAACTTTGTAAAACATAAAGTCCAATTCAGACCATTGGACCATTTTGCGAGATGGTTTCTGGGTATTGTGGGGGAAGGGAAAAGGAAGGCTGGAGCATTGGGAGGGGCCAATAGAGGAGGAGGGCTTGATGTACAGAGGAGCCTCTGGCTCTTGCCTATCTGTCATCCTCTTCGGTGTGTCAGTCAACAACCACTTGTGAGAATCAATCCTTTGGTGTTTTGAACCTGGGAGTGTCTGATCTTGAGATCTGAGAGATGGTCTCCCCACATGGAGTGGGAGAGTCAAAAAAAGAACATTCCCGTTGGCCTGGGACAGGTGCTCTCATATACACATGTGAGCTGGCGTGCACACATGCACACACGCACACTCATTGAGGACCCTCTCCTTCCCTCTCTCTTGCCTCACCCACTCTCAGGTCCCTGCATCTCACAAATCCCCCTTTCACCCCCAGCCCTTACATCCAGTATACCTTGCCTCGGTTTCTTCCCTCCTGTCTCATTCCAGAACCCTCTACTCAGTCCTGCCCTGGTTGGGGGAAGCATTTCCCTTCCTGAGCCCTTCCCACTCTGTCTCTGGCACTTGTTCCTGTCCCTCTCCTCACAGTCAGCCCCTTTTCACTCCTGGGAAACCAGGGGTACAGTTATGGTCGTGTAAGTTTATAATTGTAACTCTGGGAGGTTGAGGCAGGAATACTGTCGATTAGTGTGAGTTAAAGACTAGCCTGGGCTACATAGTGAGCCTAACCTGGACTACAGAATTGTCTCTCCCATGGTGGGCTCTGTCCAATAGGAAGCCAGCCCCCATCAGGATAGAGCCCCCACTCATTGGGATGAAGCCCCGTACCATTGGCACAGAGTCCCTGTATCTGGTTGCCTAGAGCTGCACTCAAACTATAGAGTCCCTGCTGTGGAGAGGCACAGAGGCCTGCTGGCGATGCTCTCTCTCTTTGCCAGGATAAGGAGTCTGGACTTGCCTTCCCTTGAGCTGTGGCTGTTGAGAGGCCACTGAGAGGCTTCCATGGGAGATCTGGGCTAGCCTTGGAAAGGCAGGGAGGACAGCTGGCCCTTGTGAGATACAGTGAGGGTCTGCATTGTGCTTCCTCTTTCTTTTTTACAGATGTATTTATTTATTTCATGTATGTGAGTACACTCTTACTCTCTTCAGACACACCAAATGAGGCCATCGGATCTCATTACAGATGGTTGTGAGCCACCATGTGGTTGCTGGGAATTGAACTCAGGATCTCTGGAAGAGCAGCCACTGTTCTTAACCACTGAGCCATCTCTCCAGCCCCAAAGGAGTACTGTGCTTCCTCTTGAGTTAGACTCCCAAACCCCCTGGGGTCAATAAGCTTGCAATAGACAGCCTCTGGCCCAGGGAATCCCTGATTAAACCCCATTCCAAAGAGGAGCCCGTGCTTTCTTTGCTCAGGCCTCATCCTTCCTGCCTCCTCATCTTCCCCCGCC
>NW_021620689.1:1785538-1801747 GCF_004785775.1 Grammomys surdaster | reverse complement strand
CTCATCCTCCCCCGCCTCCTCATCCTCCCCCGCCTCCTCATCCTCCCTCACCTCCTCATCCTCCCCCGCCTCCTCATCCTCTACCTACCAACACGCCTCAGGCCTCTCTTACTGAATCCAGTTCTTCCAAGGCTGGAGTTCACCCACAAGCACTATCATGAGTCCCAAGGACTCCCTCATTGCCCCAGCTCTCCTGAGTTCCTACTGGGCCCAGCCCTGCTCCCGGCACTCAGTGGGTGCTCATCAGCATCTATGCCGACATCACACACTCCTTGAGACTCCACAGCACACACTGCCCTCAGCCCTACACTAAATAGCTACACCTCCTGTAAGTCTCAACCCTTCCCTGGGCTCCTACTTAGAAACAAAACTGACTCTGCCCTCCCAAGCCCTTTCTAGTGGGAGAAGGAGACATCTCAGCGGAAATGACAACATGAGGTTGTGTCTCCCACGATTGATTCAAATGCCAGGGAGAGGAGACCACAGGAAAAGACTCTATCCAGACTTACAGGGAGGGGATCAGGGAGGACTTCCTGGAGGAAAAAGGTGGTTCTGAGGCTTTGGAAGCTGCAGCGTGTTCTGGGCTAAAGGGTTAACTTAGAGGAAGACTTAGAAGATCAAAAAGTGGCATGTTTTAAGAAACAGTTACTGCTTAGGGTTGCCTTGAGGGAGGAGGTGGGTGGGATTAGCTCAGGGAAATTTTTTGGAGCACTGGGAAGGAGGTCTTGCTTTTCGATGTGATACAATGTTTCAGGTAGAGCTGGGGGTCACCATAGGTTTTGTTGTAGAGATGTCTGGTATAGGGGCTCTTGGGGAAATGATCTGGGCTCAGAAGGGCTATAAGCAGGAGACTGTGATTCACAGAGGGGCTGAGCCACCTGGTGAGGCTGTCATAGCGACGCCAGTCCTCTGTCTGTCCTGAGCACAGTACCTAGGCCTCACACAGGATAGGCAAGCCTCTACCACTGAGCCACACCCCCAGCCTACAACTAGAGCTTGAATGGCTTTTACATAGAGTTGACAGAGGCCAGGGGTGGGAGTGGCAATGACAGAGGCACAGCCTTGTCTATGTGGCCAGAAAAGGGGACTTGAGGATCTGGAGAGATGGTGCAGCAGTTAAGAGCATAAGCTGCTTTAGCAGAGAACCTGGGTTCAATTCCTAGCACCTATGTCAGTTCACACCCATTTGCAACTCAAGTTTCAGAAGGCCCAACACCCTTTTCTGGCCTCCTCCAGCACCAGGCATGCACATGGTACACAGACACATATGCAGGCAAAACATCCTTACAGAACTTTAAAAAAGAAAAAAAAAAAAAAAAAACAGTGCCTGGGAAGCAAAAGATTCCAGAGCAGAGGTAAGGGGTGGGAGGCGAATGGGAAGGGCTGATGTCCTTTCTACTACTCTCTTCCCCCTCAAGCCTAAGAAGCCTTCCCAGGCAGCCCTGGACCTAGTCACCACAGAGAGCAGCAGGAAGTGGGGGGATCTTGCTCCTCTACTCACCACTGACAAAGTCTTGTTGAACCAGGGCACTCAGCACCTTAGGGCCTTTGTACAGGCTGTTCTCCTGTGAGGCACGTGCCCTTCCTGCCCCTAGCCAGCTGGCTCAGAGAGTGAGTGCTCTGTGCCACTCCCCGTAACTCTGTCACAGGGCCAATCCTGCTTCTCTACTGCTGGCTAGACCATTGTCACCAAACCCAAGCACTCAGCTCCCAGCAGCCCTGGGAACCTGTTAGTTGTTCAGTGAATGCCCAGGGAAGGAACTTATGCTTCTCCTTTGCTTTTTTTCTTTTTCTTTTCTTTTTCTTCTTGAGACAGTCTCAAATAGCCCAGGCTGCTGAGGAAGACCTTATACTTCTGTTCCTTCCGCCTCCACCTCTCCAGTGTTGGGACTGCAGACTTGCACAATCACAGCGGATTGATGTAATTCTGAGGATGGAGCCCTGGCTTCATGCATGCTAGGCAAGCATGTGACCCACGGAGTGACAGCCCTAACCCCTTTTGTGTCCTCTATGCATCCCCAAACGGGTATCATCTTCCTTGGGTCCTTTATTCAAGGTCATATTCTCATGTGTGAGCCAATCCCACCTCCATGGAGCCCCCTCCCACAGTCATGGGTACCCCTCCCCGACACTCTCAACTGAGACTTGGGGGGGTGGGGAAACTCCTGTTCCATCCTGGTAAACAGTCCTTGGTTCACCAAGCTGACCCCTGCCCATCACTGAGTCCCCACATCCGAGCTTGGGAACCCTTATGGGCCTGAGAGCTCTCATGCTGGCTTCTGGACCCTCCTTCAACACAGCCAATCCTGCTGCCTGACCTCTGTATCCTGACTCTCCCAGGATCTTCAGGTCTTTACTCCATCAATTTCTCTGCCTTTGGGTGCCTCTGAGTCTTGACATTCCATCCTACCCACCTCACACTTCCCTTTCTTCCTCTCCCCCATTTTTTTTTCTTTTTGAGACAAGGTTTCACTCTGTTTCTCAGTAGTCTTCCTGAGTGCTGACTGCTCCACCCCTTCACTTCTGGAAGTCTTCTCTTCCCCTCACTCCCCAGCTCTTTTGTTGTTGTTTTGTTTATGTTTGGTTGGTTAGTCTTTCGAGACAAGGTTGCTCTGTGTAGCCATGGCTGTCCTAGAACTCAGTCTGTAGACCCAGCTGGCCACAAACTCAGAGTTCAGCCTGCCTCCACCTCCTGAGACTTCCACCTTCCTGTGTGGAGTTCCCACCTTTTAACTTGGTTCTTTTCCCCAATATCCCTCCTCTACCTCTTCCTAAACCCCTCTCCCTCTGTTTCTCTGTGGAGAACAGGAGTTCCTGGGGCATGTGCTATTAGCCCTGGTCCTCCATAGTCACTCTTCTGAAAGCAACAGTGTTACTTTTTTTTTTTTATTACCCCATTGCTTTTGTGCCTCCTGTACTGAAGCCAATGCCAGTGGGGCTACAAACTATACCTGCTCCTGATGCTTCACTTGTTTGTGGTTCAGGCATCGGGCTTGTTGGTACCTCCCTCTTCTGATGAGTACTCTCTTCTCATGGCTCCTGTGATGCAGGATGCTTTTCAGAATCCTTCCCCGTCTCTCGGTTTGGATTCAGCAAGGCTAACCTCTTCCTTTTCTGTCTTTCTCTTGGATGTCTAATTCTCTTTCAAGTCTCTAGACCAGTGGTTCTCAACCTTCCTGACCCTGCAGCACTTTAATACACAGCTCCTCATGCTGTGGTGACCCCTGACCGTCAAATTGTGATGTCGCTACTTCATAACTGTAATTTTGCTACTGTTACAAATTGTAATGTGAATACATCTGCTATGCAGGATATCTGCTGTGTGACCCCGAGGTTGAAAGCTGGTGATATAACCCACTTGCTGTTCACACGCCTGCTTGTCTTTTTGTGTGCATGTATGTGGGAGTGGGTTGTTTTGTTTAGTGTTTGGGTTTCTTCGAGGCAAAGTCTCCTGTAGCCTAGCTGAGGCCAGCTTAGAACTTGCTGCATAACCAAAAACTGCCCTTGAACTCCAGACCCTTCAGCCTCTACCAAGTGCTGGGATTATAGTCCTGCAACACCGTGCCCAGTGTCCCACTTTGCCTTGGATGCCTGTTTCCACAGTCAATCTACTGACGAACTGTGTCTCTTGAGCTCCAGCCCCACAGGCCCCATTGCCTGCTGGCCCCTTTCATGAGTGTCTCACAAGAACTGCCCACGCAGCATGACTAAGGTCCGTCTCATCTTCTCCTGGTATTTCTGACAACTTTATCCTGTTTAACAAGTTTGTCTCAAAGTCACCTTAACTTGTGCTTTGCCCTTTACTCCACAACCCAGCACCTGGTATCGGGGATCTGTCCCCTGCAGATCTCAGCTCTCTATACTCCTCCCTGGCATTCAGTCCTGCTCCACACCCTGCTCACCGGTTTTTGAAGCTGGTTCTCACAAAGTATCTTACGCGAGCTTCAGATTGCAAATCTTCCTGCCTTGGCTTTCAAAGAGGTGTGCTATACCTCTGCCGTCCTTTCTTGAGGGTTTTGACCTGGGTACCTTTCAGCTTCCGTCTCTGCCACCTCTTCTTCAGCCTATTGTCCACAGCATTGAGGGAGCCTACTAAAGTGAAGGAAAGCCTGACTATGGCTCCCGCCAGCCTTCCTTGCTGCCTTCGAGCTAGTATCTTTGTGTCTTCTATAGAGTTGAGGTTCTTCTCGATCTGGCCTTTCTTCTCTTTCAACTACTGGTGTTAACATTCTCCCTATGATCCACCTATGCTGACTCTGGGTGTGCCGCACTTCCATAGCCAATACCAATGTCAACGGAGAAAAATGTAGTGGCTGGTTCAGTGGGCACTGAACACTGGGGCTCTGAGGAGGTCTATGCAAATCTGTTTGTTTGTTTGTTTGTTTGTTTGTTTGTTTGTTTTGAAACAAGGTTTCTCTGTGGATCCACGGCTGTCCTGGAACTTACACTGTAGACTAGGCTGGCTTCCAACTCAGAGATCCACCTGCCTCTGCCCCCTGAGTGCTGAGACTAAAGGTGTGTGCCATCACCTCCTGACACAAATCTGATCTTAACAGAGAGGCTAAGCAGAGAGACTGACTATTGAAATCTTGCTATCAAGAGCTGACCCACATTGTGCAGGCCCAGAGTCACAGTACTTGGGAGGTTGTGGCAGGAGGCTTGAAAAGTGCAAGGCTAACCCGGACTATAGAGCAAGTTCAAGGCTAACCCAGACAATTTAGTCAGCTCCTATCTCAAAGTAAAAAGAAGGCTGGAGATGTGGCTGACAGGTTTACCTAGTACCTGAAGGCCATGTATCATTCCTCAATACTGAAAGCCAAAACAAAAGAAAACAAGGACTAAAACCACACAAAGCTACAGGAGGGACACCTGGGCCATCGCAGCCATTGAGGCTAAGGCAAAAACACAGAGTGACTGAGCATTCAACTCTGAAACAAACCGAGTCAAGTGTCAGGGACTAAAAAAACCTTCCATGAGCCAGGCAGTGGTGGCGCAAGCCTTTAATCCCAGCACTTGGGAGACAGAGGCAGGTGGATTTCTGAGTTTGAGGCCAGCCTGGTCTACAGGGTGAATTCCAAGACAGCCAGGGCTATACAGAGAAACTCTGTTTCCAAACAAAAAACAAAAAACAAAAAAAACCTTCCATGAAACAGAAACAGTCCCTAAACTCTACAAGTGGCCGCACGCACTTGGCACGCGCTTGGCACACGGCTGAGCAAAGCCCTAAAGTCTCCGCAGTGTTGCCCCTGCAGTGAGCAGAAAGCAGTGTTTAATTTTACCAACCTGGTCCCGCTGACTCCATGCAAACGAGTGTCACATTAAAGACGTCATTGAGCCATGTTTGTGGTTTCTATGCTCCCTCTATCAGCCTCTATTTGCCTCTTGCATGCTGTGTTCCCCGTGCCTGGAAAACATACTGCTGAGGCATCGTGGTCCAGTAACTTAACCTCTTCATCTCCTCATCTGTAAAAAGGATGGTGGATACCGGCAGTGGGAGGGGCAATGACTTCACACCCACCATCCCAGCGCTTGGAAGGCAGAGGTGGAGGATTGTTTCACGTTCAAGGAAGCCTGGGCTACGTAGCAGTTCTGGGATAGCTTGGGCTACAGTGTCATCTCAAAAGGGAAAGATCAAAGCTGAGGGCATACCTTGGTTGGTAGAGGGCTTCCCTAGCCTTCGTAAAGCACTGTGGTCACTTTCTAAAGCCTCATAAAATTGGATGTGGTGGCACAAGCCTGCCATCCCAGTGCTCAGGAAGTAGAAGCTGGAGTTCAAGGCTAGCCTTGGCCACATAGGGAGTTTGAAGAGAGCCTGGGCTACTCGAGTAAATGTCTCAAAAGTAAACAAACAAAAGCAAGTGGTCTGCAGCCAAAATGTCTGGGAAGTGCATCTTTCCTTTCTCTGTCCCCTTCCAGAGAGTCACTGCACAGGTCTGTGTTCAGGGTTGCAAAAGGGCCAGCAGGGAAAGATTCTGTTGAAGTGGTGATGTCCACCATCCCAGGTAACTGGAGCCTGTGGCCAGAGGACCACGAGTTTGGGGCCAGCCTGGGTTACATAGTGAATCTTTGCTCAAAATACAAACAAAACATTGGACATGGTGGTGCCCACCTTTAATTCTAGCACTTGGGAAGCAAAGGTCGATGGATCTCTATGAGTTCAAGGCCAGCCTGGTCTACATACAAGTCCCAGGATAGTGAAGTTTCATAGTATAGACCCTCAATCAAAAAGACCAAAACAAGAGATCGGGATTAATCCCAGTACTCCAGAGTCTGATGCAGGTGGGTCTTAGAGGTTAAGGCCAGCCTGCTCTACAGAGCAAATTCCAGGAAAAACACAGAGGAACCCTGTCCTCAAAACAAAACAAAACAAAACACACACACACACACACACAAACTCCCCTTTCCCTTGAAAAGAAAGATTTTTTAAAAAATAAAATTTAAAAATAGTAAAAATGTAAATTTAAAGGCAGAGCCAACAAGATGACACTGCCAAGCCTGATGACCATCATTTGATCCTTGGGACCCACATGGTCAAAGGAAAGGAGCAAAAGTTGTCCTGTGACCTCCTCACATGTGCAATCACACACACACACACACACAATATTAAAACAAAAGAAACAACCACACACACACAAAAAAACCAGGACCAGCAAGATGGCTCAGGAGGTAAAGGCACTTGCTACACAGCCTGGTGACTGGAGTTTGATCCTCAGATCCCATTTAGAGGCAGAAGGTCGTCTTCTGACCTCCTCACAAGTTCAGTGGCACAGAAGTGCAGACCACCCCCTCACCTACCCTACTCCTGCCCACCCACAACTACTGTTGCCACTGCTATTATAGCAGTAATACTGTTCCTAGTAAGTAATATATTATTACTACTATAAAGCTGAAAGTACACATGGTTGGGGCAGGATGGCTCAGTGGCTTACTCTGCAAGCACAAGGACTCGAGTTTGAATCCACAGGACCCACAAAACCAAAAACCAGGCATGGCTGTGCACACCCATAACTCTGTCACTGTGGGACAGAGAGAGGCAAATCGTGAGCACTCACTGGTCAGCAAGGCTAGCCAAAATATCCAGCTTCAGGGCAAATGAGAGACCCTGTCTCAAGGCTACAGAGCAGAGAGTGAGGGAGGAATAAAGTCAGCATCCTCCTCCGGCCTCCATACACTCGCATGTGGCTGTGTACGCTCACACACTCACCTCACATCCACGCACCATACTACACATAAATCGGATAGACAAGCGATTCTGTGAGATTCGTTTCACATGCTGGTTCCAGGTCTCACCGGCGTCAATACCCTTTCCCTCGAATCCTCTAGTTAACATCTGTTAGAATCCTGTGCAAAGGTCTCTCTACGGGAAACACTGCCCACGGGACTGCAGTTCCTTAGTGTGATACAGAGAAAGGATACCTTATCTCCCACCATTCCCTCCCCCACATTATCTGCACGGCCCTTTGCCCCTCTCTGGTCTTGTTCCTTCCAGTACCCTTAATTCTACTCTAAAAGAGATTTCTACTGGTCCTTGAAGAAGGGCCTATGGCTCATCTTTATGAGTCCGTTCTCTTTCTTCCTCTCCCTCCTCTTTTTTTCTTTTCTCCTTTCTTTCCTTTTTTTAAGACAATCTCTTGCTTTATTGCCCTAGTCTGACCTCCAACTCATAATTCTCCTGCCCCATCTACCAGAATGCTAGGATTATATGCATAAGCCACCATGCCGGCCTTCCCCAGACCCTTGAGTCCAGTGTTGCTGGGTGGGGGCTGCCAGCACTCCCATAGGGATGCTTGTCTGCCCCATGGAAGGCCAGTGTGTCTGCAGAGAGGCTCAGTTTATTTGTTGTCTGACCCCTGAGTTCATCCTGCATGTGGCACAGGGAAGGCGCCGAGTGTGGGCTGAACAGTTACTGAAGGCTCAGAATGAAAGCTGAGACTCAGTGCTGCCTTGGACGGTCACACTGCCTTCAAAGACAGCCCTAGACCAGGATGTCTCAACCTCAGCATCACAGACATTTTAGACCACATCATTCTTTTTGTCCAGGGTTAGTCCACACATTGGAGGATGCTCAAGGGCTTCTCTATTTTTGTTTTGTTTTCAAGACAGGATTTCTCCATGTAGCCCTGGCTGTCCTAGAACTGGCTCTGTAGATCAGGCTGGCCTCAAATTCAGAGATCCACCTGCCTCTGCCTTCTGGGTGCTGGAATTAAAGGCATGGGTTACCACCATCCGGCTATCAAGAATTTCTCTTATTTCTACTCTCTTGATGCCAGTACCAACTGGCTTCTCTGGTTGTAATGATCAAAAGAGTCCTTAGCGACTAGAGAGATGGCTCAGCAGTTAAGAGCACTTGTTTCTCTTGCAGAAAACCTGCATTCAGTTCCCAGCACCCACATGATGGTTCACAACAGTCCAAGGCCCTCCAGGCTTCCAGGCATGCACATGGTGCACATATATTCATGCAGGCAAAACATTTATATGCATAAAGTAAGAGATAAATCTTTTAAAAACCATCCCTAGGGTTAGAGATTTAACTCTGTAGAGTGCTTACCTTGCTTGAGCAAGGCCCTAGGTTTGGCTATCAAACCACATGGACCAGGCATAGTGGCATCTGCTTGGGACCTCAGGAAGTGAAGGCAGGAGGGCAGAAGTTCAGTGTATCTTCTGACTACAAGAGACCCAGTCAAGTTGAGACCATTGTTCTAGGCACAGGCTATTCTAATTGTCGTTCTGTCTTTTTCCTTGGCTCATTTAATCCAGGGTTTGTCTTGACCTTAAAACTTTACCAGCAGTTGAGAAGCTACATTGGGTACCTTAGGCTGAAGTTTCATCCTGTTGGAGAGAGTCAGGATAAGTTAAAGGAACATACAGATTTTTACCCCTGCAAGTCTATAGGCTCAGGATGTGCTAGAGCCGGGAAGTTAGGGGTACAGGTCTAGATATCTACACTACCTAGTTAGGGGCTTCCGGGCTTGTGCCTAAGGCGACCTTGCACAGAGCTATTTGCTTAGCTATGCCTTCTGAGATGCACATTCCCTTTGTGCAATGAAGCCCCAGAAGAATCACATCCCATCTTTGTGGGAGTCTGGAAATATGGGGTCTTCTCTACAGCCACCTTTTTATCCTTTCTCTACCCTGCAGTCAGCGCTGAGGGGAGCCAAGCTTGTGCCAAAGGCTGTGAGCTCTGTTCAGAAGTCAACGGTTGTCTCAAGTGTTCACCCAAACTCTTCATTCTGCTGGAGAGGAACGACATCCGCCAGGTGGGCGTCTGCCTGCCGTCCTGCCCACCTGGATACTTTGATGCCCGCAACCCCGAGATGAACAAATGCATCAGTGAGTGTGTGTGGGCAGGGGCTGGAGAGGCCCCGGACCATGGAGGATGGTGTTTTAGCCAGTGAGAAGTGTTGAGCAGGCACAGGAAAGAGGGGTGGGGCTCTTGATTCAAATATACAACTGCCAGGCAGACATCTTCCTAGATACTCCACCCATAATCCCACAGTGTACAAACCAGAACCTCATCCTCCTCTCTCCATATCTGTACCTACTTCTCTCCCCACAGGTCACTCTGAGTATTCCAACTCATCTGTCAAGCCAAGACCCCAAAACCAGTCTCTCGCTGGGCTGCCCAACCCACTCACCAAGCACAACCCCTCCCCCATTGTCATATCTGGGTTCCTAACACCTGTCACCTACCCCATTTCCATAGCCTATCCATCCGTCTTCCAGCCCACCAGGATGCTTCTGAGACCCACAACCTGATGCATACTCCTGCCATTAGTCACGTCATGTCAGTTCTACTCTAACTGCAGGGAAGCCCCTGTCTGGCCATTCTGCTCTCTTACAACTCCCCTTGGCTTCTGGATCTGCCTTTTCACCCCAGCCACAGTTCCATGTGTTGTAGGGCACATGCTATCCTGTCTCCATCCCATCCCTGTGACATTCTGGGGGACAACCAGTGAACCGGTACCTGTAAGCCATACCAGTGTTTCCTCTCTTAGTTCAGTGCCTTGAACTGCAGAAGTCATTTCTCAGGTCATTGAGCCTCATGAAAGCCTTTGGAGGGAGGCTGGGCAGAAGGGACCATAGGTTCTTAGAGCTGATAACTTAGAGGCAATGGGAGGAAATGCCGGGTGCCAGCTAAGCCTTCTGAGTTCTGATCTCAGCTTGACTACTAGCTCATTGTATGACCTTTGAGTGAATCTCAGCCCCCTGACAGCTCATCTTTAAGTTGGAAGTGCTCGCCCCCACCCCCATTGTTGGGAGACACACCTATAAACCTTTCGGTGTCTGGCACTCGATAAATGGTAGCTGCTATTGTTATTTTGGCTCTTATTTGCTAGGTTCCTGGCAATCAAACCTAGGAATCGAAGCATCTTGGGCAAGGTGGGGCATGGGGTGGGAGGCGAAGGGAAGAAGGAGGAAGGGAGGCAAAGTTGAAATTAAGCCACTGGGACAAAGGTACAGAAGGAGGCAGGTGGGTAGCTCGGTAAGGTGAGGTGGGCCCTGGGAGTTGCCCTCTTGGTCTTCAGGACATTGGGGGAAGAAAGGGTTCGCAGACATGTCAGAGTCTGGTTAGACTGGCAGCTGGAGCTTCAGATGCCCGAGACTGGGAGGAAGCCAGTACCACCCAGTCTGGAAAGGGGAGATGGTGGAAAGCCTGTCTGTTTCCAGCCAAGCCCCATTCTGCCCACCTCCCGCAAAGGAGGGAGCTGGCAAGAGGAGGTAGGGAGGGACCCTGGAACTTGGATTTGCACAGGGAGAGGAATTTGCCCTGGGATTGTGCCCACTCTTCTGAGTATATTCTTTCTGCTCTGAGCAGGAGGAGACCCAGCACTGGGTTGCTGTGGGTGTCCAGCAGTGTGGGAAGGGGTGCCACACTGGTGCTGCCTGGGGGTTCATTCTCCCATTTAATCCCACTCTTTTTAGTGGAGCTCTGGAATGCTGAAACAGTCCTGTCTGTCTCTACCAAGCCCAGAAGGCCTTCTCCTCTCCTGAAAACTTTGGATCTCATACTGAGTCCCAAGATCTGAGACCATTTGGGTTCTGGTGGGCTGTTGCTGGCAAGAATCCCAGCCAGTACTTAGGAGTGGCTACTTGAGTGTCCCTCCAGTTTGAAAGATTCCTATGTAGGAATCCCAACCTAGACCAAGATCCTGACCTCTTTGAGTGGGTGTGAGTGATGGGCTTTGGGACTGAGGATAAAAGTATGTGCCCATCCTGGCCTGGGCCAGACCTGTTCTGCTTCTCTCCTCAGAATGCAAGATTGAGCACTGTGAGGCCTGCTTCAGCCACAACTTCTGCACCAAGTGTCAGGAAGGCTTGTACTTGCACAAAGGCCGCTGCTATCCAGCCTGTCCGGAGGGCTCCACGGCAGCCAATAGCACCATGGAGTGCGGCAGTCCTGGTAAGGTCGGAAGCAGAGGGCACAAAGCAGAACCCAGAGCGGGGAGGGGGGGCACGAGGGGGGAGCAAAACAACGCTCAGCTTCTGTGGTTCTCTGCCTCTGGGCTAAAGAGCTCAGACCCGAGGTCTGAACTGAGGGTGGGTTCGTGAGTATGGGTTCCCTGGGGCACTCAGGGGCAGGAGGGGCGACCCCTTTGCCTCTTGTTTCCCTCCTTCCTACCTCACCTCCTGTTAGCACAATGTGAAATGAGCGAGTGGTCCCCGTGGGGGCCTTGCTCCAAGAAGAGGAAGCTGTGCGGTTTCCGGAAGGGATCGGAAGAGCGGACACGCAGGGTGCTCCATGCTCCTGGGGGAGATCACACCACCTGCTCCGACACCAGAGAGACCCGGAAGTGTACCGTGCGCAGGACACCCTGCCCTGAGGGTGAGCTGCAGCCTCTGCATTCTGGGAACCAGTTATATCTGTGTCCAATGCTGTGCAAGCTGGGAGCGTATCCTGACTGAGAACAGTGCCCTGGGATGCTGTGTGGCAGGAATTAGTAACGTCTGAAGGCATGATCCATGTAGCCGTCCCATTTTAGAAGGGTTCTCGGAGAGGGGCGGGAGTGGCTAAGCCCCAGAAAGTTGGACCCATTCAGACAAGGCCACAGAGCCTGCAGTTGGCAACAAGGTAGATGCTGCCCATTTGGCCCTGTCTCAGAGGCGGCTGATGAGTGGCAGGGAATGGGGACTGTCCCATTTGTCCTGAACAGCCAGGCAATGCTCTAGGGTCTTTTGGGCCCAAGGGCTGAGGAGAAAGGAGGCTGTCTGGTGTGCACTGGGGAGTAGGGTGGACTGTTTCTTGTACTTGTGCTGTAAGGTCCCCTGAAGAGGCTGCAGCCTGAGGAGGCATTGAGGTGACTTCCTGTTACCTTCCCACCCTGTTTCTTTGCCATGGCCTTCTGAGGACCCTTGGGCACCCAGAGTGTCTGTACCTCCTTTGTTGATTTTCCTCCACTATGCAATTGTTGCAGGGCAGAAGAGGAGGAAGGGGGGCCAGGGCCGGAGGGAGAATGCCAACAGGCATCCGGCCAGGAAGAACAGCAAGGAGCCAGGCTCCAACTCTCGGAGACACAAAGGCCAGCAGCAGCCACAGCCAGGGACAGTAGGGCCACTCACATCAGTAGGACCCACCTAGGAACAGTGACCGGTCTCCAGATATGTGTGGAAGAGTCCAGTGCTGTACCTAATAATGAGAACTTTCCAGAACTGGAACATCTGGGAGAGCAAGTCCACACATACCCCATCTACCCACCCATCCATCTATCTATCCATCTATCCATCCATCCATGCACACATATGGCCACATCTGAAAACATCTACACACAGACACACACACACACAGACACACACACATTCTTGAGGTCACCGAAGATACCTCCAGTCTGTGGCCCAGCTGTACATTCAGTCTATGATGCTCTTGGAAGACATATCTGAGAACCTTTTCCAGCATCTGAAACTAAACTTCAAGGAGTGGAACCTTCTGGAGGAACGTCTGGGACAGCATCTGCCGGATGGACGGCAGATTGGAGCCAAAGCTGGAGCAGCTGCCGAGGGAGGGGGGGCGCTCTCCCCTGTCCTGAGAGGCACTCCCAGCTGCGAGACTTGATTGTTGGAGATGAGAATCATTACACATCCGTGGTACACGTCACAGCTGACCTGACTTGGAAACTGCTTAAAGGTTTATTTCAAATTAAAAAGAGAAAAACAAACCCCAGCACTCCATTCATTTTCAGGGTGTGAGGTTTGGTGGGTGCACATGAGAGCAAGGAGGGGCAGGGAGGGCCCAATTTTAAAAGCTCCCCAATAGCCTCTGGCAGGAACAAACCTTTTTTTTTTTTAAAAGATTTTAAAACATTGATATGAGTGTATGTGTGCCTGAGTGAGTTTATGAGCACACGGGTACCCAACAGAAGCCAGAGTTGCAGGAGTTTTTGACCAATTGATGTTGGAGCCAGGAACTGAACCCAGGTCCTCAGCAAAAGCAGCAAGTGTTCTTAATTGCTGAACCATCCCTCTAGCCCCATCTGCCTCCCTGTAAATCAGAATGTGGTCTGTGGGCCAGCCATGACCTTGTGGGCAAGCAGGTTGTTGAGAAAAAGACTCAGGTGCCATCTCAGACATAGTGTACCATGGCACATGTGTTAACCAGGCTCCAGCTAGTAGGCATGCACATCTCAGTCAAGAGGCACTCCTGCTATTCCTCAGAAGAAATCCAGGCCAATTCTGTGGGAGGACTTCCATCTGGGAGGGCAGGGTCTGCATACCAAAAGCTACCCCTAGGGGGAGGGACAGAACAGGCTTTCTGACCATTGTCAAGCTGCCCACTGTCAGACCCTTGGGGAGTGTCCTGGCCAAAAGTGCTGCCATGGCTGTAATGACTTCATGTGGCATTCTGTTATCTGCTGGCATCAGTGTAGACCAGGCTCTGAACTCAGAGGTTGGTTTCTACAGAGAGCCAGACTCAGCCTGCTCTAACAAAGCTCAAAGCATGATGGGAGAGACAGATGTTCATCAAATGAAGGTGCAAGCAAGACCCCAAGTGCAAACAGAGGGAGGCAAGGGCAGGCAGATTCTGGTACATACATGGATGGAGCTTGTAGAAGTGAAAAAAAGAAAAGAAACAAACAAACCACCTAAACTCCCATGAGACAAAAGATCAGACTTCATCCTCCCAGGGTGGCTTCTCAGAACAGGGGAGATTTGAGATCAGCTCTGAAGAACAAGTAGAAAGATTTAAGATAAAGTCTTGTACCAGCAAGAGGCTCAGCCGATGAAGGAGCTTGTCACCAAGCCAGGTGACCTGAGAAGGAGCTGAGACTCACATGGTGGAAGGAGAGAAGTGAGTCTCTTGAAAGTTGTCCTCTGGCCTCCATATGCTTGAGAAGACATAGTCACACCACACACACACACACACACACACGCATGCACACCATCTACAATGAGTAAATAAAAAATTGTTTAAAAAATCTTCAATTAAAAAAAAAATTAAAGTCCTTAAGAGTAAGGAAGACAGAACAAGATTTAGCTATGAAGCCAGTCACCTGGGGCTGTGGGTCAGTCGTTGATCACCTGCCTGCAGTGTTTAAGATCACAAAAGTAATACTCAGAACCACAAAAGTAAATAAATATAAGCCAAGCCCATCAATGGTGTTTACACCTGCAATCCCAGTACTTGGGAGTCAGGCAGGAGGACAGAGAGTTCAAGGGCATTCTGAACAGCAAAGTAGGAATGAGGGCAGGTTGGGCTGCCTGAGACCTTGTCTCGAAAAAACAAACAGCTGAACAAGAACCAAACAAAAAGCAAGCTAGGGGTGGGAGCGATAAGTTCAACAGTTAAAAATGTATGTTGCTCTAATAAAAAAAAAATCTGAGTTTGTTCCTAGTATCTAAGTCTGGTGGCCTACAACTCCCTCTCTAGGGAGAGCTGACACACTTTTCTGACCTCCTCGGGTACCTAAACACAGGCACACACACACACACACACACACACACACACACACACACACCACTTTTAAAAGCAAGCCATCAAGCTAAAGAAAGTGTGTGAGATATTATCACAAAAGACATCTTGCCTTTAGGTCTCTGGCCAGGGATTCTAGAGGGAGCTTCTTGGAAGGATGTCAGCTAGGAAGCTCCCAGGGTACCTTTGAATTCTGGGTGGCCTGTTTTTCAGACTCGAAGCACTGGCTGCTGTTGCCTGTACATTGGATGTTCTGGGTTCATTCCTGGCTATGGGTGAGGCATTGATCCATCATGGCCAGAAGGGTGTGACAGAGAAGGGCTGTTCATTCAGTGGTTCCAGGAAACAGTCCCTGCACCAAGGAAAGGCAGTTTTAGAGCAGTGTGTCCAGCAGAAATCTGTGAGCCACATGGAATTTCAAAGTACCTAGTAGCCACAACATACCTTGTCCAGTATCTGTTACCTAAGCACATATAGGCAAAATACTGTCTTTTTGGTATGTTACCAACATAAAGAATTAGAGAAATCATTCACATTTTAACTAATTATGTGTATATTTTTGTGATACAGTATAATATCATTCAGATGCTAAATTTTTTGTCAGAAAATTAAGTTGTATTTAGACTGCATAAAAATCAAGATTGATTAAAGCAAGAGATTTGCATACTCAAGTTTTTTAAAGAATCTCTAATAATTAAATTGAATAGTTTGAAGTTTTGACTTTCATCAATAAGCACTAAAACTTCAATTTTTTTTCAGTTGCTCAGTGCCCATATTTGAAGCACTCAGTAGCCACGTGGCTAGTGGTCATTGCCATGGACAAGACAGTTCTGGTTTTGTTGTTATCGTTGTTGCTGTTTTAAGCAAATTCTTTCTCTACATAGCCCTGGCTGTCCTGAAACTCACTATGTAGACCAGGCTGCCCTCAAACTCACAAAAGATCTGCCTCTGCTTCCTGAGTGCTGGAATTAAAGGTATATGCCACCATACCTGGCATCAGCAACACAGTTTCATACAGAGGGGACAGTATAATCAGATGTCCTGTGGCAGACAGGAGGTTGGTGTTGAAGGAACCAGAAAGAAAGCAGGCTAGCTGGAATGTGAGGAGCACAGGTGAAGAGAAGCGATTCTGGAAAGATTCTCCAGAGCTGGGCTCTAATTCTCAAGTCACAAGTAAGAGGCTGCATGACTATACTTGCATTTTGCAAAGCTCGTGTCATCTACTGTGTGACTGGAGTTGGTTTCAGTCATCCAGGAGAGAGAGAGAGAGAGAGAGAGAGAGAGAGAGAGAGAGAGAGAGAGAGAGA
>NW_021620689.1:1768658-1785528 GCF_004785775.1 Grammomys surdaster | reverse complement strand
AGAGAGAGAGAGAGAGAGAGAGAGAGAGAGAGAGAGAGAGAGAGAGAAGGCAGCTTGGACTAGGAAAATGGTGCTGGAACTGGAGAGAAATGAGCAAAGTCGAAGGCATTTGGAGAATAAAGTGGTTTGGTGATAGTGTGGGGAGGGGGGAGGGAAGTCCAGAGAATGGTGTCAGTGTCTGGCTCTAACACCCAGACCCACCTGGTACAGTGCGCTGAGAGAGAAGCCTGTGAGGAAGACCAGTGAGAGAGACAGAGGAATGTACATTTGGCTTTAACTGTGCTGAGTCTGTAGTGGGAGCGGACACTACCTGACCAAATCACAGGTCCTATGGGGTTCTAGCTAGAGACGATCACCAAGGCTGTGTGTAAGTTTGGAAGAAGCTAAGTAAAAATGGAATATAGGGTGAAGAAGGGGCTTGGGACACGGCTCTGAGGCTTCGAAGATCAAACTGTGGAGGACCCTTTGACAGAGGAGCTGGAAAGGGCAGGCAGAAGGAAACAGAGCGATAGCAATTTTGAGAACCAGCAAAGAGGGAGAGCTGAGAGGACCCAAAGCTACAGGGAGACCAAGAAAAAAATAGGATTGGGAATGGTCAGGGACTTGAACACTGCTGACCTCCTTAGCCGGGGCTGTTTGAAGAGCAGGAGGAAGGAGCCCATTCCTTCTGCATCTTCAGCTAACAAAGCGGGAGGGATAGACCACAGGGATGTGACGTGGCTCCAGAAAGACGTTTGTTTGCTTGTTTGTTTGTTTGTTTGTTTTTGAGACAGAGTTTCACTATATAAACCTTACTTATATAGAAACTCACTATGTATACAGACCACCATGACCTGGAACTCATAGAGACCAGCCTGCCTCTGCCTTCCGACTGCTGGGATTAAAGACGTGCACCACCATCCCTAGTCTTTTTTTTTTTTTTTTAATGGAAAAGACTAGAACATATTTAAAACCTTCTATAAGAGTCCAGAGAATGGGTAATAGATTTGGGAGAAAGGTGTCTTCTGGAACCGACAGAGGGAAATACAGGTTTGAAGAAGCTCGCAAACAAGGAAGCTAGGACTCAGGTCTGTGCTCCTGCTCCCTGCAGGTCTCACTTCCCCCAGACCTGCCATCCCTTTCTTGCTGGTTACAATTGGGAACCTGGGTTTGCATGGCTGCTGCCAGGCTGCCCATAGCAAGCTGGAGCTTCTCTCTTTGTGTGTCTTGTCTCCTTTCCCCGTCCTTGGCAATCTTTCCTTACTGGTCAGTTTTCCATTGATGTGTTTTTCTCACTGTTTCCCTTTACTGTCTCTTAGGTTCTTTTTGTGGTTGTGGTTGTTGTGGGGTTTTTTGTTGTTGTTGTTGTGGTGGTGGTGGTGGTTGTGGGTTTTGTTGTTGTGGTGGTGGTGACGGTTGTTGTTGTGAGTTTTGTGGTTGTGGTTGTTGTGGTGGTTGTTACCCTGTCTTTCTGTGCCCTCTTCCTAGTCTCAACTCCATTATGTGCCAGTTTCCCTTGGCCTATCTCTCTTCTAAATCAATCCCCAGTCTCGGTGTATCTTGGCTGTTTCTAATTGGTATCATCCTATCTCCCAGATCCTTAGGTGATTTCAAGTATGGCCATTAGCCTGCAATCATGGCCTCACTCAGGAACTTGTGAAAAACACAGAATCTTAGACCATATGTATGTGTAAAGAAGTCAAATCTGCCTTGTAACAAGAGGCCCCTGGAGAGTTCAAGCACATCCACCATCCTGACATAAGCTCTCTTGTAAAACCACACCCACACAAGACCCAGAAGAAGAGGGTCTCCTGAGCACCTGCATCACCCTGTTGATGTTCTGGGCTTGGCTTCTCTTCATCCCCTCCTCCATCCCCTCCCTTCTAGAAGCCACTTCTGGATCTAAGTAACACAGGGAGGGAGTCTGGCTCCAGGAAGTCCTGAGTATGCAGCTGCCTCCACGTCTGCAGGGTGACTGGTCAGAGGCCATTCTTGTCTTGGAATCTTGTGAACATCCAAATGCATTGTGCATACAATGAGCCCTGGGCCTATTCTTCTCTGTTTCTGAGCTGGATGATGATGTGGGTTTAAAAGTGAGGAATGGTTATCTGCTCACAGTCCTTTTGTTTGTTTGTTTGTTTGTTTTTTGTTTGTTTGTTTCTCGAAACAGGGTTTCTCTGTATAGTCCGGGCTGTCCTGAAACTCACTCTGTAGACCAGGCTGGCCTCGAACTCAGAAATCCGCCTGCCTCTGCATCCCAAGTGCTGGGATTAAAGGCGTGCGCCACCACCAACCAGGCCCTGCTCACAGTCCTAAAACACCCACTTGAGGCTGGAATCCTAGAGAAGCCTACAGCCACGGGGTGGGGGGAGGTCCTGAAGAGGTACTTGGTACTTTGGAGAGTGAGCAAGTGCTGGAGGAGGCCACATATCTGTGTCAAGATGCCTCTCCCTGCTCCAGGGTTAGATGATGAAAACGCACAGTTCTACATCTTAATTTGCCTGCGTAGTTTGGAAAATGTTAGCTCTCCTCTATGGGGTCACGCACTTACCCAGACCGACATATTTCTGGCCGTCTTTCCACCTCCAGCTCTGGTATATTTCCCATTGTTTGGGGTGATGAGGTTATGCGTTTTCTGGATTTTTTAAAGTGGGGATTTCCCCCCCTGATCTGGTTTGTTTGGTTTGGTTTAAGAGGACTGGGAGAGAATTCAGAGCCAGGGACAGCACTAACCCTAACCCAGGGCCAGGCTCCAGGTGTTGGCTTTTTGCCTCAGAACCCTCCAGCTATGGTTCTGATGCACCACCTTATGGTGGTGGAGAATGGGGGAACAGGCTTCAAGAACAGGTTCTATCTGGCAAGACTAAATGGATTCATTGGAAAGGGCAGAAGCATGCTCTGTTGTAGGTGGAAGTGACAAGAACAAAAGCCTTATTCTAAGGAGGAGGTGATCTGAAGACTGATCACCTTGGGGGATGCTGAGATGCACACCAGGGCAGGGTGCACCTGCTTTGCTATGGCCTACCTCCTGGATCTCCCAGAGAAAGAACCAACAGAGGGAAGAATAAACACTTGGCAGGGGTATGGTAGAGCCCCTCACTATGGAGTCGATGACCTGCTCTGTCTGGAGTGAGTTCTCATTGGTGGAATGCAGGAGAATTAGCATCCTGGGCCTCTATCTACCTACCTCTAGCAGGCATTCCCTATCAGGTTGGTGCCTGACCATGGGGACTCTGGCCCATGGCTGAAGAAGGTAGCTTGGGTTAATGCCCTACAGCCTTCCAGAACTTAAGTAGGAAATTGCGAAACAGGGCTGCGTTCAGAAAGAGAAAGTATGTGAAAAATGGTTCCTCCCTCGCCTGCCCTCCTCAGGGCTTGGTGCAAGGAGGTGGGTGAGATGGATTCCTGACTGGGCCCACTCCTGTGTGGGAAAGAGGGCAAGGGCCGGCTCCCAGCAAGCTGCCAGCCTTTGATTATTGATTATTAACAGTGAGGTACATTTTCCTCATCCGTTGAACCTGGTCCATGGACAAGGCCAGGTTCTTCCTCCAGCTGAGTTTTGTGTCCTCCAAGGGTTGGTTTCTAGTGGCTCCCTCTCCAATCTCATATGGACCATGGCTGTTGACTGAGTATTTGGAATGTCTTCAGGTTGAGCCAGGCCTGTCCATAAAATGGGAAGCATTTGACGGTTCCATTGCCTCTGGCTTCCAGTCTTGGCCCTAGCCTGGCCGTCTTCTTCAAGGATCTGGGTGGGCCTCCTGCCAGCATGCTTCCCTGGGAAACATCGAAGTGAGTTAAAGTCAACAATGAGTTCATCTCCAAAAAGAAGAAGCCAGCAGCCCCAGGGTATGGAGACAGGAGGAGGCCAAGCCGAGACTGGGGACAGACAATGGATGGGTAACACTCAGGGAGCCAGAGCAGATCCAAGTCTGGCAATGGAGGTGATGAGACTCAAGGGACAGCAGAAGCACTTTCTGATACCAGCCCTGGAAGACAAACTTGGCAAAGGTGGTGATGACGAGGGTGTCACGTTCCCAGAGACCATTCCAAGTGTTCTTTTAAGGACTGGGGGCTGGCAAGAGGCAGAGGGAAAGAAGGAGGCTGGGGTGATGGGTCAGTGAGTTGTGGCCCAGCTGTCCTCAGGCTTACCTGGGAGATGGGGTGTGCACCAAGGTAGACATTTGGGTCAGGGCAATGCTGTGCCACCATCTTATCTTGAGTGTTGGAACAGGGGGTGATGTGACACCAAGGGCAGAGCAACCTCATGATTGTCACAAAATCCGACATTTCTGTACATGCCAGGAGCATGTCTGTGCAGGAATACATGTAACGTGTATGCTCGTGTGAGTGCGTGCATGTATGTGCGCACACGTGCCCGTGCCCATGCGAGTGCATGTGTGTGTGTGTGTGTGCCTGTGTATTGAGTGAATGTGCCCGTGTGCCGATGCATGTGAGTGTGTGTATGAGTGAGTTTGTGTATGCATGTGAGTGTGTGTGTGAGTGTGTGTGTGCCCAAGTATGTGAGTGAGTGTGCCCGTGTACTCATGTGTGTGTGGGGGGGTGGGGGCTAGAGAACAACCTTGGTTTCAGTCCTCAGGAGCTATTCACCTGGAGTTTTCAAACAGTTTCTAACCAGGTAGGGAGCTCACTAAATAGTTTAGGCTGGCTAGCCAGAAAGCTCCAGAGATCTACCCCTCTCAGCCTCCCCAAGGATGGAATTACAAGTGCATGCCACCATGCCCAGAATTTTAAAGTGGGTTCTGGTGACCAAAGGACTCAGGCCCTCATCCTTACTAGGTCCATGTTTCACTGACCCAGCTATCCCCCCCCACCCCACCCCACCCCCCGGCGCAGACCTGACATTTGAATCTGTACGTCTTTACTTACTAGATTTGTCTCTGAGGGCCCTACATGAGGACTAGGGTTCCTGACTCTGGCATGGCCTGCTTCTGACTGCTCTTCTTGAAGGGCACTGGACTGGTCTGGACTCATGGGGCCAGAGTCACTGTAGCACTCAGAAGTCCCAGGTGGGGAGACTGGAACCGGCTGAAGCTGGAGTCTTTTGCTGTCTGTGGGCACTGGAGTCGAATCCCAACTCCTTCCACCAGCTCAAGAGCTGTGTTTCTAGTAGAGGAGGGTGTCCATGCCTCCCCTGCCTGATAAAAACTGCTCGTGCCAGGTTGAAATACACAGAACAAATCTGGCTCAGACCTCCACTATGCCCCCGAGGCTTGGAGACTCTGGCAACGACTGCCTTGAATATACACTTGGCCTCTCTCCCAAGGGCAGGACTGTTGTCGATAGACTGTGCTTGATTTCTCTCCTGCCCTCACATTCATTCTCCCAAGATATTTTATTGTATGAGGTATTTGCCTACCACGCATATTTACAATTCTTTCCCTGCCACCAAACCAACAAAGTGTCCACAGACATCGAGTCTCGCTTTCTCTCAAACACTTTCTCGCTGATTCCCATGGCTTACCCTTCTCCAGTTTCCACCAGTTCTTTCTCTTTTCTCAAACATGCTTCGTCCTCTGATCCTTCTGAGCCCTCTCCATGCCGGCTGAGGTGGGCTCCTCTGCTCTTCTGGAGAGCCGTTACGTTCAGTGCACCACAAGCCTTAGTCTGCCTTATTATTATTATTTTTTAAATGTGCACTTGAAAGTTCTTCATGACTTACCTTGCCCCCATATGTCTCCTGGATAGTCAACCGATGACATTTGCCTTCTGCTCTCATGGACTAAATAGTGGATAAATGGGGGAAAAGAGAATTCGTGATAAGGTTCCATTTGCTTTTTTTTTCTTGTGTACATGGTATGTACAGGCACGCACACAGGTGTGTGAACATGTGTGTGGAAGGTGAAGGTCAGTCTTGGATGTCATTCCTCCGGAGCCACCCACTTGCTTTTGGAGACAAGGTCTCATTGGCGAAGCACTTGCTAATTAAGCTAGGCTGGCTGGCCAGTGAGCCGCTAGGTACTCACTTGTCCCCACTTTCTCAGTGCTGGAACTACAACCATGTGCCACCACACCCAGATTTTTATGTAGGTTCTGAAGATTGAACTTGGGTCCTTATGTTCACAAGGCAAGTATTTTATTGACTGAACTACCTCTCTGGGACAGCGGTTTTGGTTTTTGTTCTTTGCTTTTATCATCTCTCACTGGAGATGGTAACTGCTGATGCTTCTGATTCCTCTTTCCTTCTAGGAGTAAAGTGGGAGAAGAAAGGTGGGTGAGCATTGAACATCATTAGGATACTGGGCCCAAAGCAACCTGACCTTCTATCCCTTGTCTTTGGCCAGTACGAGTTCTGACAAGTCAGGAGTACAACACCCCAACTCTCCAGGGGTACTGCCTACTGCTCCCATCCCCTGCACCATCTTCCCGTCTCATTATTCACTGGTGCCCAGTGCTGGCTGAGTTTTTTGTCAACTTGACTGACACACGCTAGATTTATCTGGGAGCAGGAACTCCAGTTAAGAAAATGTGTCCATCAGACTGACCTACAGGTAGGTCTATGGGACATTCTCTTGATTAATGACTGACATGGGAGGGTCCAGTCCACTGTGGGTGATGCCACCCTTGAGCAGGTGGTTCTGGGGTGTATAAGAAAGTATACTGAGCCGGGCGGTGGTGGCGCACGCCTTTAATCCCAGCACTCGGGAGGCAGAGGCAGGCGGATTTCTGAGTTCAAGGCCAGCCTGGTCTACAGAGTGAGTTCCAGGACAGCCAGGGCTATACAGAGAAACCCTGTCTCGAAAAACCAAAAAAAAAAAAGAAAGTATACTGAGCAAGCCATGGAGACCAGGGAAATAGGCCACATTCCACCATGGCCTTTGCTTCAGTTCTTGCCTCCAGATTACTGCCCTGTGTGAGTTCCTGCCTTGATTTCCCTCACCGATGGGCTGTGATCAGGACATGAAAGCCAGATAAACCCTTTCCTTCCCAAGTTGGTTTTGGTCATGGTGTTTATCATAGCAATAGAAAGCAAATTAAAACAGGGACCATCACATGTCAATATGTTGTACAACATGTTTCTCCCCCATGCACCTCTGTAGCTAGCGTCCACTCCTTTTTACCACCGAACAAATTATCATCCTGTGTAAACCACTCCTGCCGTCAGCAGTAGTCCCCTCTGCATTGCTGTGGACTGTCCATCCATTTTGAACTTATCTATGGTCACACTCTCTAGTTGAATGCCCCCCCCCCCCCCCGCCGACATCAGTGCTTGAGCCCCTTCTCCCCAGTTCGGTGAGATCGGCTTGAGGTGGTGATCTCGGATACTCAATCTTGTTTTGGATGACATGGACACCTCCACTATAAAGATGGTCAATGTACCTAAAACCCAAAGGACTTTATGTAAGAAATGTGGCAAGCATTGAGTGTGACCTTGTGTAAGAAGGGCAAGGATTCCCTGTGTGTCCAAGGAAAGTGGCTCTCCCAATGGAAGCCGAATAGCTCTCATGGTCAAACAAGGCCAGTTTTCCAAAAGAAGGCCAAACCCACAACGATGGTGGTGCTCAAGGCTGACTGTAGATCTGAGAGGCTGCTGGCCCTTAAGAGGTGTGGGGATTCTAGGCTGGCAAGAAACAAGAAGAGAAAAGGCCACACGGTCCAGTTGTAAAATTTGTGTTGTCTGAGAGAAAAGTACTGAAGCAGTAAGAAAATTACTTGTTGGAAAATAAAATTGTTAGTCATGAAAGGAAGAAAGAAAGAAAGAGAGAGAGAGAGAAAGAGAGAGAGAGAGAAAGAGGAAGGAAGGAAGGAAGGAAGGAAGGAAGGAAGACAGGGAGGAAGAGAGAAAGAGAAAGGAAGGAAGGAAGGAAGGAAGGAAGGAAGGAAGGAAGGAAGGAAGGAAGGAAGAGAGGGAAAGAGAAAGAAAGGAAGGAAGGGAGAGAGGGGGGAGGGAGAGAGAAGTGCTTGAGGTATCCACTGCTTGCCTTCCCTGCCTGGTCTCCCAAGGATATTGATGTAACTGGGAACTTAAGTACAGCTCCCATTTATACGGTGCTTATACCCGCTCAACCTTGGCCTTGCAATGTTTCACTTGACCCTCTGCTCAGCCTTGTGAGCTGGACTACCATTGCTATGCCTGTTTTATAGATGTGGAAGCTGAGGCATGGAGAAAGGAAAAGATGTAACCAAAGGACACATCAGTAAGTGGAGAGGTTAGCTTGGCCCTGCTATTACCTGACTGGAGATAATGAAATGCATTTGCAAAGCCTGTTTCCCCCATATGCAAGTGTCAGTTTCCTACTTGTTCAGAATCTTACTCATTTACAGGAAGAGGGCTTCCGTGGGTTGGATTATATGTCCTCATAAACAATGCCTGCAGTTCGCAGAGCCCTTCTACAAGCCTCCTCTCCACTCAAGCCCATCTGTGTCCATGGCTCATGACTGCTCAAGATGGGCTCATCACAGCTGTAGCTGACAGTATGTGTCCCAGGGCTGCCTTGGCCTGAAGACCCCGGTGTGCCAGGACCAGGCTAGATAAAACAGTCTTTCTCCCCATGCTTTGACTCAAGGTCACCAAAGTCAGTCTCGGAGAATCCAAATAAACAGACTTTCTGAGTTGCTTCTTGAAGTCCTCTTCTTTTTGAAAAATCAGAAGTAGGAAATTCTGGGACTTGTTGGGGATTGGGGAGCGCTCACATACCTAAGAGACCCTATTTGGCCTCTAGACAGCCTCTATGCCTCTCCCCCATGAAATCTAAAGCTCTGCAAAGAGCCCTCTGCTGGCCCACAAAAGCATCAGCCACACTCGGATGTACAGGGGGTGCCTGGTTTGAATTTCCAGAGCCTTTGGGGGATGGGGATGGGGTAAGGGGATGGGATGAAGGCTCAGGAGGTATTCCATATTGGAATGGGGACCGATCTCAAAGAACAATAGCATCTGCATCATCTGTCTGTGACATGCCTAGTCAACTCAGAGAATGCACACCAGTGTCCTTGGACAGGGATGTGGGCAAGTGATCCTGTAAAGGGCCAGGGAGTAAAAATAGTTTTAGGCTCTGTGGACCATATGTTGTCTGTTGCAGAAATTCATCTCTTCCTTGTACTGCCAAAGCAGCCAAAGGCCATATGTAAACAAATGGTGTGGCTGTGTGCCAGTAAAACTTTATTTATGAACCCTGAAATTTGAATTTCATATCACTTTCATGCGTCATAAAACGTTATTTGTATTTTGACTTTTTCAACCATTTAAGAAACTAAAATCCATTCTTAGCTTTAGGGCCATATAAAAATAGGCAGTGGGTGGGATTTGGCCAGTGGGTTGTAAGTCTGCCTATTCCTGTGCTGGGAAGTAAGCTAAATGATTTGTTTTGTGTGTGTGTGTGTGTGTGTGTGTGTGTGTTTTAATGGGCACTGCTGATGGCGTGGGAGGGGAGAATCTTGGTAGAAATCCAAGCACCAGGTCCTGGACAGAGTGGAGAGGCACCCTAGGGTCACAGACAACTCTCAAGCCTCCATTTTTATTCAAAGTAACTAGAAAGTTCCTCTATCCTTATTGGTAGGATGTGTTAGAAGGATAGGTTTTTTTTTTTTTGGTTTTGTTTTTTTTAAAAGATGAAGGACTGATCATATTCTAATCAGGACTCTTAAAGGTTATACAAGGGCTGTGTGATGGAGTAGCCTTTAATTCCAACACTTGTGAGGCAGAGGCGTCTAGATCTCTGTGAGTTCAAGGCCAGCCTGGTCTACATAGGAGTTCTAGGACAGCCAGAGCTACACAGTGCAATCCTGTCTTTAAAAAAGAAAAAAAGAAAAAAAAATTACCCAAGGGGTGGGGAAGGCAATGACTCAAGAGATATAGAGTCTTCATTGCAATATCTAGGGCCTCAGAGTTTAGATCCCCAGCACCCACTTAAAAGCCAGCAGCCTTGGCAGCCTTTAGTGACTCCAGTGCTCAGAAGGTAGAGATGAGATGTCTTGAACAAACTGGCTAGCTGCATCATTTTGGTAAGCTCTGGGGTTCAGTTGAGAGACCTTGACTCAATATGCAAGGTAGATAATGCTTGAAATAAGATCCACAGGAGGAGGACATGCCTACACGGAAAGTGTGGAGAGAAGTCTTATTATAGATGTAGGAGGAAAAAGCAGACGGGTCCAGGCTGAACATGGCTGGCAGACTAAATCAGACCATGAGGGGCGACGGGGAGGGAGACCCAGGCCAAGAGGCCAGAGACAGGTATAGCCAAAATAGCTGAGTTATACAAGGATCAGGCGCCAGGCAGGGAAATGGAAATGTGTGGCCCCTAGAAGAGGGAGGTTTATGGTAGTGGGTGGGCTGGGAGGAGCTTAGGTACTGAGCAATGCCTGGAGAGCTGGCCAGCATGTGTTTTGAGGTGTTAATAGGCACCTCAATTAGCCATTTGCCCTGGGTTCCTGAGACCTGACAGAAAATGATCAAGGAAGACCCCTAAAGTCAGTCAGATGCTTGTGTGCAGGTATACACAGGCACCCACTCCTACACAGGCAAACATCCCACACTACCCCACACCATGCATATACATGGAAATACTTGAAAACTTGTGCAGACAAGGGCTGGACCACTTTTTCATTGGCTGCTTGAGAAGTTATTCACCTTAACTTTTTTCCTACACATTAACATAGATTTCTGCTTCACACTTCAAGTTTTGCTCCCCCGGCCCCAATCTAGACCAGACATGGGAGCAAGCAGGATGGAGGAGGCCATGGAAAACCTCAGTATAGGGTGGAGGGGGGCGTGGAAAACCTCAGAATCTTCTAGGGGGAGAAGCTGCCCTAAGGGTAACACTGACCATCTGATAGAGTTCCCCGGGGGCACAGTGGTTTTAAAAGTTGATTTCTCAGACTCTTCAGTGTGACAGTATTCTTCTGGAAACAAGCCAAGGGACCTGGTGAACATTTTTTTAAAAGTGTTTTCCTAAGGAAAAAAGGGGGAGGCAGGCAGAGGAGGGGGAGAATTAGACAAAGATTTATTCTAACGGCTTAAAAATCAGAAGGATCACTGGACAGATAGATATCAAGTATAATAAGAAACACACTGACCCTGGAGAAATGACTTAATATGGGCCTCCAGCCTTCGTGGAGCTTAACAAGTATCTATAATTTGGAATTGGACTTCCAATTCCCACATCGGTGAGCATCCTGGATGGGTTTCTGAGGATGCAGACAATGTCTTGGAGTTATCTAAACCAGGCTGAAAAGAAAGGCTGTTAACAGTACCCCAGAAGGACACTTCCCGGGTTGTTGGTAAGCAGCTAGGGACTACAGGGACCCCTCAAGAGGAAGGAACAAAAGATCTGGTTGTTATTCCAAAGCTTAATCTACGGACCTTTTTGAAGACCTTTTTATTTTTCATAGTTTTTTATTAATTATTTGTGAATTTCACATTGTGTACCCCCAAATCCCACTCATTTCCCTGTCCCTCCATGTCTGCCCTCCACTCTTATAACCTCCCCCCCCACATAAAAAAAATAAATAAAAACAAGCAAAGAAATATCCTTTTTCCCAAGCATCTTTACTTGCAGATGTTCATTTCAATGGGTCATTGGCCTGGTTTGAGGCCTCTGGCTTCTGCTATACTACCAATACTGGCTCCTCACCGGAACTCCTCTTGGACATCCTGCTGTTGCCCTGAGTCATGGAAAGCTGTAAAGCTTTGGTTCTGCAGGACCATTCCCTTCAAATGCTCCAGCAGCTCACAAGTGGGAGTGGATGGGGTGGCCCAGCTCAGAGCCTTAGATCTTCGCCTGGGTTGTAGCTGAGTTGGTCAGCCTGCCACCTCTCCTACACCCATGCCAGCAGAGGCTAGCTCTTCCTAGCTGCCTGGGTTAGAGGCAGAGCCAGCTCAGCACTGCTCTAGGACATAGGTAGCAACTCAGACCACTGACATCTGCCTGGCCTTTGGTGGTAGCACGGACCACGGACACTGACACAAACCTCTGCTGCAATAGAGCCACAGACCCAGACATGACCCTTGGCAGCAGCACAGCGGTAGTAGGTGGGGCCTCTGGGTGTCTCTTGAAGACCTTCTTCCCTTGACATTTGAGCAATGCCAAGAGAGGTCTCTCTACCACTTTCCATAGGGAGCCACTCTGTCAGCCTGCCTCATCCTTATCTAAAAACTTCCTGGGTATTCTAAATTGAAAATGGAGGCATGGGGCTGGAGATGGGAGTTGGTTAGGAGCACTTGGTGTGCTTGCAGAAGACGAGATCGGCTCCCAGCAGCCACATCAGGCAACTCACATCCGTCTGTAACTGCAGTTCCAGGGAACCTGATGCTCTCTTCTGTTCTCCATGGGCATTGCATGCACAGGATACATACGTGCAGCTAAACACTCATACACAGAAATAAACCTTTAAAAAAAGAAAAAGAAAGAAATTGGGGGTGATTTGACCAGTGAGCCCCTAATTTAACACACTGTGTTCTTTCATTACCTGGTTAAGTGTTCAGAGTGTGTACAATGGAGTCTCCTTTGTTTGCTTTATACAGCTAAAACAAAGCAGCAAATGGGTAAGGCTACATGAAGGCTTCTTTTCGGTTCAGCACTTCCAGCTTTGGCACGTGGACTGTTTCCCATCCAGTGGCAGTCACTCTAGAATCAGCGCTCTCTCTCTCTCTCTCTCTCTCTCTCTCTCTCTCTCTTTCTCTCTCTCTCTCTCTTTAAAGCAGAGTCTTATATGCCAGGCTAGCCTCTGGCTGGACTTGTAGCTAAGAATGACCATGAACTTTTGCTTCTCCTGTCTCTGTCTCCTGAGTGTGAAATCGCAGGCAATCAGTACCTTGTTGGGTTTTCTGTACTGCTGGGGGTGGACCCTGGGGCTTTGCACATGCTGAGCAGACACAGTACTCCCTGAGCTGTGTCTCCAGTTCTCACTCCTTTTGTTTGCTTGCTTGAATATGAGGTTCCTAGCTTATCTACTGGCTGACTATGAATTCAGAGCAATCTTCCTGCTTCAGCCTTCTGACTTCTGGGATCCTAGGCCTGTGGCACCCAGTTCTCAAGGTGCAACGTACCTCAGCATCTGGGAATCTGCTGTCAGAGATCTAAAGAGATCGAGTGAGGAGTCTCTGTGGCAGCTCAACTGTGAGGCACAAGCCAATAAACTGGCACTAATTAAGAGCTAATGGCTTTACAGTAGACCATAGCCAAAGGATAAGGACCCTGGGCTACAGAGTAAACACAGACACTTGGGGCAGAGCCAAGACATATTTTTAGAGGGCACTAGAGCCCACTCCAGCCTTCTCCACCTTCTCTACCTGGAGAAAATGAGAGGATGCCACCAAAAGGAAATCAGGTCTTGCTGAGCTGGCTTCTGGGCAGGTTATCAGGGAGCCACGGGGTAACTTTAGGGGTAAGTTTGCTTTTCAGAGCTAAAACTTCTGTGCAGGGGCTGCAGATGTGAGTCAGCCAACAGAGTGCTTGACTGGCAGCTTGAAGTCCTGAGTTTGATTCCCAGCGTGACATAAACCAGGCACGGTACATAGTATGCCTCTAATCTCACAGCATGAGAAGTAGAGGCATGAGGATCAGAAGTTCTGGATCATCCTCAGTGACATGGCAAGTTTGAGGCTAGCCTGGGCTATATGAGATCCAGTATCAACAAAACAATAACAACAAAAAGAGGAAAATGTCTCAATATACAAGAGCCACAAGGGGAGCTAGGAATACAGCTTTAGTAGTAGAGGGTTTACCAAGCACCGATAAGGCTCTATGAGCAATCTCTAGTGTCACTCAGGGAAGTAGGACATGGTCATGTAGCTCAATGGTAGACACTTGCCTAACAATGCTGACGGCCCTAGTGCTGGAGGAAAAATAGATCATTAAAAGGTAGGTTGTTTTACGTTGGAGCCCCTATCTTTAATCAAGTGGAGCTGGAAAGCTCTGGGGAAAGGCTCAAGAGGCTACATTTTTAACCCACTCCCCCAAGTGATTTTGGTGCCGGTGGTCCTCAGACCACACTGAAAAAAAGTCTTCTTTAGAAGCATCTGATGTTTATCCACCGGACACCAAGGACAGGATGAAAAGTGAGGTCAAAATTCCTGTGAAAACAGCAGTTCACAGCTGAGGTTTGTTTCAGAAAAGAGGCATTTCTAGCTGGTCTCTGAGGGACTCTCCCCATCCATTTCAGACCTGTGGCTATAAGCGAGAGGATTGCAGAGGATGAGGTGCTAATCTGGGTCTGGAGAAAGAGAGCGAGCATTGCTCCTCCTTGGTATCGGACTGAGTCTGCAATGTGTTCGTGTACCATAAACTCGTGGAATCACCTGGCAAGCTTTCAGGTCGTTAAATAATCACTCTCTGTTGTATGGTCTATGAGTATGGCAGACTGTATGAAGAACTGTGCTCCTGGGGGTGTCTTGCCTCCTCTAGCTGCCTGACATCAAGGGAGAAAAATGAGTGAAATACAGTCACTGCAGTATAACCATGGGCTAGACAAAATGCACGGGGAACGTGAGCGTAACTTGCCTCTGTCAGGCGCCTCACCTGCTGTCAGGCTGTCAGGCTCAGCAAATGCTGTTTGAAGGGTTGCTAGGTCAGACTGTAAAAGTAGATGGGAAATTTGTGCAGTGAACATAAGCAGGGTAGGAGCGTAGGAGAGAAACAACCCACCATATCATCTGGGAAAATAAAACTCTTTGGCAAGACTTCATAACAGCCTGATTCAAAAGTTCATAATGAAATTATGTCTCTGATCAAAGCCTGCATGAGCTCATGAGCTGATTTTTGCCATTCGTGTTTATTCTGGTTTGCACCAAGTTGAGGCATCAGAAACACATTAATCTAATCTTCTTTCTGGGAGGAGGCTCTTGTACCCTCATTTGGGGATCAAAGGGACGAAGTATGGCAAGGAGGGACCATCTTTTGCCCCTCTCTGAATATGCACTTTTGATTGGTTCTTAGAATCCCCGTAGGCACATATCAGGGGTAGGGCCTTCCTAGTAGAGTTGAGTCTCCTGACATTTGCCCTTGAGGCAAGAAAAGCAAAACTGAAGAAGGAAAAGACTCCCATCTCTCCTCTGGGACACAGCCTGCTTTTGCTCTAGAAAGAATATTTCGGGGGTTTGTTTGTTTTAGACTCAGAGAAATGCTCAACTGTGTCTCTTTCAACTGGAGTGCTTTGCAACAGGTTTTCTTTTTACAAAATGAACTCAAGCCCAGTGTCTCCACACTTCTCACGGACCTTACTCAGCCAGCACTTTTCTGATCCTTCTCAGAGGCACACAGATAGGCACTCCCAGCAACTCAAGTCCCAACAAAGAAGGCTCTTGGTTGAAACCTCAGAAACACAATTTTCTGGATCCCACAGTGCTCTTTAGACAAGAGCCATTCCCCCAACCACCCTCTGTCCTTCCTTATTCATCCAAGAAAGATTTAGTAAGGCCTCATTTTATGTCAGGTGCTTGTTCGAAGTGTTTTTAATTTTTAAGCCCAGGGAACTACACATTCTTAACTGCACCTTTGTGATGCTTCTGCTTCATTCTCTCTCTCTCTCTCTCTCTCTCTCTCTCTCTCTCTCTCTCTCTCTCAGATAATGTCTTGGAGGGCTGTGGTGGCACAGGCTGGAGGTGGCACCCACCTTAATCCCAGCACTCTGGAGGCCAGCATGGACTACAGAGTACGTTCCAGGACAGCTAGGGCTACACAGAGAAACCCTGTCTCAAAAGACAAGCAAACAAACAGATAATGTCTTGTTCTACAGTTTGGCTTGTACCTCCCTATATAATAGCCCAGGCTAGGCTAGCCTTGAACTCATGGCAAGGATAGTCTAACCTCAAACGCTGAGGTTAGAGGCCCGTGTCAACACACATAGCTTTGTTAAGTTCTGAGGACACAGGGGTGAATAACATACCTGGTTTCCACTTTCCTGAAGCTTATGGCCTAGATTTGGGAAAGCAGCCAATGCTCTTGTGAATAGGACCATTTCAACTAGTCGCGTGTGCTGTGCAGTGAGGTGGAATGGAATAACAGGAAGAAAGTGGCTGACTTAAATCAATAGCTCAGCAAATACTTCTGCCAAAAGGATCAGCTGCCAGATAAATCAAGAGCATGTTGTTCAATTTGAATTCAAGTGGACAGTGAAAAAACTTCTTTGGTGTAGAGTCTCTCTATGTAGTTCAAGATGGATTTGAACTTGTGGCAATCCTTAGCATCTCAAGTATATCATGTTTCGTTAGATTCTTTAAGTTATCCTAAACCAAGATTTGGAATATGAGCTAGAACGTGTGTTTATTTCAATCTGAAATTCAAATTTCACTCTGTCCTGTATTTTTTCTTGATTTTCTCCTCCTTCCTTTCTTCCTCCCTCTCCCCTTCTCACTCCTCCTCTTCCTCCTTCTTTTGAGACTAAGTCTTGCTATATAATGTGAAGAAGCTTGGAACTCATGGCAATCTCTCTCTTCCTCTGTCTTTGAGAATTGGTATTATAGGTGTGTGCCACCATGATGATGTATTTGCTAGTCTTTGCAGTCCTATAGATAGATGATATCTGAGCAGGAACTGACCAGAAGGAACCAGCTATTCCGATTCAGGGAAAGTGTGATTCAGACAGAACAACATTCAGTATAAATGTCAGAAGGAGGCAGAAATGAGGTCAGAGGAAATGGAGCCAGATCACAAGTTTTGTAGGGATGGAAAGAAGTTTGAATCTGTCTCTTGTTGTGATAAGCCATTAGAGAATTAGAAATCTCCTCTTCTCCTCTCTCTCTCTCTCTCTCTCTCTCTCTCTCTCTCTCTCTCTCTCTCTCTCCCCTCTCCTCCCCTCTCCCCTCTCCTCCCCTCTCCCCTCTCCTCTCCTCCCCTCTCCCCTCTCCTCCCCTCTCCCCTCTCCTCCCCTCTCCCCTCTCCTCCCCTCTCCCCTCTCCTCCCCTCTCCCCTCTCCTCCCCTCTCCCCTCTCCTCCCC
>NW_021620689.1:1702340-1768258 GCF_004785775.1 Grammomys surdaster | reverse complement strand
CTCCCCTCTCCTCCCCTCTCCCCTCTCCTCCCTTCTCCCCTCTCCTCCTCTCTCCCCTCTCCTCCCTCTCTCCTCTCTCCTCTCTCTCTCTCTCTCTCTCTCTCTCTCTCTCCTCTTTCTCTTTCTCTCTCTTTCTTTTTTTAAGCTGAGGCTTGAACCCAAAGTCTGTTGCTTAGTAGTAACTGCTCTACTCCAGCCTAACATTTGAAGGAAGGGGATGACCTGTTCTGATATTTGCTTGCTGTTGCTGGCGCACTTTCAGAAAGGTTCAGAGGGAAAATTCCCAGCATCTCATGCATCGGCCTAAGAAGAGACTTCGCTCTTTCTCTAAGACCCCAGGGCTGCCAGGTGCCCAGGACGTTGCTATGGAAGGGACGCTCAGCGGTTGCTAGACCAAGAGGAGGCGGGAGCAGGGCAGAGGCGGAGCTGGGCCAGCCCTATGCAAGTGCCGCACGCTCCCAGGAAGTCGCGTGGCGCGAGCGGAAGTGACGTCGCGAGTGTTCGGGGTCCAACGTGCTTCACTTAGGGCGCTTTTCTAGTTGGGAAGTTCTGAAGTGGTTTACCTCGCGAGTAGCAGAGCAGTGTCGGTACTGTCGGCAGGATGGTAAAGCCCAAGTACAAAGGACGGAGCACCATCAACCGCTCGGCGGCCAGCACCAACCCAGGTACGGCGGACCGGGCGGGACCAGGCCGCCGGAGCCTTCGGGGGAAAAAGGCCCGGCCTGTGCGGCCGGCACGGGGTTTGGGCACCTACTCTAAAGTTGAGGGATAAGTCACGCCAGCCTCTAGCAACCGTGAGGCCTCTCAGGCAGAGGTGCAGAGAAAGGCAAGTTAAAAGTGGACTAGAATCCTGGAGTCCTGTCACACGCCTATCATCCCAGTACTTAGAAAGCTAAGGCAGGAGGACCGCGAGTTAGAGGCTACCTGGACTACAGGTCATAAACTCTGAAAACACAAAGTAGGTTGGCCCAAGGGGCCTTTTACCCTTAACCATAACATTCGTGCCACCTTAGCTTTGACCATGTAAGTGATAATTGCTACTAGCATTGGCCCTTGGAATCAGACGAGGCATAGGCAACACTTCAGGTAAATATAACGATATCAATGGAGGTGTTGTTGAGATAGGATAAATCCCCATCTACAGGGTGAACAAAACAGGCTTTCGAGGAGTCCCTCCCACTTTGATTTAGTTACTAAAACTGTGTTTAAATATGGTTTAGGCATAGAGGGGCTTGGTGACACATACCTGTAGTTCCCAACACTGGGAAGGCAGAACAGGCAGATCTCTGTGAATTCGAGGTCAGCCTGGTCTACATAGTGAGACAGTCTCAAACTAGAGGGAAAAAAAATTAAGTATACTCTTGTCTCCATAAAGCTGCAAGGATAGCCGACTTCAGTAGTTCCTTGTAATTTCAATAATTAGATTTTTATTTAGATTTTTAAAAAACGATGACAACCCTTAGAACACCAGGAGAATAGGAGTTCACTCGGACTGTTGTTGCAGGAGGACCAGAGTTCAATTCCCAGCACCCAGTTCAGTCAGCTCTCAACTACCTAGAATTCCAACTCCCAAGAATCTGATACCTCTAGCCTTCAAGGCATCTACCCACGTACATCCGTATAGTTAAAAAAAAAAAAAAAAAAGCCCCCAAGCACACTGCTTATGTAGAGGCACTAAATGAGAATACACACAAAAGTTGCTGCATTACTTTGCTGTCTTTCATAACAGTATTTAGTTATATAATACCGTGCATTTGGAAAATATATGTAGGATTGGTTGGTGATTCGTTTGATGTTGTTTCTAAACAGAGATTAAGTTTATCAACAGCTGGAAAGTGTAGATGGAAGCCTTGAGAATTAGTAGAAAGAGATTCAGGAAAAGGATACATAGCCAGATGTGTGTGGGTGAACTTCTCAGTAGAGCGCTCCCGGGGTTTAGTGTTATTTTTGGTTCTCTTTTAAAATTTAGAGTGGGAAGGGCTGGAGAGATGGCTCAGGGGTTAAGAGTGCTGGCGGCTCTTGCAGAGGACCTGGTGTGATTCCCAGCACCCATGATACTGACAATCATCTGTAATTCCAGTTCCAAGAGATCTGCCACCCCCTTCTGACACTCTGTGTACTTGGTGCACAGATAAGGATATATTTATACATATTGGTACATACATATCTACATATTATACTTATACATAAAATGTAAATAAGTAGAATTATTAAAAATTTAGGACAAGAGGACTAGTTATGAATTTACAAAGAAGGTTTCTAGATATGCTGCTTCTAACCTCAGAAGCTGTGGGTATCATCAGTCCTATAAGCCATGATTTGTGTGGAATTTAACCCAACTTTTAGAAACTATCATCATTCCTTGAAAGTTAAGACAGGTGTTGGCGAATGCCTTTAATCCCAGCACTTGGGAGGCAGAGGCAGGTGGATTTTTGAGTTCGAGGCCAGCCTGGTCTACAGAGTGAGTTCCAGGACAGCCAGGGCTACACAGAGAAACCCTGTCTCGGAAAAAAAAAAAAAAAACACTTTATTTTATATCTGAGTTTTGCCTACATAAAATGTACACTCTATTCACCCCTATAGATGGTTGTATGCCACCTTGCAGGTGCTGGGAACTAAACCCAGGTCCTTTGCAAAAATAGCAAGTTTTCTTAACTGCTAAGCCGTCTCTCTGGCCCAGTCTTTTAATTTATTTTTAGACAGAGACTCAGTGTGTCCCCTCTTATTCACCGTTTGGCCAAGAATGTCGTCGTCGTCGTCTTCTTCTTCTTCTTCTTCTTCTTCTTCTTCTTCTTCTTCTTCTTCTTCTTTTAGATTTATTTTACACACACACACACACACACACACACACACACAGAGTAGCTGTCTTTAGACACACCAGAAGAGGACATTGGATCCCATTATAGATGGTTGTGAGCCACCAGGTGGTTCCTGGATTTGAACTCAGGACTTCTGGAAGAACAGTCACTGCTCTTAACCGCTGAACCATCTCTCCAGCCACTGTCTTCTATCTTCTAATCCTCATTTCTAGTACTGGAATTAATAGCTGTGCCATAATGGCTGGTTTGTACCGAGCTAGGGATCAAACCCAGGGCTTTGGAGTCCTAGGCAAGCGTTCTACCCATTTAACTACATGATTATTGTGGACACAGTAGCATTTAGACAGATTTTTTTAAAAGGTGGGTACTGATTTACGTAACCATTATAGAGTATGATTGAGGATTAAAAATTAAATGGTAGCCAGGCATAGTGGTGCCATCTTTAATCTCAGCACTCAGAAAGCAGGAGCAAGCAAACCTCTGAGTTCCAGGACACAGGACAGCCAGAGTTACATTGTGAGACCCTGTCTTAAAAAAAAAAATGCCCGCCAGGCAGTGGTGGCACATGTCTTTAATCCCAGCACTTGGGAGGCAGAGGCAGGCGGATTTCTGAGTTCGAGGCCAGCCTACTCTACAGAGTGAGTTCCAGGACAGGACAGCCAGGACTATACAGAGAAACCCTGTCTTCAAAAAAAAAAAACAAAAACAAAAACAAAAAATGCCCAATGCACTAAATTCCTCCCACAGTGGCACTTAAAGTTCTTGTCTTCATAACTCCCCCCCACTTTTTCACTTACATATTCCTTTTTTTTTTTTTAGAGAAATAAAAGCACCAGAATTCTGAAAAATCAGTTTCTATAAGGCTGAGTGAGAACCTTCATGTCTGATATTCCAAAGTTTCTCTTGCCACAGATACTTTTTTCATTCTGGTGCAAGGCAAGTTAAATGAGAAGAGTAAGATTCCCACGTGGCAGAATCTTGAGTTATGAGTTGTCTAGATGAATGCCTGAGTGTGCTCTAAAGTCCTCTTGTGGGGCTCTTTCTGCTGCAGCTCAGGATGGTCCTTGAAGTTCTTATTTAAGAAAGGGTTCAGAGCTGTGCATGATGGCATATGCCTCTAACCCCAGCACTCAGGAGGCTGAGGCAAGTGGATCTCTGAGCTTGAAGCCAGCCTGGTCTACATAGTGAGTTCTAGGGCAGCCAGGGCTACACAGAGAAACCTTGTCTTGGAAAACCAAAAAGGAGAGAGATGGAGAACTATGAGGGGGATAGGGTGGGGTCTGGTACTTCACTGCTTTAATTCCTGTACTCAAGATAGAGGCAGGCCGATCTCTGAGTTTAAGGCCAGCTGGAGCTACATAGTGAGACCCTGTCTCAAATATCCCAATAAAAAAGACAGATGGTTTGGAGAGTGCATGCTAACTCCAGGATGATTCTTTGAAGATAGTCCCCTCCCCCCATTTCTTTTTTATTCAGTTTTGCCAATTTTGCAACTATTTTTTAAGATTCAAAAAATTTATGTGTATTTGTGTTTTGTATGCATGTATATGTGTATACCACTGTATGTGCCTGGTGCCTCCCGAAGCAAGAAAAGGATGTTAGATTCCCTGGAATCAGCTGTCACACGAGTACTGGGAACTGAACCCACCTCTTCTGTAAGAACAGCCAGTGCTCTTAACCAGCGCCTATTTTTTGCTTCTTTTTGTTATTGTTGGTTTTGTTTGTTTGTTTTATCCTAGTCTATATGTTTGTTAAACTGAGACCTCTATCAGTGTCCTTTGTAGTTGAGAGTACAGAATGTATCAAATGCTTGTGTTAAAGTTCTGACTGCCAGTTAGCAGCCATATGTGACCACTCACTGTGTCTTAGTAGCAAGGCATAACATAATAGTTCTTTATATGACTGTTGTGTGGCTTGAGATGAGGCCGGTAGAGGGGAGCATGCTGCCAGTGCCAGAATCAAGACTGGTGATGTTAGCATCATGTTGTCAAATACAGTACTTTTGGAAGTTCAGAGGTGGAGCCCAGCTTTGACATAGCACATTGCTCATAGTTATTTATTGGAGCACCGTATGGAGAGAGTAGATAATTCTTTTGTAAGGTTAGCTTAAATGTGGTTGGCACATTTTAAACAATGGCTATATTTAATAGTTACTGGATACCAAAAGGTTTATTGTTTATTTCTAGATCGAGTACAGGGAGCTGGAGGTCAAAATATGAGGGACCGGGGCACAATTCGGCGCCTGAATATGTACAGGCAAAAAGAACGCAGGTGAGCACTGGGTACAGCCAACCTTCCCTTTCCTTCGTGCCCTGGATTTATAACTGAGACCTGTTAAGGCTTCATTCCCACCCCTACTTTCTCCATATAGGAGTAGGATGTTTTCAAATGCCATCTCATAGGAGTGTTGCTGTGGTGATACAGTTAATACAGTTAACTGTAGATGGGGAGTAGATGGTGAAGCAGTGATTGTTTCCTAACACTTCCCAGCAAGTGGCTGTCCTGTTCCTCCTACGCTGATCTCCAGCAGTGCAGTGTCAAATCCCAGCTAGATGCCAGTCAGCCACAAGTACAAAGTGTATAAGACTACTTACGAAAACTGCCAGGAAACTTGGCTTTTAGAGCCAGACTTCAGATCACAGCATTGTGGCACTAGATGCTCATCCCAGCCCGGAGTTATGCTGAGGCAGCCTCCACTCCAGGGACTTGCTGAGAGTGGCATTTTGCTAGCTGGTCTTAATTTGTTTGGTAATTAGATTTGTTTCTTCTGAGAGTTGTGTGTAAAACACAGTCGTCAGTAACCTAGCTGCCTCAGTCGCCTGCTTTGCAGTTTGTTTTAGGATTTTGAGTTCCAGGATAAATCACCCTCGACTTAAAATTCATTTAAACCAGCCTTTAAATAATTACCAAAAAAACTCAAGTATGTGATTTTTTTAAAGAAAACAAACAGTAAGTGGATTTTTAAACATCAGTGTTGTTACTCATCTAGCAGAAATCATTACGTGCTCTGTTGCAAGAGGTTAAACGGCTTTGGGGCAATCTGTTTCAAATGTAGAAGGACTTTTTGTTTACTGAAGTCTGTATTTCATGATCATTTTAAATCCCCCCAAAGTCCTTTTGATGGAAAGCATATCCGTGAGCCAGACTGTGCTCTTGCTGCCTTTCTTCTGTCGTCAACCTAAATCTGTTATTTCCTCAATTTAGGAACAGTCGTGGTAAAGTGATTAAGCCACTGCAGTATCAGTCAACTGTGGCTTCTGGCACAGTGGCACGGGTGGAGCCGAATATTAAATGGTTTGGTAAGTGTCCTCCTGTGTCTCTACTCTACAAAGTGTATGTTGAAACAACCAAAAGAAGATTCTGGTGCAGGAGACTGCCACTGTTTATGAAAAGGGACTGGAGAGTTCCTGGATGGACAAGGAGGTACCGAAAGTGCTGGACTCCTCAGACTGTTCCTTTGGAAGAGAGCTCATTCTTAGCTGGAAGTGAGCACAGAGGCAGTTAGGACTTCCTCATGGAAACATATACAGATCTTGGGCTGTTCATCTCTTTGTTTCTAGTTGGCTGGAGAGATGGCTATACACGAAGTGGCCTTGCGAGTGCTCTGGTCCCTTTACCTAGTGGCAGGGTGGATGTCTTTATTAGTCATTGCAGGAGTGAGAAGAGTTTGTGCAGTCACAGGAGGTTTGGAGATTCTTTGGGAACACTGCTTTCCACTGTAATATTCAGATAGTCACTGTTTGCCTGGTATCTGACCTCTGTGCTAGCTGCAGGTGGCCCCTGCCTGTCACTGTGTCTAATGCCTTTTAATGGGCTGCCCTCTAAGAACCGAAACAGAAAGAGACTCAAAATTCTTTTCAAAGACAGAATAGGGGGAGGTTGGGGAGAGTGCTTGTCTGGGATATGGAAAACCCTAGGATCCATCCTCATCACTGGAAAAGGAAATAAATGTTGATGTGTATGTATGTCACAGAAGACTGGAGGGATTATTTACCATGGAGCTGGGTATTTGGAATCAAGTTGTATATGTGCCTAGAGCAAAGTTATTAAGTCTTTGTCCCTTGATTTCCTAATTTCAAAAATTGGAATAAGAATGGGAGTATCTCAAGATGGTTGTGATGGGGGCACACCTGTAATCCTAACACATGAGAGTTGGAGGCAGGAGATTCAGAGGTTTAAGGCTAGCCTGGATGACATGAAATTCTGTCTCAAAAAAAAAACAAAAAACAAAAAACTTGAGGGACAGTATAGAGGCTCAGTGGTGAAGATAGTTACCCTCAAGCCTCACAGCCTAGGTTCTCTCTCCAGACCCTACAGAGTAGAAGGCGGAAAGGGGATAGCAACTCCTGCAGGCTGTCCTCTGATCTCCACATGTGTCCTGGCTACTTTAGTAGTCCCTTCAAGCCCTCTTAATTCTGAGGTTTGGAGTTCCTTCTCTGTGCAAACTGATCAGCTGTGATTGGCTCAAGGTTTCTTTGCCAGACTGGCAGGAACATTTGTCAAATCTCAGTTCCATTCAGTGATGTTTAATTTTTGGTTTCATCCAGTCAGGAAGCTGGACTCCGAAAACTGTTGAACCCATTATGTGTCTTAGTTGGTGGGTGCATTCCCAGTGTGAGTGCAAGAGAGGCGTGTTCCCCCTTTTTCTCAAGCTTGCAGAGTTCTAAGGAGTGATGAGTGTGCAGGCTCTGGGGTGGGGGTGGGGGCTTGAGAATGACCTGGTGACTTGCCTTCCCCTGTCAGAAGATGAGCACAGAGGCAAAACCAATCTCCATATTAAATGGCATGTTCTCTATCTGTGAAACAGGAAATACTCGTGTGATCAAGCAGGCATCATTACAAAAATTTCAAGAGGAAATGGAGAAAGTTATGAAGGATCCATACAAAGTTGTCATGAAACAAAGCAAATTACCAATGTCTCTTCTGCATGATCGAGTCCAGCCTCATGTAAGACAAAGTACCATGTCAGTGCTGTGGTTTTTAGGGCCGGCTCTGGGCAGATAGCTACTGCTTTAGTTTGTGTTTGGCTTTCGTAAGCAGCATGGAGGGTTTTATGAGCTGTAGGTGCTCTCCTTTGTCACCCTGGCTGTGAATTGAGTTTGACCCAGGAGGTGCAGCACTGTGTGGATCCAAACAAGGCTTTGCAGTGAGACCTGAATTTCCATCTTCACTCAGCCCTCCTCTGTTCTTAGTTATGGTTCTCATGAATCTTAACTTCCTTGCCATAAAGAGCACACTTGCCTCTTTTCATGTTTGGATACAGCTGAAGCACCTGTAAGGGCTGGTCTAATAAGCATGCAACACTTTCCCCAAGGCTAAAGAGGTGATAGCTATTAGTAATATTGCATGTGTGCGTGGATGTGTCTATGTCTGTGTGTGTCTGTGCATGTGTGTGTGCATTTGTGTATTCACACGTATAAGTGGAGGCTAGAGGATAGCCTTGACTGTCATTCTTCAGGCACTATCCACCTTTTCTTTTTTTCCTTTCTGAGGCAGGTTCTTTCACTGGCCTAGAACTTACTAAGTAGGCCAGACTGGATAGGACTGCCTGGGATTGTCAGTGCTAGTTCCATCATCTCTGAGAGATGTAGAGTGGAGGCCGACCTGGAAGGACTTCAGTGTTCTGTGAACTCCTTGGAGGTTTTTTCAGGTTCGGGAAAGGTGCTGTTGGATTGACAGTTGCTGGAGTCATGTACTATGGTAAGGGCTGACTCTGGCCAGAGCAGAAGGAGTTCACACAGAACAAAGAAGTGGCTTAATGTTTGCCTGCACATTTTAAACTTGCATTGAATAATAATTCCCAGAATCCCAGCCAGTGCACATGCTTCAGTGCCAGTCTGAGGAGGGGAGGGAAACATTGACATTCATACAAGGATTAAACAGTTCAAAGAAAAGTGTTTACTTACAGAACAAAAATCAAAAGCCAGGCTGCCTATTGCCTCAGGTTTTGTCAATTATGTTGTGTTTTATGATGGACTTGAAGAATGGCACCTATTAGTGAGTGACTGTTTCCTTTCAGGGAAACAGATGAGTGTAATTCATGAACCACAGACAAGTTGCTCATTTCCCTTGTTCTCTTTGTCTCTTCTCCCTAAAGCCATCTTCTAACCAACTATTGAATCCATTTCTGGGAAGAGCGAGGTTCTATTGTGGATGTATTACTTTGTTGCTTGCTCCGGTTGGTCAGTGCTCAGACAGCTGATGTGTGAAATGAAGGAACCTTCAGTTTCAGGAGTCAGCTTGTGTTTTTTTTTTTTTTTTTTTTTTTTTGGTTTTTTCGAGACAGGGTTTCTCTGTATAGCCCGGGCTGTCCTGGAACTCACTCTGTAGACCAGGCTGGCCTCGAACTCAGAAATCCGCCTGCCTCTGCCTCCCGAGTGCTGGGATTAAAGGCGTGCACCACCACCGCCCGGCTCAGCTTGTGTTTTGATGGGGGAAAATACTCAGAATAATTGGTGGGCTTTCTGTGTTGGCTTTCAAAACTCTTTCTGTTTTAATTGAGTGGCTGTGGCATGGTATGGAGTCTAGTTCTTAAAATGGTTCTGCACAGGGGAATCAAATCAGATAGGTTGTAACTTTTACACATTCAGTTCTGTGTGTTAAATATATTTCTGTAAGAATGGAGTAAAAATAGTGTAACTAACTTTGCATGTGCTCTTTGTGTAGTATTACAGGAAGTAACCTTATTGGTTCAAAACCGTGTGTTTCATAGATTATGAGATTTTTTTTTTAAGGTTTGATTTTTAATGTGTGTGTGTGTGTGTGTGTGTGTTGTGTGTGTGTGTTGTGTCTGTGTGTGTCAGTTCAAGTGCCCTTGGAGACTAGAGGTGTCAGACCCCTGGGTTGGATGTGTTGCAGGCAGTTGTGAGACAGACAAGTCATATGAGTACTGGAGGTTGAACTCAGGAAGAGCAGTATGTGTCCGTGATTGTTGAGCTATCTCTCCAGCCCAGTTATAAGATTTCTGAGGATAATATTTGCTCGTGCTTGATTTGTATAATTGATACGATTGTGTGTCATTTGTCTCCACCCTCCATCTCCTGCATCTCCTCACACCACTGCATCTTTTTGTGTAGTTTTTTTAACATGGCTTCCAGGGATTAAGCTCAGTCTTTATCCACTGAGCCATTTCTCCAGCCCAGTCATACTTAATTTTTACTCATTGACTTCAGAACCCATTGCCACAGAAAATGCAGTTTTCCTTGTGGACAGACATTTCCTCAGTTAGAAGCTAGCAAGAGAATATAAGCTGTGAGCTCAGGGAGTCCAGGCCACCTAAAGACCCTAGGAAGCTGGAGGATCAGGAGCATGAGTGATATTTGGAAGGCATGGGGCTGATCCATCACTCATGAGCTCCCCAGCTGGTGCTTACTCAGGGCCCTGTGCTAAGGGAGCAAGGTGTGTGTTGTGTTTTGTTTTAAAGGAGAGTCTCTGCAGCCTTTAACATTCTGTTACATGGTAGATCCTAACTCCAGCTTTGACTTTTATCTTGCTTCAAGAATTCCTACGCCTGTAGCTCCTTCACAGCGCATCAAGTTCTAGTTAGGATCAGGTTCCTTTTATCACATCTAACCTATTATTTTGGACTTTTGCTAGATGTTTTTCATCTGAAGCGTTTCCATGTGCATTTAATAAAAACGTTACCTAAATTGGGGAAAATGTTATCTGAAACTAAAATGCATCTTATAAAACAAGCAATTCCTTTTAGCCATGAGAGAAATTAATTTCCAAGAAAAAGTTGGCATTTACAGTTGGTTTAAGAAAGAAAAAAACACACAAATTTTGACTGATTGTCCTTGACAAAACCTGTGAATTTGGCGAATTTTATGCACTTGTTTGAAAGCTCCACAAAAGGGTCAGAAAAGATCAGTTAATGTTCATCGTTGTAGTACTGATTACATGTGACTGGAGTCTGTGACAGATGAAGGAAGGAAAGCAGGGTTTGGCAAGTCTCATATGGCTGTTCTTTCTTGGTGTCTGTGTTACCTTTACATTCTTGCAGGGAAGCTCACAGCATTTCAGAATAGAAGAAGCCCTTGTGCAATATAAACACTCATTACAGATGTGAAACCGCACTGGGTCTGTGCTCTGGTGGGTTTTGGTGTGGTTTGAGCTTTGGAAAAAGGAAACTCACATCTTTCCTCAGGTGGTTTTTAGCTTTTGCTTTTGGCTCAAGTGTTTTTCTTTCCCGAGTCTTACCTACACTTCTTTGTTTTTAGAATGCAAAGGTCCACATTCTTGATACTGAAAGTTTTGAAAGTACATTTGGCCCAAAGTCACAGAGAAAGCGGCCAAACTTGTTTGCAAGTGATATGCAGTCCCTTCTAGAAAACGCTGAAATGTCTACTGAGAGCTATGACCAGGGCAAGGACCGTGATTTGGTGATGGAGGACACTGGCGTGAGGTACGCATTTGAGGTTCTCATCTTTGCTGCTGTGCTACAGAGTGTTTCCTCAGCTCTTCCTGATGCTGTAGGGTATAGTGATTGCACACACAGCTAGTTTCTTCATCCTTCAGACTAAAGGCATCAATGCAGTAGAGACCAGACCAAAAATACTTTTACATGGCTTCATCACCACATACCCCTCTTCGTTCCCAAGAAAAAAGAGTAATGTTTCCTTCTTTATGTCAGTGGTGTGCACTGTCATTCGTAAATTTCAGAGGGTAGTTATGTTGGAAATGGACACTTTGGCTTCCTGGGTCTCTAGACCACTGCAGTGTATAGTTGATCTTTTTCTGACACACCAATGATAATATAAAAAATGATATTATAAAATGATAACCTGCATAAAGGTCATGGGGTTTGTTTGTTAAAATTTGTGTTTTATTTTGTGTATGCATATTTGTGGTAGATGAGAGGTCAGAGGCGGTGATTCCCTCCTTCTCCCACATGGGTCCAGGGGACCTGACTCAGGTTGTCAGGTTTGGAGAAAGCATGTTTATTCACTAAGCCATCTTGCCAGCCCTTTGTTTATTTTTTAAATTAGTGCACAGAGTAATGAGTTTCATTATGGCGTTTCATATCTATGCATCCTTTGTGTGGTGAGTTGTTCTATTTTCACTTTGTATTTGTTTGGGAGAGAAAAGACTGTTAGCTTCCTTCATTCTCGTGAGGATCCATAACGTAAAGACTACAAATTGCTGAAAGGGGTTCCCCTGCCCCATCCCTCTTTTGTAAAATATGGTCCCCTGGCTGGCCTGTAACTCACTATGTGTGTAGAGTCACTATGTAGCCTCAAACTCACAGAGATCCTCCTGCCTCTGCTGCCCAAGTGCTTGGTTAAAGGCATGTGCCACTTACAAATAGACCTTTTCTTGGTGGAATTTGATTGTAGTGAGCTTTGCTATGGGATAGTTGTGCTGTCTAGTTTCTCCCTGAAGTCATCAGTGACACTGACTGTTCCTCATCTGTAAGGATTACCGAGAGGCAAGCCAGGCACAGTTAATCTTTGCACCTGGGAGGCAGAGGCAGGTGAATCTCTGAGTTTTAGGCTGCCTGGTCCACAGAGTAAGTTTCAGGAGAGCTGGTGTGGGGAGGGTGGTACACACACCTTTAATCCCAGCACTTAGGAGACAGAGGCAGTTGGCTCCCAGGTCAGCCAGGACTACACAGAGAAACTTGTCAAAAAACAAACCGACAAACAAACAGGATTATTGAGAAGGAAATCATGATGTCAAATCACAATTCCTGCCTACTTTGGATAGGCAGCTGCTGCCACCCTGTCTTTGAGAAAGCTTTAGCTTCTCTTGGATAGTGCTAGAGGACTCCTGTTCTCCCCACATTCCTTTAACAATGTGCAGGCTAGTTTGGCAGTCTCATAGAAACATGTAAACTGGAGACTACAGTGGTGTTATTCTGTTGCCACCTCATCTCAACAGAGAGAAAAGCAGGGCATTTGAGACCAAACAGAAAATTGCAAGCCAGCCATATTAGTGTTAGGAAATTAACTCAGGTCCTCTGGAGGAGCAGTAAGCCCTCTTAACTGTTGAGCCATGACTCCAGCTCCCTACTCCCGAGCCCATTTGTTTTTGATACAGGATCTCACTGTGTGTAACCCCGGTTGGCCTGGAACTCACAGAGCTCTCTGCTTCCATAGAGCAGGAATTAAAGGCGTGCACTGCCACACCCGGCAGTGTCCTTCCTTTTTAAGCCACTCATTGTATCTGTGTACCGCCATGTCAGGTTGATCTGCTGGTGGAGCGCTGATACAGTGACTTTGCAAATTCACTTTGATATACTTCCCTTTGATATGTTTTGTGTTTTTTTTGTTTTATTGTTTTTGTTTTGTTTGTTTGTTTGTTTTTGAGACAAAGTCTTATTGTGTAGCCCTTGTTGGCCTGGAATGTTAACTGTGTAGACTAGGCTAAGTCACAGAGCTCTGTCTACCAGATCTTAGAGCTGGGATTAGAACTACCACTGTTTCCTTTTAATCTTGATAGTGCTTCAGTTGCTCATTTCTGCTCCTTTCTCACTTAGAAATGAAGCTCAAGAAGAGATATATAAAAAGGGGCAGTCGAAAAGAATATGGGGAGAACTCTACAAGGTAAGGCTCATGTGTTCATCGAGGAGCAGGCGCAGTAACTGACAACCGAAGTAATGCTTCACTGCTTTCCTCATCTTCTTTTCCTCCATGAAGGAACTGTGATGTAGTCTTGTGCTTACTGCTGTGCTTTGAAGGAAGAGCACTTGTGTTACATCGCCTGTTAGTCTTCTGTCCACTGCCTCTTAGGATGTGCCCCTGTGGTTAGTGCTGCATGAGAAGTTGTAAGTCCAGCCAGGTGTGGTGGTGCACACCTTTACTTCCGGCACTTGGGAGGCAGAGCCAGGTGGATCTCTGTGAGGTCCAGGACAGCCAGGGCTATAACACAGAGAAACCCTGTCTCAAAAAACCAAAGGGACGCGTGCGGAGATTGTAAGTGACTTAGCCTCACTATCTCATTCTGTAAATGAGAGCACAGGTCTGGGAAGGGATACTACCTTACCCAGCCTGCCTAACTCTGGGGAAGAGAAGAAAGGTTTTGTGTGTATTCCTGAGTGCTGACCTAGTGCTTTTGAACTGACTGTCTGGTGGGGAATAATATAAAAAGCTCTAAGCATGCCATGTGATAAGTCATACTAGGAAACTAGGACCATAAAGGTAAACTAGGCAAGTTTAATTTTCCGTAAAATACACAGACCCATAGATAATACCTGGTGCTTGTGAACCAGATGAGTTTGATCTAAGCTAGCTTTCCTATTGAAATTTGACAAGTTTTGAATATTCTTGAATTGAAGAGCTGATAAGTGGGCATTGAGACTGGATGCCGCTCACTCCCCTTACCAGACTATTTGCAGTTGCTTCAAAACACAGTTTTATTCCATTGGGCCCCCTTAAATGTCCCCCTTCGTTTTGTATGTACTGTAGCCAACCGTTTCTGCCTCTTTGGCTTTGCAGGTGATAGACTCATCAGATGTTGTAGTTCAAGTTCTTGATGCTAGAGATCCAATGGGCACACGTTCCCCTCACATTGAAGCTTACTTGAAAAAGGAAAAACCCTGGAAACACCTCATCTTTGTGCTCAACAAGTGTGACCTTGTTCCAACTTGGGCAACAGTAAGTTTAGCTCATGACCTAAAACCCACTGTGGAGGCCAGCAGGGCAAGCCATTCACCAGCTCATCAGTGCATAGGTTCTGAACAACAGGACATTGACGTGTCACACTCTGAGGATTGTCCTTAATGTCCTTACTGAAAAGAGAGCCGACACGTGCACTGACATGGGCAGAGCCACCTTCCATCTTGTGTCCCCTCAGTGGAGGCAGTTCCAAGTCACTGACTCCTTCCCCATTGTGTTCCATTAATTGCATTTAGTAGTTAGGATAGTTTTTGGAATATTGTTTTGTAGTCAGTTATTAAACAAAAGACAAAGCACTAACTGTCATACTTGAAAAAGCATCTCAAAGAGTTATAGCTGCTGTTTCCCTTAGGCAACACTGTATTTGAAGCCATCCGGTAATTCCATCTCTGATTCTTCTGACTATTGTAAACAAACTGCTATAATTTACCAGCGTGTTTTCTCCTCCCCTTTAGAAGCGATGGGTTGCTGTGCTCTCCCAGGACTACCCAACATTGGCTTTCCACGCGAGTCTCACTAATCCCTTTGGGAAAGGAGCTTTCATTCAGCTTCTGCGGCAGTTTGGGAAGGTAGGGAGGCTGCTCTGCTGGAGTGGTGTGACCATTTACACAGCTTGTGGGCTGGGCGTGGGCTGGCCATGGGCTGGCTGTGCATCAGCCGTGCGTCTAAAGTTGCTAACGTCAGGTCAATACATCAGAGGTTGAGGCAAGAGGACCAAAAGTTAAGCCAGTATGGGCTACATAATGAAATCTGTCTCAGAACAACAACTGTTGTGTTCACTTCTCACTGTTTTCTAGAGGGATAAGAACCTGCAGGCGCTCTGGATCAGGAAGGGTCTGAAGCACTTTCCCATTTCACATTTGCCCATTCTCCGTATCACTAACACCTGGTGGTTCAGCCTTTGTCAAAAGATAGCTGCCCAGCCCATCACTTCAGGGACATTCTGAACCAGATCCTTCTCTTCTGCTTGGCTCTAACAAGACATGATTCCCGTCACACCCTTCCTCATTTCCCAGAAGCAGTACTTTTGACTCTTGGTCATCATTTCTGCTATTTCAATAACTACATGGTGTTGATACACACTTATGATTTATTTCTTGATTCCCCCAACTCTTCCCTATATTTTTACATACTTATTAAATGTTTCCTGCTTTAAAAGTTTAAGGTTAGTGTCTTTGTTGGGTGTTTTTTTCTTTTTATTTCTTTTTTCTTCTTCTTTAAAAAAAAAAAAAAGTTAGACATTAAACCCAGAGCCTTATTCATACTAACAAGCACTTGTAGCTATGAGCTCAGTTAGAAACGGCTCTCATGCATGCTCCCTCTCTTTTCCTCTTGAACTCATTTATGGAAAAGGGTTTCATTTTGTGGTGTTTTGAGAACAGATGGAACTGTGATGCAGGCTAGCTCCATACTGTGTAGCTGGGGCTGGTCTTGAATTTGCAGCAGCCATACTACCTCATACCTCAGGCTCCTGTTGTCTCCTGATGCTGGGCGTGGTGCAGTTACTTGTGTTCATCTCCCCCACACATCTCTCACTCACTCTGCTTCTCTGTACTATGGACAGCAGTGTTGGGCTGAGTGTCACTTGGCATTCACAGTGTTCCGACTGAGGTGCACTCAGGCGCTCTCTTGCCACACTGGTACAGGAGTTTGTCTCTGTTTCAAGTCATTTGCTCTGTTGTTTCTTTAACATTTGAGCAGACACCTGGTAGAGAACTTGGGCAAGCAGGTGGTCCAGTTTTCAGCCAGCCCTTTCCAATAGGAACTGGTTGCTCTCAGCCTGTGGTCTGCCTTCAAGTACTATGCCAGGCATGGTGGCCCAAGCTTCTAGTCTCAGCTACTCAGAGACAAGACTCCTCCCCCCAAATCACTTTAGCTCAGGAGTTTGAAACTGCCCTAGGCAACAGAGAATGGTATCAACTTGAAAGCAAAAGTACCCACAGCTCGCTCGGATAGACTCTTGGTCTCTGTCTGGCGTGGGAACTGCTAGACTGCAGTGGTGGATCTCACTGAAGGGGGTTGCGTTAATTAGGGACGGGCATTTTCTTTGGGTTTGTCTCCGTAAGAGACTCTTCCAGTTTCTAGATTTAGCTCTGGGAGCACTGGAGCAGCAGGGTCTAAAGGAATGGTCTCACTGCCTGGTATTTAGACTTAGTTGGGACTTGAACACCTGCCTTTTGCTCTGCTCCAGCCATGTTTAGACACACATGTCTCCAGTGGTCATCTCTTAGGCTCCTTCCCTAAAGATGTCTCTGCAGTGGCTGTTGATACACTGTGACGAGGAGATGGACAAGCCGCCTCTTCCTGATGTACATCCCGTTAACCTAGAGCAAAGATGCTTTCCATGGGTGCCTGAGGTCATGGCTCTCTCCTGACATGTAAATACATGTGTATCTCCTGGACCGTTAGGCCAGCTTGTGTTGAGGCTTCTCATCAGATTAAGTGCCCTACTGTATAGTAGTCCTTCCATTAGCCTAGTAACACAGACTGACCGCCCTAAGGGAAGTATGGCCGAGTATATATGATAGATATTCTCTTCTTTTCTTAACTTTTTTTCTTCACAGTTGCACACAGACAAGAAACAAATCAGTGTTGGGTTCATTGGCTATCCAAATGTAGGCAAGAGCTCTGTGATAAATACGTTACGATCCAAAAAAGTTTGCAACGTGGCCCCCATTGCAGGAGAAACAAAGGTGTGTATGGTTTCTACTCTACATTTTATTTCTATGAAGACTTGACTGTTTAAGACATGGAGATTTCCCTTCCCTTCCTCCTGTCCCCTTCCTTTCTTTAACAGCACTGGGGATCAAACCTAGGACACATCACACGTATGCTAGGCAAGTGTTCTGCAATGAGTGTGGTATCCAGTCCCTATCTGCTTCTCAAGGTTGAGTGTGCCTTGTATGCTAGCAGTTGGCTGTGGTGTGATTTGGTTGATGGCCTATGTTTAAGTCCTTTGTAAATTGCCCCTGTATTCTTTTTTTAAAGATTATTCATGCCGGGCGGTGGTGGCACACGCCTTTAATCCCAGCACTTGGGAGGCAGAGGCAGGCAGATTTCTGAGTTCGAAGGCCAGCCTGGTCTACAGTGTGAGTTCCAGGACAGCCAGGGCTACACAGAGAAACTCTGTCTCGAAAAAAACAAAACAAACAAACAAAAAAGATTATTCATTTTTTATTCTATGTGTATGTATGTTCACTGTGTACATGTCTCTTGCCAACAGAAGTCAGAAACAGCCACCAGATCCCCTTGAACTAGAGGTATTGACCATGGTGAGCAGCAAGTGCTCTAAACCACAGAGCCGCCCCCACATCCCCTAACTCCAACCTTCTGCTTTAATAAAAGCAACCCAAGAATGTTTGGTGTCTGGGTTAATAAGGAAAGAAAACTTGGTCTTTAGATAGATTCTGATATTTAGAAGTCAGCAGCTGTAACAGAGAGAGTTTGGGGAACAGCATTGTTCTGCCTAGTGGCAAAGAAGCTAGCAGCTCTGTGTTTCTGAATGTTTTCAAGACTTGGAGAAGTTTGCTATGGTGATTTTGCACAACACCAATTGGAAATCCTGCCTCTGCCTTATTCTTGGACTCTCAGTGATGGAACTCAACTTTGTGGTTGGTGGAAGTTGTCATACTTGGCTCAAGTAAAGGATAGACTCTGGCCTGATTATTCAGCAGGTTGCTTTTCTCTGGCCCTCCCTTCCCTCCTTTCTAGCTTACTATGGCAATGTCACAGATTAGTGAAGTTAAGCTCTCAGTATTTGACTTTGGCAAACTCAGAATTTCTTGTCTGCAGGTCTGGCAATATATTACCTTGATGCGCCGTATATTCCTGATTGACTGCCCTGGTGTGGTTTACCCATCTGAGGACTCAGAGACCGACATTGTGCTCAAAGGAGTGGTGGGTATTTGTCCTTAACAGTTCTGTTTTCATTTGTGGGGATCCCTGAGAGTCTTTGCCACTCCTTGTTCAGAAGGCAGTCTGGGGTCAGTCTGTCTAACCAGATGCAGAGACATGATGCTGAACAGAACAACCTCCTTTCCACTCAGCCTACCTCAGGAGGTTGAGGGGCTGTGGGCATATCTGGTCAGTGTCATCCCACAGCAGTATGCAGTAACCACATGTGATCCGAAGGGAAGCAGGGCTTGTTTATGCTTAGTGATAATTCATCTTCATGGGTTTATGGATTGAGTCATCTTGGAACCCAGTCGTTTCCTCACTTGTTTCTGAATATGACTGAAAACTTAAATGATTCCCCTTAACCATAACCATGCTTCTAGCATATGTCCTCTGCACATTCCTCCCATCCTTCTGAAATTCTTGGATTGCTTTTTGTGTTCTGGGTTCTGGGGGGTAGCAGGCATCTAAATTGTTCCTGCCAGTGAGTAACACAGAGCATTCCAAGTTCAAACTGCCTGTGGAGGCCGCACGCAGTCTGTGGTAAAGTAGGATTAGAGTTGATCTCTGGGCTCTGTGGCTGTGGTCAGCTTTCAGGGGTGTTCCTTGCCCCTGTCAAACTATCACAGACACAGCAAAGCCCCACTCACCTTGTGATATGGAAATCCATTTCACTTTATAAAAATCACTGAATTCTCCTGTCTGTGCAAAAGAATTGAACACGACATTTCTATTACTCGCTAGGTTCAAGTTGAAAAAATTAAAGCTCCTCAAGACCACATTGGTGCTGTCCTTGAACGAGCAAAGCCAGAATATATCAGCAAGACATACAAGATTGAGTCCTGGGAGAATGCTGAGGATTTTCTTGAGAAGCTAGCTCTCCGCACTGGGAAGTTACTGAAGGTAAGCCAATGTCTTGGGGATTGGCACTGGGATACACGGAGCTGCCATTGTGAGAGGGGTGGGAACTGTGTCAGCTGGATGGTGAGGAGCAGAGTGACTAAAGTGGCCCTCCCTCATCCAAAAGAGCTTTTGCTCTGTGGGTTTAACTGGGAGTCTGTCCTGTCTTTTCAGGGTGGAGAGCCTGACTTGCTGACTGTGAGCAAGATGGTTCTCAACGACTGGCAGAGAGGCCGGATCCCTTTCTTTGTCAAGCCGCCCAACGCAGAGCTACCGACAGCTCCTCAGGTAAGAAGAGGGTGAACACAGGTCCTGGAAAGTGGGGTCAAATGACCCTAATATATAACTTATGGTTATTTCCCTCAGGGCACACCTTCTTCATTTTTGGTATATGTGTATCATTCCATTGCATAGACTTGTTGAAGAGCATCAGAGACAAATGAGCAGAGTGAGACAGGCGTGAGAGTAGACAGCAGCCTGTGTGGCTGGGAGGAGGGGAGGAGAAAGTCATATTTGTTAAATGGCTGCCTCTGTGGGAGCAGAGGTGTTGCCAGAGTTCATTCATGAAGAAACCTTTTCTCATAGTGACCGACCACAGCCTCGGAGAACAAGGAGGTGAATAGGAGCCCTTGCTCTAAGGAGAGCTGGGAGCTTACGGGCAGGGGAGCAGTGGAGTTGATAGTGTCTGGTCAGGAGGTGTTGGGCTTGGGGACTGAGCTGGGACACAGACAGGAAACTCTCTACTGCCCCATAGCTTTTTCCTTGATGGTGGCTTGGCCTGTTTCTAGGTCCCTTTTCAGAATTCAGTGGGTCTCTGGAAGTGATGGCTTTGGGTTTTGTTTCTGTGTTCCATTATTGGGATTCTTGTAGCTCTGGTCTTCTCCTGGAAATACCTCTTAACTAAAGCAGGATGGGTCCATTTGGGTATTTTTCTCCAGCATTAAAAACTTAGCATGCTGTCAGGTGGCAGTGGTGCACACACCTAAAGCAGAGGCAGACTAGCCATGGACACACAGAGAAAAAGACTTAGCATGCCTGAGATTGACATTATCTGCCTTTCCTCCCTCTTCTCTCGAAAACCACAGCCAACCAAGTACAGCAGCAGTTCCTCTGTCTCACTGCTCTGTAAATGATAGCATTTATTCACTCATTAATCCAGTCATTCAACAACCAGGGTGAAGCTTCTAGCCCTCTAGGGCAGAGGGGCCGCCATAAAAAGCAGGCAAGTCCCTACCCTCATGGACTTAGATTCTAGTGGGGCATGGAGCTCAGGTGTGTAAGTGCAAGTACATGTGTGTAGTGGATGTCAGGTGTGTGTAGTGGATGTCAGTTGTGTGTAGTGGATGTCGGGTGTGTGTAGTGGATGTCGGGTGTGTGTAGTGGATGTCGGGTGTGTGTAGTGGATGTCGGGTGTGTGTAGTGGATGTCGGGTGTGTGTAGTGGATGGCAGGTGTGTGTAGTGCATATCAGGTGTGTGTAGTGGATGGCGGGTGTGTGTAGTGGATGTCCACTCCACTTCTACAGGTCTCTGACTCTAGTAGTTCTGATTTTAACTTCTGGGATTAGTGGAGACTCCACGAATCCTGGACTTGAGTCCCACAGCCTGCTCCCCCTTAGCATTACAGTTACACTCAGTCAGCTACAAATTCAAGGCTCTGTGGTGTGATTTGCTAGAGGAGAAACTCAGCAAAATACTTTATCTGTGGTTACCAGTTCACGTCAAAGGCCAAAGGTCAGAGCAGCTCAGTGGAAGCCATGCCTAGGCAAGGTCAGGAAGAGACAGCTGTAGAGGAAATAGCTTGTGTTTGTATGGATATGGCACCTGTCAATAATAAATTTGGTTAGGAAATAGCAGGTGGGGCATCCTGTAGGCAAGAGGATTCTGGAATAGTGCCAGGTACAGGAGACTCACCCAGGAAGATGTGAGGAGATGGATACATGTTATCTGAGCACAGGTGACCAGCCATGTGACAAAATGTAGATTAGAGTTATTTGAAGTTATGATCTAATCGGGGAAGAGCCTAGTTATATGGCCACGGTATTTGTAAATACATTTTGCGTCTCAGTCTTATTTCTGGGAGCATGGGGCTGGGAGGAAGATCCAGACTTAGTTTTTACAAACAGCAATTTCTGTTCTCACACTGGGTAGGCATATCAGGGTCTTTACCATCCTGGAGGAGTGTTTCTTTATGTATGTGAATCAGTGGCTGTAGGTGATTCCGCTCAGTCTCTGGCCCCTCTTCTTTCCCCAAAGGTTGGAGGTAAAACTGTGCGTATTGCCTGAATCTTTCTAGTGAACAGGTCCTATCTGAAGTCAGCTAGGTTCCCAGCCTATAGCACATTAGCTTCCATTCAGGTGTGCTGGAAAGGCGTTCCGTATGCATATGGGAAGATGATACATCCCTCAGGAGTATCCAGAGGGTTTAGGCCCTCTGCCAAGAATGTATGTTTATTCGGCTTGAATACAGCTGAGTTCAGGGAATTGGGTTCTGTGAGCATTCTACCAGGATGAGGGGTTGAAGGTGTCAAAGTAGGATTTGTGAATGGAAGTTGGGGAAGGCTTCTGAGAACAGATACCTTCACAGAGATCTAACTCGTAAGCACAATTATCCTTTTTTTTTTTTTTAAAGATTTATTTGTTTTATTTATATGAGTACATTATAGTTGATTGTGTGTCACCATATGGTTGCTGGGAATTGAACCTGGATTTTTCTGGAAGAGCAGTCAATGCTCACTGAGCCTTCTTTAAAGATCAGAAGCTAGAAATTGCCAGTCATGATGACTCATATCTTTAATCCCAGCACTTAGAAGGCAGAGTCAGGTGGATTTCTGTTTGAGGCCAGCCTGGTCTATAGAGAGCAATCTGGAACAGCCAAGGCTACACAGAGAAACCCTCTGTGTATTTAGAATTTAGGAATTTAGAAATTCTAAATACAACCCTCTGTGTATTTAGGAATTTTAGAATTTAGGAATTTAGAAGTCACTACAAAATATACAAACTTAAAATTAGTATGTGTATGCCCATGTGGATATACTTGGGTACACACAAACATGTACCATGATACACGTGAGGATCTGTGAACAAGTTTGGGGAGTTGGTTCTTGCCTTTCACTATGTGAATTCTGGGGGTTGAGCTCAGGTTGTCAGATTGGGCAGCAAGTGCCTTTACCTGCTGAGCCAATTTGCTAACTCAAAAATGTGCAAACTTTTATTCAGTTTCCTGCATTTTATGGATTTTGGACTTGTTTAACATTTTACCCAGCCACTCTCGACTTTGGAGAGTCATTGCGTGAGTTTGGGTCACAGGGATAAAATGAGCCAAATGTGAAATGCTGTGGAAAGCTTGGCACATGCTGACTTTGCATGAATACCTACAATAGGCCACTCATCTCAGTGTTTGGACTCTGCGCTCATTCTGAACCCTGGCCTCCCCACCTCTCTCCTTATACTTCCTGGTACTCCTTTAGCCTCGCTTCCACTTTCTTGGATTTGTGTCTTCTATTTTTCTATGTGCCTCCTTTGCCCCCTTTTTCCTAATACCCAAAAAGGACACCACTGTCTTGGTTTCATTGGGTTGGTTCCCTTCCTCCTAAACCACAGCTCTGTCCTTTATAAAGCATCAAAGGATTTAGTGCTGGCTGCTGTGTTGAGTTCCATTGGCTTAGATCCGAGAGGAGAGCTGCTTATCTGAGAGCCAGTAGCAGTTGAAGCATGGTTCTCCTTTTCTGATTCCATTTTCCCCTTTTCCCACATCTTTTGGTCCTCACTAGCTTCCACCCTCCTCACCATTGGAAGTTCCCACAGAAACAACCCACAACAACCCAGAAGAAGAGACCACAGAAACAGAAGTTGAAAGGTCAGACCCTACCATTGAAAAGGAGCCAGAAGCAGGCTGTTCCCAGGATGGAAACTCAGAGATGCAACAGATCCTCGCACGGGTTCGCCAGAACTTTGGCAAAATCAACGTGGGGCCTCAGTTTTCTGAGGACGACCTGGTACCTGTGGAGATGTCAGACTTGGAAGATCTGGAAAGCTCTGTGGAAGAGGAAGATCAGGAGCAGGAGGAACAGCCAGGAGAGGATGCTGAGGAAGAGTGTTCCCTAGACACTCAGGAAGAACCAGTAGAAAATGACACCAAAGCTGTGATCAGAGCCCTAGATGAGAAGATTGCCAAGTACCAGAAGTTTCTAAATAAAGCCAAAGCTAAAAAGTTCTCTGCCGTTAGGTAATCTTTCTTCTTACTAATTAGCTTACCTGTTCTGTTCTCACTTGCCATGAACATTAGGTTTTTAAAGTATTTAGGACAGAAGCCAGGGTCTGTGTCTATCAGGCAAGTGCCCCACCGCCTAGCCATAGTCCCAGTCTGAACAGGGAGCTAGGAATGGTTGCTTTAAAGAAAAGTCTGAGCCGGGCGGTGGTGGCGCACGCCTTTAATCCCAGCACTTGGGAGGCAGAGGCAGGCGGATTTCTGAGTTCGAGAGTTCGAGACTAGCCTGGTCTACAGCGTGAGTTCCAGGACAGCCAGGGCTACACAGAGAAACCCTGTCTCGAAAAACCAAAAAAAAAAAAAGAAAAGTCTGTAAATTTCTCATCTTCAGCCACCTGAAGTACATGGGGCTTGGCTACCTAGTATTCCAGCCCAGGAGCTGTACAAACTGCTGGGCATTGGCTGTATCACCAGCGATCACCACAAACGTGGCGAATTTCCTTTTCTTCACGAGTGTTCCACCTCTCCACATTGGCCTTTTCAGAGCGGTTAAAAAGGAGCAGCTGTGTGACTTTGCTTTTATTTTTCAGAATTTCCAAGGACTTAAGTGAAAAGGTTTTTGCAAAATATGAAGAAGAGAAGAAAACATCTGCAGATGTCAGTGATGCAGGTGAGATCAGTTCTTTGAACCCTTTAGATGTGATTTGTAGCTTTGGGATAACATCCTCTCATACAGGCAGGCACTTAGTTAGCATCTGGTCCATGTTCTACTTACCATGCACACTGAATTCTCCACTTGAGATTCTGCACATTTCTAAAGATACAGTTGATGGCTTAGGAATACTGCTTGACAAAAGTGCATATTAATAGCTTCAGAGTTAGACAGAAGAGTCTGCAGAAGAATTGAGGCAGGAGGTCTGTCTTTTCTGTTGCTGTGATATATACCACGTGACCAAACAAGAAGCAGTGCATTGGGGATGTTTAGCCTCAGAGTCCACCTCTGTGACACACATCACTTTCCAAGTAGTTCCATCGATTGGGGGCCAAGTATTCAAACATAAGAGCTTAAAGTGGCTGCTTTCATTCAAACCACGACAGGTATTTCATAAAGTTACTGATAGTTTCCACATGATGCAAGTTGAACCCCACTATGAGCATGGCCTGCTTGTAACCCTGCATCTGTCTGCCTCCTTACACGGGGGTTGTTCCCATGGTAGTCGTCCAGATTTTGAAATGCTGTTTCTATTGTTAATCTCCTCTATGTTTTATGTGTCATTTGTATCTAGCACCCTCCAAAAAGGCAAGGAAATGGAGTGCACAGATGGAGGAAGAACCTTCAAATAAGACTCAGAGGATGCTGACGTGTAAGGAAGTAAGTATTCTGCTGCTTTTCATGAGATATGGCACAAAAGGTAGGAATCCTCTTAGTCCTAGTTTGGGAGGCAGAGGCAGGCGGGAGGCTGCCTGGTTTACACAGTGAGTCCTCGGACAGCCAGGGCTGCATACTGTGACCCTGTCATGGGGGAAGAAATCAAACAAAAGAGCAGAAGTCCGTTTGGAGGTTTGTTTTCCTTTCTTTTATATGCATGCGTGTGTGCAGGCATCTCAAGACTTGGTGAGCACCTGGAGATCAAAGGATAGCTTGTTGCTCGGTGCTGGGAATGGAGCTCCTGAGCCACTCTTGTTTGTTTAGTTTTTGTTTTTATTTTTGAGGCAGGCTCTTGGTGTGCAGGCCTTGGTTATCCTCAGACTCAGGAAGTCCCCTATCTTCTCTTAGTACCTCAAGTGGTGGGATTGCAGGTGTAAGCTATCATACCAGCCAAAAATTCCAGTTCCCAGCACTCATTCTTTCTGAAACAAGAGATTAGCGCTGGGAGTCCTAGAAACCCCGTGTTAGTGATCTGACGGAAGTGATTTAATTTAGGTCAGGAAGTGGCTCATGGAATGAAGGCCCTTGAGTCTAAGTTTTAGGTTTCACGAGTTCTAGGTTATCACCGTCACACCTGTGTCCTATTGTCCTAAAGAACTGGAAGATTTTGTGTGGCTTCAGGGAGGTAGAGTACAGCTGGAGAGGCAGGCAGATGACTGACTCCTGGGAAGGATAGCTTTGGAAAGGAGCTGGGGAGAGGGATGAGGCCCGGCCAGTGAGAGTCTGCTGCTGGTCCCCAGGTCTGAGGTGGACAGCCCCCCAGCTCTGCTGCCATTACTGTGGGAGCTGCACAGGCAGGATGAGGGGTGACCGTCAGTGTGTGACTCGTTTCCTTTCTCTTGTACGTTTGCAGCGGAGAAGAGCAGCACGACAGCAACAATCCAAAAAAGTCGGTGTGCGCTACTATGAAACACACAACGTGAAAAACAGAAACAGGAACAAAAAGAAGACAAGTGACTCAGAGGGACAGAAACACAGACACAAGAAGTTCAGACAGAAGCAGTAACAGCTAGAAAGCTGTTTATTAAATTATACAAAAATATGTCATTAGGAACTGTGTTCATTTTCTTGTGCCCAGTTTGCATCTATAAGGCACGGCACACTTGGAAAGCTTAGTGGTAAGGGCATACCCCAAATCTGTGGCCTCAGGAAGTCCTCAGCCCCAGAGTTTTTCAAACACTTGACCTGGCACTTGACCTGGCCCTTAGTTCCTCCAGTGTGTGACCCTCTTGTGTGTGTCTACAGACATGCCTGTTTTTCTTACACTACTGAGCAGCACTGGGGCAGGAGTTCACAAAGCTGTAAAGCACAAGTGCTTCAGAGACATTCAGGTGAGGCTTGGAGGCAGGAGGGGTGCTCCAGCAACGTCAGCTTGTTAGGTACAGATGCTTTCCTGCACTGCTCACAAAGCCAGCACACCACAGGGACGGTGCTGATCCAGGAACATGACTTCACAGGCAGGTTATGCTAGTGGAGACCTAATTCCTCAGGATACTGGGTGAGGTCCAAGATGTGATCCTAGTATAAGGTCAGTGTTGGGATATAGTCAACTCAGGACAGCTCTTGGGGTTCCTTGCAGTAAGACTGGGATGGAGGTCAGAGCTGTCAAGGAGTGAACCCCTTCTGGCCCCCCTTCAGGGCTACTGTGCACTTAAGGCATTCCCACCAATTGGATGGAAATGTTAGTGCCAGCTTAGAACAGTTCTGTCACTTGACTGAATGATGGGTGTCACCAAGCCATTCTCTTCTCCCACCCTGGGCTTTCCCCCAATGGAGATTGGTCTGTAATTAAAATTTTCTGGTTCTACAAATCTGCCTTCAGTTCATAATTAGTCTAGAACTACATGTGAGATGTGGCTACCTCCTTAGCTGTTGATTAATAGCTAGTTAGGGAATGTGGACTCAGGCTTTGCCATCCAGCAGAAGGTATTCTAACCGTGTGGTGAGGACCTGGGGTGCAGACAGCTCTCAAGACACGGGGACCTTCGTACCTCTCAGTGAGCATGGCTTTGACTCTGCTTCTGTTTCCTCCTGGAGCCAGGAAGACTAAGGACAGGGTCCTGCTGACTCGGGTGGGAATGAGAGGATATAGTCCAAAACCAAACTGAACTGAGTCGCTGAAACTTACACTAGAGAGGTGACGTGGAAGGGTGGGGCCAGAGAAGCCCGAGGTGCAGCTTGAGCTGGGAACTGAACTTGGTGCAAAGGTAATCTCTTTGGGGAAACACTTGCTCCCTAAGTCAGTGAGATGACAAAGCCCTAGGCCAATTTATAAGCTGCCCATGGACACAGGGTTCCACCACCTTCCATTGCCCAGCCAGGAGCCTGGCTGTCAGACCATAAGTGTTTCATGACTCTGGGACAACAGTTGTAACAATTACAGGAGTGGTGACCGGGGAGGGGATGGCTTGTTGGCTCAGGAAACTGGCTTTTTATTACAATGAGCTTATGGGGCAAGGGGCCTGCTGAGACCCATATTATCACTTCTTCGGTGCGATAATGCCTTCCAGTTGGGCCTAAAATAAAAACAAAACTCCATTAATATTTGTATCTTGCACCGCAACATGTATGTGGCTAAGCCTAGAAGGAATAGCCCAGAGGCCCCCACTCCGAGCATGCCCTCTTCTGACCCAGCTCCACATTTTCTAGATGAGCTGGCTTCAGGCTTGGCATGGTTGTTCCATGAGCCGAAACCAGAGCTGACCTGGTTTCCATACAGTAATAGCTCAGTGTACTATAGCACCGAAATGGAAATGCAGTAAAGGTTGTGGGAATAGTGGTTTTCCAAAGCTCCTACTTTAAGCCTGAGTATGTCCACTAAGTTAAACATTTGCCTCCCTGGGTTAGTACACGGAGCTCTGCTGGAACCAGAAGTCTTAAAACAGCACATTATCAGCCACTGTGACAACTTGACACTCAATTAGAGGAAATTGCTACCAGTTCGTAGGGAAAGCTAGGACTCTAGGGGGTTATTTACTCCCTCTAGCAGCCAGCTAGCACTGATTGACACAGTGATACGTGGACAGACCCTTAGGGTCTATCCTGGGGACCCAAAACACTATTTTCTTTGTAGTGCAGCTTTGAGCCAATAAAAGAACTTGCTTGTAAAGAATCCTTCACCCTAGGGATTTCAAGGCTGCCTTTGGATGTTAGAAGGATGCTAAGGTATTCAGCTGTTACTCTTGTTGGAACTAAGAAACCAGCTTTGGAATCTGCTGAGTCAATGGTTTACATCTGGCTGGGGAAGTCTCTAGCTCTGATTCTAATAGACTCTTCAGCAACTATCAAAATCTCTTATCCTCTGCTGATGGCTCATACAAAGCCTTCCTTATCTCAAGCACAAGAACTTTGGCTCTAAGTGAGGGAGGGAGGAGGAAGCTGCTTATAGGTACCATATTTAGAAGTGAAGTTCAGCCCACAACAAGCCAGAAATCCACCTGCCTCTGCCTCCCAGGTGCTGGGACTAAAGGCGTGCGCCACCACTGCCTGGCTCTTACAAGGCCTTGTTAAGCTGCACGGTAGGGCACAAGCCCTGTAGCTTCTGCTCAGCATATCTGGGGGTGGCCAATACTTGTTTATAAGCATTGTCCTGTAGCTTTTAATCGCATCACTTGGGAGGCAGAGGCAGACTGATTTTTGAGTTCAGGGTCAGCTTGGTCTACAGTTCCAGGATAACCAGGGCTACATAGAGAAACTCTGTCTCAAAAAAGTGGGTCGGAGGGGAAAAGTTGCCCTGTGATAAGCAGTGATGCTTGCCTGGAGCTCAGGCCTTGCCACCTGTAATCTCATCTCTTTCCCACCCAGCCCTCTTTCCCAGCACCTCAGTTGGGTTGAGGAAAACCAGCTATAGCAGGGTCCCTCTGGCATTCACTTAGGGGCTTCCCACACACACTTCCTCTCAAAAGCTTTCTCTGCTGCCAGAGTGCATCAAGATGCTGGGGGTGCAGGGCATCAGGGGAGATAACACTCCGGTTGGAGCATGCTGAGGAAGCCTCCTTCCATGCAGGAAGAGAACAATGATCAGCTTGAGGGGACAGACACTGTTGCATCCTCTCTGGTTATGAGCGTCTTTTTCCCAGGAGGAAAACAGATTGGCAGGCATGAGATGGCTCTACAGTGTAAAGGTAGGCTGAGGTACTTTCTATTGCTGAGAATAGGCTTCCTTCAGAACTAAAGGTAAAAAGAACACAAAAAGGAAGCCATACCCTACCCCAGTCAGCCTCCCTTACGCCTTGCCAGTACAAGCGGGCCAACATTTAAAAGCCATGGGCACAGACTTGTAACCACAGTTACTGGAAAGACAAAAGCAGAATTTCAAGTTCAAGGCTTCCCTAGGCTAGAATGAGTTCAAGGAAAGCCTGGGAAACTTGGGTCCTGTTTCCAACTGAAAACTAAAAGACGGGATGGAAAGATAGCTCGGCTGGTAAGAGTACTCATGGCTCTTGAAGATCTGTGCTTGTTTCCTAGCGCCCACGAGGTAGCTTACAACCATCCAGCAGTTCCAGGGGATACAACAAGTATATATGTGGGTGTGTGAGCATGCATGCAAAACATCCATACAGATTTTTTTAAAACAGCGTAAAAACTCTTTAAAAGAAAAATGAAAGGAGAGCTGGGCGTGGTGGTGCTTGGCTGTAATCCCAGACACTAAGAAGGAAGAATGTGAACTAAAGGTTAGCCTGAGCTACATGAGACCCTGACTCCAAAAATCCAAACAAGAAAGGGAAAAACAAGGGCTGGAGATGGAGTTTAAGGGTATAATATCTGCCTAGTGTTCTTCACGACATTGAACCTCCACTACTTCAAAAACTGAAGAAACAAATGGAGTCACCAGTGGGAAACACTCTGTAGGTCTAGCCCCTTAGGCAGGAGCCTGGACCTGGGCCCTTTTACCTTCAGTTGCTGATTGGTCCGTTTCAGGAACTGGATCTCCTCATTGTGCTTCTTCTCCTCCACCTGTCGCCTCTCGCTCTCCCGCTTCTCGGTGGCCTCGCACTTCGCCTTCTGCTCATTCACTTGCCTCTCCAAGTCTCTCTTTTCTGTCTCCAATTCTGTAATCTGAAGATAGAATGGCCATCATCCTGGGACATCCCCAAGTGGATGAGCATTGTAAGAACCTGGGTGAGGTGACTTGAGACACAACCTAAGACAATGCCAGGGTATGTACTGCCACCCAGTGGGAGGTCAGTGACTGACATGGAGTGTCCTTAGACAAGACCACTCCTCACTGAGACCTTGCAGTATTAGTGTGGAGGATACCCTCGGGGCCAAAATTCAGGGTTACAATGACAACTGCAGGCCCTGAGATTTACAGAAGCATCTGGGAGCCATGGGAACATGGTCAACCCCACTCACTTTCCTCTCCATGTCTGACTTCCCCTGTTCGGCCTGCAGTGCCTTCCTCATGCCAAACGCCACACTGCTCTCATACAGAGTCTGGTAAGCAGCGATGGTCATGCGGATCTCATCCCGGACACGCAGCAACAGCAGCCCTCTCTCTGCGCAATTGATGGTGACCTCCCGGATCAGCTCATCTTCCAATATGCACACGGGGAGATAAAAGTCATTTGTGAGAGGGCATGCACTTGGTCTACAGCAAGCCACCTTTCCTCTTGGGACGGACTTAGGATATGTTCTCAGAGACATGGGTCCGAAACAAGGACAACTGGTGGAGGTAGGACACCCAACGCCAGTGTAAAGGCACACAGATGTAATCCTAGCCCTGGGGAGGTGGAGACAGAAAGTTCCCTGGAGCTTGCTCACTAGCTAGCTAGTCTTGTTCAATCAGTGAGCTCCAGGTTCAGTGAAAGATCCTGTCTCAAAAAAATACGGTAGAGCGGCTGGAGAGATGATTCAGTGAAGATTATTGACTGCTTTGCCAGAAAATCCATGGTTGGCAGCTAACAACCGTCTCTAACTTCAGTTCCACGGTATTCAATACACTCTTTGGGTCTCCTCAGAACTGCAGAGATGTCATACACAGGTAAAAACACCCATACACATAAGGTTGGGTTTTTTGGGGTTTTTTTTTTGGGTTTTTTTGGGGGTTTTTTTTTTTTGGTTTTGGTTTTTGTTTATAATCTCAAAAGAAGAAGTGGAGAATGATAGAGAAAGAGGTTTGACATTGACTTCTGGTCTCCACACTTGTGAGCACACACATTCAAGCATGACTACACACGCGTACACATACATACAGCACACACAAAAAACAAATATATGGTTTACAAAAAGGCACTATGAGAGGGTGCTTTCCATGATCCAAAGAACAGGCCACACAGCCGCCCCTCTTGAGAGAAACATGTCAGCGAGCTTGGCATGGAGAAAGAGACTAGAACCTCGGGTTCATTTGTGGTAATTGATCCCCTTGCTTCCATGTTCAGGTACAATGTAGATATAGGACGAACTGACATTCTCAAATGGTGGTGTTTAAAAGTACCGCTTTTAAAACCAGTGGTGGTGCATGCTTTTGATTCCAGCACTCGGGAGGCAGAGGTAGGCAGATCTCTGAGTTCCAGGCCAGCCTGGTCTACAGAGTAAGTTCAGCCAGGGCTACACAGAGAAACCCTGTCTGGGGGGGTGGTTGGGGGATACTCCTATTGGCTAGACTGGTTTGGGACTAAGAAAAGCAGGGTCAAGAATTTGTTTCTCTCCCTTTATAAGTTTCCAAATTGGAGGGCAAACCACACTCATACTGAGCAGGCTTAACCCAGCTTGCTGAATCTAAAGCTACCAGAGAGATTGGGAGAGTTTGCAGTTGGGAGCTGATAGCATTAGGGTGACTGAGCAGAGGGCAGCCATTGACATAGTCTTCAGTGGACACATCTTCAGTCCTCATGTCATCTAACTACAAATGACACCAACATTTTTCTGGAGTATGAGCTGAGTGTTGTTGGATAGACATAGACATAAAGGTCGTTATTAATTTTCTGATTAAAATATTAACACATTGTGCTGGGGAACTAGCTCAGTGTTTAAGAGGACTGGCTAGTTTTCCAAAGGACCAGAGTTTGGTTCCTAGCATTCATGTCTGGTGGTTCACAATTGCCTGTAATTCCAGCTCCAGGGTAGCCAATGCCGCCTTCTGACCTCCATGGGCATCTGCACACACAGAGCATGTGTGCATGTGTGTGCACACACACATATATTAAAAATAAAATAAATGGCATTAAAATATATTTTATTTTTGAGGTTTATAAAATAATTATATCATTTTTCCATTTGCCTTTTCCTTCCTTCAACATCTCCTATGTACACCTCCCCCCACTGTTTAAAATTCATAGAATCTTTTGTTGTTGTGTGTGTATAGTAAGAATTTTGGTTTCTTTAAAAAAAAAAAGCAGAAATTTATTAAGATGTTTTTGTTTAATTCCAGGTGTGGGATATGGGGCTCTTCTGATTGTTCACACTCACTGACTATGATTTGCCTCGTGCTCTAGCAGAGGCGTGGGTTTGCCAGCTGCAGGTAGTTTCCTTTTTTTTTTTTTTTTTTTTTTTGGTTTTTCGAGACAGGGTTTCTCTGTGTAGTTCTGGCTGTCCTGGAACTCACTCGGTAGACCAGGCTAGCCTCGAACTCTCAAACTCAGAAATCCGCCTGCCTCTGCCTCCCAAGTGCTGGGATTAAAGGCATGCGCCACCACCGCCCGGCTTGCAGGTAGTTTCTATGATTGTGCAACATTTGGAATTCTGGGAACTTTTCAGAGGGTATATACATGCTAGGGACCCGAGATTCAGGGGTGGAGGTAGGTTGTTGGTTGTTTGCTGTTGGTTATTATTAAGCAGTTGTGCATAAACAAGAAACAATGAGAGGAGGGAAATAGATATCCTGACTGTGAGAAGACCCAACTTGCTCCAAGGAACTCGATGCCTCTAGTCAGCAAGAAGTACTCTAATCATAATGTCACCCTTTCCTTTCTATCCTTTTCCCTCTCCTAGTGTTAGGGGGTTGAAAGAGTAGAAAAGGGTAGAGAATGAAGGAAAAAAAAAGAACCCACAAAGTAGCTAAGAACCAGCTACATGTGTCTGATCGTGTGTGTGTATGTGTGTGTATGTGTGTGTGTGTGTGTGTGTGTGTGTGAGAGAGAGAGAGAGAGAGAGAGAGAGAGAGAGAGAGAGAGAGAATGTATATATTTCTAAATAGATAAATATAACCTGCTCAGTCCATATTATGTTAGTTGTGTGTATATGTTTCCAGGGATGGCATTTGGCATTGAAAAATAAGTTTTAAAAAAAAATACTACCAGGCCTGGAGTGATGGCTCATTGATTAAGAGCACTGGCTGCTCTTCCAGAGGTCCAGAGTTCAATTCCCAGCAACCACATGGTGACTCACAACCATCTCTAATATTATCTGATGCCCTCTTCTGATGTGTCTAAGACAGCTACAACATATTCATATACATAAAATGAATAAATAAATCTTTTTCTAAAAAAATGTAGCCGGGCGGTGGTGGTGCACACCTTTAATCCCAGCACTTGGGAGGCAGAGGCAGGCTGATTTCTGAGTTCGAGGCCAGCCTGGTCTACAGAGTGAGTTCCAGGACAGCCAGAACTACATAGAGAAACCCTGTCTCGAAAAACCAAAAAAAAAAAAAAAAAAAAAAAAAAGTAATGCCAGGAGTAATGACACATACCTTTAACCCTAGTACTCAGAAAGCAGAGTCAGGCAGATCTCTGTGAGGCCAGGACAGCCAGGGCTACATATTGAGATCCTGTCTTAAAAAAATATTAGCACTGGGCAGTGGTGGCACATGCCTTTAATCCCAGCACTTGGGAGGCAGAGACAGGCTAATTTCTGAGTTTAAGATCAGCCTGGTCTACAGAGTGAGTTCCAGGACAGCCAGGGCTACACAGAGAAACCCTGTCTCAAAAAACAAAAAATATTAGCATAGACTTATTATGGAAATCTTTGGAAGAAAACCAAAGACTCAAAGTTAAAAGTCTTTTTTTAAGAGGTAGCCTTGGCTAGCCTGGAACTCATTATATAGATCAGATTGACCTCAAGCTAGAGAGATCTGCCTGCCTCTACCTCCCGAGGGCCTGTATTAAAGGCATATGCCACCACATCTGGCTAAAATGGAAGTTCTTACCTTACTCCAAATACCTATCAAGGGGAGGGAGCAGTGAGATGGTTCAGTGGGTAAAGGCACATGCCACCAAGCCTGACGGCCTGAGCCACTCCCTAGAATCAGCCTGGTAGAAGGAAAGACTCGATTCTTGCAAGTTGTCTTCTGATCTCCACACTGATGCCATGCACATGTACCCTCATAAAAACATGCATGTGTGCACATGCACAGCCACATCCAAACTAAGTCTAAGAAAGAACCAGCTGGGCAGTGGTGGCGCATGCCTTTAATCCCAGCACTTGGGAGGCAGAAGCAGGCGGATTTCTGAGTTCGAGGCCAGCCTGGTCTACAGAGTGAGTTCCAGGACAGCCAGGACTATACAGAGAAACCCTGTCTCCAAAAAACCAAAAACCAAAAAAAAAAAAAAAAAAAAAAAAAAAAAAGCAATCTAGAACATGGACTTTCACTTTAATGTCTTTAATTCTAGGGAATTTGAAGTACTGTTAAGATCTGAATAAAATGATTCTATGCTTTAAGAAAGAAAGAAAGAAAGAAAGAAAGAAAGAAAGAAAGAAAGAAAGAAAGAAAGAATCAAACCCCTGTGAGGGATCAGGCACCCCAGTGACCATCAATGACGGAGGAGTAGCTGAGGTGGAGAGGCGAGGCTGGGAACAGAAGGGAATATACTTAGCAGTTGGAGGGGGAATCAGCCAGAAGGAGAAGTGATGATTTCTGACGTGGGAGGTGGGGTAGTTTGGGGTAACCAGGGCCTGGTTTGTGCTAGAAGGAGACAGAGAGTGTGTGGCACTCACACCACCAAGGCTACTCACCAAAACACTGGGAGTACAGTTCCCTGCGTACAGGGCAGATGCCCGTCTCCCTGGCCTGCCTCTGCTGCAGCTTCAGGTCCAGCTGCTCCTGGAGATGCACCACATCCATTCGGGTGCTGGGTGTGCTGGACACCTGCTGGATCCACAGCTGTGTGTCTTCTACCCATTCTCTGTGACACAGATACAAGCCACCAGCTCTGAGCAGAGGGTCCTTGAGACTCTGCCTGGGCAGGAGCAGGGGGTGGAGGTGGGCAGCACAGCCATCATGCCACCCCCACTTCCCAGCTCTTTCCCAAGCCACGCCTACCCACTATGCAGCCTCCCAGGACACCTACCTTAACACTGGGTAGATGGGCAGTCTCTGTTCTCCACAGACTACAACCCTCTGTTCCAGGTCATACCTGCCTAGCATGTTGAGGACAGATGTGTGGTTGTGCTGCTTGATTCAAATAGAAGATGCCGTGGGAATTCCCCACACTGGCTTATGGTGGAGACACAAAACACCATAAACCACATGCAAGCCACTAGGAAGCATTTGTGTATGTTGGGAGTATGGAGGTTCTTAAAGGGCTGTGTTTGCAATGGCTGACCCTAATGAATTCTGTGCTGGAGAATTCTGCAATGACGGACTTGTGGGCAGAATGGCAAGAGACGTTCGAGAGAATCCACTAATGAATGACACCTCTCTCTATTGGCCTCCATCTCTGGAGAAGTTCACAGGTTCTCTGTGGTTCTCATTGTTGTGGACAAAAATAAGTCCATTCGGTGGAGGTTTTTAAGAGTTCTAGTTACGCTGTGTAGCCCAAGCTAGCTTCAAACTCTTATCGTCTTGCCACTGCTTCCTGAGTTCTGGTATTAAAGGTGAGCTCACTGGACCTTGCCTTATTGGATATTTATGCGCTTTTGAGACACAACTTTTCTATGTAGCACTAGCCAGCCTAGTACTCCCTTTGTAGTCCAGGCTGGCTTTGACTTTGAGGCAATCCTCCTATGGCTTGCAGAGTGCTGGGATTAAGCATATGCCATTACACCAGGCTCTCTATGGGGAATCTTGATGGAAGAACCAAAGAAGCAGAGTATTGGGAATGGAGTTTAGGAGGAATGGGTCTGGGCTAGAAGACCCATACTGAAAACAGACCTAAAGTCATGAGAGTGCTCAGACCGTGGAGGGTATGGATTTAGAGGGTACCTGCCTGGCTGTGAGCATCCAGCCATACTGAGACTTCATGAACTCCAGAAAGCTGAGAGAAAACCCAAGATAGAACACAGGGAGACACCTATGTTCTGGGACCAAGAGCTTAGACCTTCCCCCAGTCACTGTGGGCTCCCCCCCCCCCATCTCTCTCTACCTTGGAGGCAGGATGGCATTCAAGATTTCTTCTGCCTGTTTGGTAGGATCTGGGACACAGGAAGTTGAGGGCAGCTTGGCCTTGGGTGGCTGTGGGCCTGTACCAGAGGGTCCAGGCTGCTGGACGGTGACTTTGAGTGGCCGAGCCTAAGAAGAGATGGGTGAGTCAGTCCAGTACCTCCATATTTCCCCCGGTCTCTTGTATAGCCTTCACCATTTCCAGCCTGTTTCCCTCATCTGCGGTCTTAAAAGAAATCTGGCTCTGACCCTGTGTTTGAACTGCTGTCTCTAGAATGAGTGGTCAGACTTCTGCTCTCACTCTCTAGACACAGGTAAGTTACTACCAGACTTGTTCTTGGACCTGACTACCACAAGTCCCATCTTTTCTATGTGACTTCTTTCTCATCTTAAATGTGCCCTCTAGGGTCACAGCTAGGCATCTTGTACTCTTCTCCCAACCTCCATCCCTGTCCCTAATTCCCTTGGCTGTCAGCTCCAGCAATCTGTCTCCTGAAATTCCAGAGATCCTCAAAGCTGGGATGTCTTTCCCCATGGGAGTCTGTAGGTTCTCCCATCCCCTGAGACCTGTTCATACCTTGGGGCTCCGTTTTTCTGTGTTCCGGCTCACCAACACCGGGGTGTCGTATTTGAGCAGAGAGTCTGCGGGGGGTATCATGGTGGCAGTAGGGGTAGCAACTCCGTAGCGGCCCCTCTGGGTGGAGCCTTGTTTGCGATCACCATGGAAACCCCTCCTCTCCTTGCCCCATGGATGGGGCGGGGCCTCGGAGGAAGGCAGTGCCGGCCGCGTGCAAGTTTTGTTCTACTGTGCTTTCTCCACAAGCCCTAAGCTTCTTGGTAAACAAGACTGGAGCTCTAGTGTTAGGTCTGATTCGGGATATGATGAAATGGACAGACCACCTTTGCTTAAAACGGAAGTCATCTAGTGACTCTATAGAGTACTTGGCGACGACTGGCACTTGGAAACCAGAGACTGGTGGATCTCTGTGAGTTCCAGGACAGCCAAGGCTATATAGAGACACTATCTCAAGAAACCATAAAGAATTTCACATTGTTGAGTGCGTGTCTGTGTTTCGTAACTACTAATAACGCGCAAGGAACAGAGCTGGACTAGCTTTCCCAGATAAGATCGATCTCTCTCTCTCCCTCTCTCTCTCCCTCTCTCTCTCCCTCCCTCTCTCTTTCTCTCTCTCTCTTTCCCTTTCCTCTCTCTCTCCTCTCTCTCCTCTCTCTTTCTCTCCTTTCTTTCTTTTTTTCTTTTTTAAAGTCAGGCGATGGTACCACACACCTTTAGTGATATCATTTGGGAGGCAGAGGCAGGAAGATCTTTGTGAGTTCAAGGTCAGCCTAGTTACAGAGTGAGTTCTAGGTCAGCCAGATCTACACAGAAATCCTGTCTCGGGGGGGGGGGCGGGAAATATTTTTTAAGGTCCTGGGGATTAATCCAGGGCTTCGTACACGTGAGGCAAAGGTTCGTTCTATATTTAAGCTACAGTCTCAACCTCCCCTCCCCTTTTAACTCTGATTTTTTTGAGGGTGCTGAGGATGAATCCAGGGCTTTGAGCTCTACCCAAGCTACAAATTTTTCAAAATTTGAGACAGCATCTCAATAAATTGCCCAAGCTGGCTTCGAATTTACTGCCATTCTCCTGCCTCAGCCTCCCGAGGGCTGGCCCTGACTTTTCAGTACTCCAGCCACACCTCCCAGCCGCGGGGACCCCAGTGTCACTAGCCCTGGCGTCCCCAGCGTGTGAACTCAAGCACTGAGGCCCCGCCCACTAGGGGGCCCGACACCGTGAGGGCTTCTGGGATAGCGCCCTGCCAGGAAGCGGAAGTACAAAGCAGTCCGTCACTTCCTTCGGCTCAAGTAGCTCAACGGACCGTGCAAGTGACCCTCGGTCGGGCCGCAGGATGAAGGCGGGGAAAAACGAACGGGAGCGAAGCGGTCGGCGGCGACACCGGTCAGGCGATGCTTTGGCGACCGTGGTGGTGAAGCAGGAGCGTCTGAGTCCCGAACCCATCGCGCACCGCCGGCCCGACGCTCCAGCCGCTAGCCCGTCCCCGCCGGCCGCCGAACCGGGCCGCGCCGGTCACCGCGGGAGCCGAGCCCGGGGAGCGAGCCGGTGAGTGAGCAGCAGACGGGATGGCTCAGGGACAGGGTGATGCGAATGACTCGGGAGTGCAGAGCACCTGTTGAATTGAAATAAGATTGCCCTGCTTGCCCACGAGTGGACGGTGGGAATGTCTTTTCCTCTCGTCTGCTTACAAAGAGTGTTTAACATTGGGTCTTGGCAAGACTTCTTCGCAGCACTCATTCACCGATGCCTTCATATATCATCGATTTACTGAGTGCGTAGTGTGGGTTAAAGATCAATTGAGGTACTGGGCCACAAGGCAAAGATGAGAGATGCTTTTACCTTGGCGAAGGAAAAAATAACAAATAGATAATTTCAGTCAGTATTAAAAACAGATTAAAACGGTAATGTGGTAGCAAGAGGTCGGATAGAGAAAAGAGGACTTTACAGAGGTGATCCTTAAGCTGACACCTGGCCGGTATGATTTATCCATTCTCTTGAGTCAAGAGTCTTAACAATTGCCGGGCGGTGGTGGTGCACGCCTTTAATCCCAGCACTTGGGAGGCAGAGGCAGGCAGATTTCGGAGTTCGAGGCCAGCCTGGTCTACAGAGTGAGTTCCAGGACAGCCAGGGCTACACAGGGAAACCCTGTCTCGAAAAACAAACAAAACAAAACAACAACAAAAAAAAGAGTCTTAACAATTCAGGAGAACCCACTGTGGTAGGGCATGCTTGTAATCCAGCAATGGGGACGCTGAGTCAGGAGGATCCTGAGTGTACACACACACACGATTATGACAGATAAAAGTATATACACAGAACCTAAATTGGAATTCTGCTTAGAAGTTGAGCAACAACAACAACAACAACAACAAAAAAAACAAAAACAAAACAGCCAGCATATTGAGTGATGGAGCAGCATTGTAGGCTGGGATGGAGGACAGGGCGGGTCCCTGCAACCTGCCGAGGGATTGAATGTGGTTGTTGAAGGGAGTGTGTTAGGAAAAAATGGGCTAGATTGACTTCCTGGATAGTAGTGGCAATTAGTAGAATGACAGACTGGGAATAGAAAGGTTTCTAAGGCTTTGGGGTTTGAGAATTAGGTTATCTAAATGAGAAGGCTTAGCAGGCAGTTGGTGTGTGTGGTTGGGAGAAGTGTTTATTGAAAATGAAGGCCTGCCGTGGCTACTAATTTCACAAATGTGTTTAGTAGGGGAGCCTGATACCGGAAGCTAACTTATTTGGGGGAAGGGACGTTGAGGTAAAAATCCTGTGTAGCATTCTCTGAATAGGTCCCCAGCCAAAAAGAAAAGCAAGTCCTCTGGGAGAAGAAGCAAGTCTCCTCGGACTAAGAGAAGCCGGAGCCCCCACTACTCCATGGTCAAAGTGAAGCAGGTGAGTGGGTGGGCGGGCGTCTTGGATGGGAAGCTCATATCCAGAGCTGTTGCCAGACAAAGAAGCTGGCAGCCACGTGTGGACATGTTTCCTCCTCCCTTCAGTGGGCTTTTCTAAAACCAGATATGTATTTGGAGCTGTTATTCCTGAAATTTTAACGTTTGGAGGCAATTGTTGATTTGACTCTGATAACTCTTGTCAGAAATAATACAGAGAGATGTACATTTCCATGTTTCTCCCAATTTTTTTACTCCCACACTGAAACTCAGTCAGAAACATGTCTGTCCTGCCAATACCATGCAGACTCTTAATACCACACTTCCATGGTAAGTCTCGAAACTGAATGCCCTCTTTGCTGCATCGGTGTGAGGGTTTCAGAAGCCCTAGAACTGGAGTTACAGACAGGTGTGAGCTGATATGTGGGTGCTAGGAATTGAACCCAGGTTCTCTGGAAAAAGCAGTCAATGGTCTTAACTGTTGAGCCATCTCTCCACACCACCCTCCTTTATTTCTTTTTCTTTTTCGTTTTAGCTCTTCTGGTTCCTTTGTCTATATCTGGTTCCTTTATCTATATCTCTATGTAAATGTTAGACACGTGTGTGTGTGTGTGTGTGTGTGTGTGTGTATGTGTGTGTGTGTGTGTGTGTTAAAAATCTTTTTTTGTTTGTTTGTTTGTTTTGTTTTTTGGGTTTTTTTTGTTTGTTTTTTTTGAGACAGGGTTTCTCTGTGTAGCCCTGGCTGTCCTGGAACTCACTCTGTAGACCAGGCTGGCCTCAAACTCAGAAATCCGCCTGCCTCTGCCTCCCAATTGCTGGGATTAAAGGTGTGCACCACCACTGCCCGGCTAAAAATCTTTTAAAAATAATTTTTTTTGCATGTGTATGAGTGCTTTCCCTGTCTACATGTATGTGTATGCACTGTGTGTATGTCTGGTGCCCACAGGGTCCAGAAAAGGGTACCAGATTCTCTAGAACTTGAGTTAAGGATGGCTGCAAGCCTCCTCATGGGTGCTAGGAACTGACCCAGCTCCTCTGGAAGAATGGAAAGTGCTTTTAACTACAGAGTTATCTTCCAGATTTCCTAGTAACACCTCTCAAGAGGCAGGTGTGGTGGTGTGTGCATGTAATTCTCGGCTGAGGCAGGAGGATCACAAGTTCAATACTGGTTTTAAATGATTACTGAGAAGCTGTCTCAAAAGTAAAAAGGGCTGGGGATAAAATTTAGAAGTTACGTGTTTGTTTCCAGCCCTGAATCCTAGTCCTGTTACCCTTATGTATGTATGCATATTAATGGAATGTTAGCCTTAAAAGGAAGAAAATTCTGAAGTACGCTACAAAACGTCTGAGCCCTGATGACTTGTTTATTAATAAACCAGGAGAAATAAATGGCATGATTTCACATTTTTGTAGTTGAGACAGGATATCTCCTGCTAATTAGGCCCAGGTTGGCCTGAAACTTGGCTTGGTAGTATAGGCAGGCCTAGAACTCTTGATAATTCTCCTGCCTCAGCCTTCTGAGTGCTGATACTAAAGGTATATACCATCAACCAAACTCCACCAGCAGAGTGTGTGTGTGTGTGTGTGTGTGTGTGTGTGTGTGTCCCTTTGGAGACAGGTTCTCATTCTCCTTTTCTCTCTAACCCCTAGAGATCCACCCAACTCTGACTCCTGAGGGCTGAGATCAGAAATGCACAGTCTCTTCTCAGTCTTGACAGGAATTGATAATCTGAGAAGATTCCTTTTTTTTTTTTTTTTTTTTTTTTTTAGCATTGGTGCTCTGGTTATTAGAAGAAACATGTTTTCTGTTTTCAGGGTCTGGTTAAGTGTCGGTTTTTGCTGGAAACTGCTGTTGCCATTCTTTGGCCTTGGAGCTATTGCCTTACTAATTGATTTCTCATTGGTCTATTGTTGTTATTCTTTCAAAACAGGCTTCTCTGTGTAGCCCTGGCTTCTCTGGAACTCTCTTTATAGACCAGGCTGGCCTCGAACTCAGAGAGGCCTGCCTCTGCCTCCCGAGTGCTGGGATTAAAGGTGTGTGCTGCTTTGCCGAGAGCTCATTGACCTACTTATTGTGTATATTGCTGTTCCTGCCAGGTTGATTTTCAGTATGTCTCCATTTCGTTGGGAGTTTGGAAACTGCCAAGTAGTGTTTTTGTAGGTTTCTTGAGGCATTCATGTTTCTTAGGTTTATCCATAGATGTTTGAATCATCTCTGTAATTGCTAAAGTTGAAGCTTTTGAAGTTTCCTTGTGGCCTGTGAGGAAGTTAACTTTTCCCTGTACGTATCTTAAATGTGACTGTTCTGTTTTCTACACCTGCTGCCCTGTGAGTTTGCCTGCGGGTAACTTTTCTCCTTCTCCTTGTTTTGAGGGTTCTGGATGTGGGCTTGAGGAAGAGCATGGGATATGGAGACTAAATGGCTCTTCAGGGGAAAGAACTACACTGATAGCCTTGTGTGGATAGGAATTTGTTCTGAATACCAGAATCGAGATCACAGATGTATTGTTGTTTGAGATTATTTTGCATATGTAGGTGTTTTGCCTGCATGCATGTCTGAACACCACATAGATGTAGTGCCTACACTTGCCACAAGAGGCCATTGGATCCTCTTGGTACTGTAGTTGTAGATGGTTGTGACCAGCTTTGTGGATGAGGAGAACTAAATATAGGTCCTCTGGAACAGCAATCAGTGCTCTTAATTGCTGAGCCATCTCTCTAGCTCCTGCAGCTTGTTCACAGAGTGGATGCCATCTTTACTGAATCCCATCTGAATTTCAGGAACGTGAGGACCATCCACGGAGAGGACGAGAGGACGAGAGGCAGCACCGGGAGCCGTCAGAGCAGGAGCACAGGAGAGCTCGGAACAGCGACCGAGACCGCCACCGGGGCCATTCCCGCCAAAGGAGGAGCTCTGATGAGAGGCCTGTCAGTGGGCAGGGTCGGGATAGAGACAGCCAGAACCTGCAGGCCCAGGAAGAAGAGAGGGACTTTCATAATGCCAGGCGCAGGGAGCACCGCCAGCAGAATGAGAGTGCTGGCAGTGAGTCTCAGGAGGTGATCCCTCGCCCCGCTGGGAACAGAAGCAAAGAGGTGCCCGTTAAAGAAAAACCAAGCTTTGAACTTTCTGGGGCACTTCTTGAGGACACTAATACCTTCCGGGGTGTGGTTATTAAATACAGTGAGCCCCCAGAAGCCCGGATCCCCAAAAAACGGTGGCGTCTCTACCCTTTTAAAAATGATGAGATACTTCCAGTCATGTACATTCATCGGCAGAGTGCGTACCTTCTGGGTAGACATCGACGCATCGCGGACATCCCCATCGACCATCCCTCTTGCTCAAAGCAGCATGCAGTCTTCCAGTACCGGTAGGTAGACCAGAGGGAGAACTGGAAAGAGATGAATGAGTGTCTCACTTAGTATTCCTAAGGCTGGCTGGCTGTGAGGAGATGCTGCTGAGTCCATTACCCCTTGTATCCAATGAGCTGGACTGAAGGAGTACTTGAAGTCTTAGCAACCTGTGGGTGATCTCTGAACATTTGTATGAGAGGCTTGAACTTGGCGTCAGAAATCCAGATATTAGCCCCCCTATTGCATGGTGGTGCAGGCCTGTAATCCCGGTTCTTGAGAGGCCAAGCAGGATTGGTGGTATATCCTCTAGGTGTGGGTTATGTACCATGACCCCATCTCTAAATAATTAAATAAATAAATAGATGAAAGGAAGAAAAAGAAATTAAAAAGATTCCTGTCTTGGCCTGTTTCCACCTGGCCCCAGGGCTGTATGAGGACCAAATAGAAATAAAAGCCAGAGTCAGAAGGTTAGAAATACACTAGCTGAATCTTCTGCTTGGGAATACATCTTTACCATTTGGTACTCAGTCCCGTGAGGAAAGCAGGGCCACTGGTAACATCCTTATTTAACAGGTGAGAAAACTGCAGCTCAGGACTGTTGGCAGTAAGCAATCTTCAGAGCAAAGCTCTGTCCACATCCAGTCCTTGGCTCTCAATTCCTAATCCTGTTTTTCCTTCGTTTGAGTTGGTGTTAAAATAGACGTACAGCACTGGAGAAAGTGTATGTGTAAATAGCAAGGAATCTTGAGTTCTGCCTCGGGACTTTATGGCCCTCCATCTCCATCCACCAGCCACAGCCAGCTTTACCTTTTCTCCTAGGTTATGTAAAGTGCTCTGAATTTTCCTATCAGGGCAGTACTTCCCCTGTTATGTTCTAGAATTTTCATTAGAATACTGTTCAAGCCAGGTCATTGACATCTAGGTCTGTAGCAGAGAGCTCTAGAGAAGACGATAGCTGGTCTCTGGTAGGATGCGGCTCACCTGCTTCTCTCCTTGGTCTCTTCTAGGCTTGTGGAGCACACCCGTGCTGATGGCACAGTTGGTCGGAGGGTGAAGCCCTACATAATCGACCTCGGCTCAGGCAATGGAACATTCTTGAACAACAAGCGTATTGAGCCACAGAGATACTATGAACTGAAAGAAAAAGACGTACTTAAATTTGGGTTCAGTAGCAGAGAGTATGTCTTGCTTCATGAGTCTTCAGACACCTCTGAACTTGACAGGAAGGAAGATGAGGAGGAGGAGGAGGAGGAGATGGTGTCTGACAGCTAGCAGCTGAGCAGCAGCCTCCACTGTTAGAAACTGTCTCTCCTGGAGGCGGTGGGGGTGACTCCAGCGCCTCACCTTGCCTTAAGTCTTTCCTCTGTTGCTGCCCAGCTTATGTTGCAGTCTGAGAACTGTCACTTCATGTTTTCTGGAACTTGGCACAGCAGCTGCCTGCCTGTGGGTGCTTGTTTTCTGAATAGTCCCACCAATTACAGCATGTCGAGCTTGGTCCAAGTGTGTGGCTGTGGTGGGTACCTTCAGAACTGCTGCATAGGAAACAGCCCTTGGGAAGGGGATGGTGGCTTCTTCTCTTTGTACAGTTTCTTATTTATATAGTTCTTGAGCTTCGTGGACCAGGAGTTTTGTTTTGGGGACAAACCCTAGAGTAGAGAATCTTAGTCAGCTTTGGTTATCACCAAAACAACCTCCAGCATATACCAAAGCTTTGACCTGGTTCAGCTCTTGAGTCATAGAAGTTGATTTTGCATTTCGTGTTTTGAGGTGACAGTTTACCGTGTGACCTCTCTATTGGCTGTCTGTGATAAACAGACACTCTGCGACACCTGTGTAGACATGACTGTGTAGGGAGGTCATGGCTTCTGCCAACAGGTGCTGGTGTCATATCATGCACTGGGGTGTAGATCTGCATCCTGTGAGGACTCCTGATTTCTCCAGGAAACACAGACATAATAGTTTGATCATCTGGTCTTTTTTCTTCAGCTTTGCATTTTTATTCAAATGTTACCTCTCTTTTCTCCTTTTGAGAAACGCACTACACTGACTTTGAAGGAGGAACCCTGCTATGGCCTAGGGACGTGCGTATGTGTCTAAAGGAGGTTGTGTAGTTTCTACATTTCCGCTTCATCTTTGACCATATTCATATTTACCTCCCAAGGGTGGACAGTAAGGGACAGCCTAGTGTCTGAACTCCCCACCTGGGGTCTGTGTGAGTAGAAAGATACTCCTTACTTACAGTCTGTGTGTTTCAGAGCTATGTGCTGATTTTCATATGACAGTGTTTTGTGATATAAATAATACCACATGATAGGCAAGAAGGCCTGTCTGCATTTGGAGAGCAGGTTTTCATTTATATGTATTTTTGAGATTAAAAAAATAAAATTTGTAAATATGGAGAGTACTGCTTTTCTCACATAAATGACTTGTTCATAGGTGTGTTTGCTTCTAAAGGAATCTTAACTGTTTTGAGGTAAAAGTGCTATGTGTGTAGGGAATTGAAGAGAGAGACCTGAAATACTGAGGAGAGGAACCGCTTATCTCAGTAAGGAGGGCATGGGTCATGAGCTGTCAGGGAAGGATTTCTGTCGATGCTCTGTATTTGGTGACATCATCAGGACCGCTTCGCCCTTCGGTGGAGGTGATGGCATTTGACCTGTGCTGCTCTTAACTTCTTCCTGGGCTAGGACCTAGGATGCTGCTGAGTAGTAGACTGTCTTGTTTGTACAATCAGGGTCTCATTTGTTCTCGGACCTGGAGGCTGGCTCATGCAGGAGGGTCACTCAGACGAGTGCATTTGAAGGAGACTCACACAGCCCCTATGGTGTTCAGAAAGCACATTGTAATTTGGATATTTTTCTCAACTCACACAAAAGTTTTCCATCCCACTGCCATCCCACTTCAGGGCCTCCTTTTCCAGGCGTAGTTTATGGATTTGTTTTCTTGATAAACACTGCAAGATGACCACTTTGCCTACATTGTTTTGTAAAGAGGTTTCAGGCACCAGAAGTGGAGACTCATGCCTAGAACCATGAGCCTGGAGAGGCTGAAGCCAGAGGATTGGTGCAGATGTTAGGGGATATGGGATGTGAGGCAGCCTGGTCTACGTAGTGACACTTTCATCTCAATAGACATGTCCCAGTTGTACTGGCAGCAAACATTTGTCTTAGTGGAGTGGTGGCATCCTAGGTTAAGAACTTCATGTCAGGTCATCCGAGAAGATGTCTTTTCTTAGAGACTTGTTCATCTTAACTATTTGCAAGGTCTTCACTGTCTTTTTCTTGACCTGAAGTACAGCTATGTGTGAAATAGCTCTTTGCTGCTGAGCTTCCGTGCCAGCTTCTCCTTGGTGCTGGTGTGAAACATCTTCAGATGTGGGCCAAAGAGATGGCTCGGCTAGTAAAGGTGCTTGCCACCAGCCCCCATGACCTGAATTGGATCCCCAGAACCCTCATGGGGACACATCAACTCCCACAGCTGTCCTCAGTCTTCCACATCTGGGTGTGCACACAAGATGAATTCTGTAAAAGTCCTCCCCAGTCTTCTCACCTACAGTTGTTCCTGTTCTGACATCAAAGGTAGTTCACTGAGTGCAAATGCTGATGGCTCACCCCGATACTTGTACTGTGTATTTTGGTGCTGTGTGGACGAAAGGAAAATGAGTTGAGATAGTATTTAAAACAGGGTACTATAGCTAGATTGCCCTGGAATTCACCTTGTGGTCCAATCTACCCTCAAACTGTTTGCAATTCTGTCTCAGCAAGATCCTCCCTGTCCTCTAACACTCCTAGGTTCTTCACTGTGGTCTTCCAGCATCAATCTGAGCACATAAAGTAGCTGGCCCTAGAAACCTGTATTTTATGCCCAAACACCCGGGGTCCTATGAATGTAAGCTCTGCTGGTGCACAATGAGGACAGCTACCTGACCCATACCCAAGGATGAAAACAGACCAGCTTGACCCTGCTAGTTGCCGAGGAGGTTTGCGTTCTAGGTGGAGGTGACATTTATAAAGATTGACCATTAGGGCTACAACGTGATTAAGCAAAGAGATGTGGCAATGGATCAGCAAAGTTTGCTGTTGAAACAGCAACCCTGAGACCACAGAGAACACGTCACACAACTGCTTCATGTTCTCCTAGGAGCAGAGAGGATGGCAGACCATGGAGCCAGGCCCCAAGAGACCTTGCCAGGAGATTGGCAAGGCTGAGAACAAGTCCTAAACCCACTGCAGCCCTCAGACTAAGCAGTTTGTCCTCCAGTTTGACCTAAAGGTGGAGATGCCCCTTCTCCACCCTCTCCACCCGTGTTAAACAGAACCCCACTCTTGCTCATAAACTGCTTGTTGTCTTGCCCTCAAACCCCCATCCTACCCTGTCCAGTAGCCTTCCTCCCTTTCTGCATCTTCCCTCAGTCCCTAAGCCTCCCCAAATGCTGTCACTCCCATGTCCACCTTGAAGTATCAGAGATCCACCCATGAAACTCAGGAGTTTACCTACCAGCCCCAGGTGTGTACCCCCTCTCACCAGCAGGGATTCACTCCCAGGCTCCAGAAATGCACCTCCTTCCTTCTGCAGTCCACACACATGTCCCAGGGCTCTTCCTTTCTGCCCCTGGATCCCATCTACAGCTGCTAGGGGTACATTCCCAGTCTGTTGGGGTTCACCCCTTGATTCCCAGGGAGTATCCAACTCCATGTCTCCTGGGCTAAGGCCTCCACTTCCATCTGAAGGTCCTGGAAACATTCTCCCCAGCAGTCCTGTCTATATGCCACCTTTTTCTATAGCTGGTCCTTAGAAAGTTTTGTTATTTTTTTTTTCAAGTCCTGAGCCCATTAAACAGCCCCTCCTGTGTGCAAGGGTAATTTTAAAAGGCTGGGGATTAGTTTATCGGTAGAGTGCTTGCCTGGCTTGTGTGCAGCTTCCAGCTCTGAAGACTTTTAGAAGAAAATGGAGGGGAGACAGCTGGGCGTGGTGGTCACATCTTTACTAGCAATACTTAGGCAGCAGATGTGTGAGGTAAGAGACCAGTCTGGTCTAAACAAGGAGTTTGAAGCCAACCAGGGCTTCAGAGTAAAGACCCTCCCTCAGGTAAAAATTTCAGAAATATAGTTTAGAAAGTGAGAGTTGAGGTCATTTACAGAAAAGTTAGAGTGACTCTCAGTTGAACACAGCATAGTAGTTGGTTTGTCGCTGCGAGTCAAGACACAGCAACACTGAGCGGACATTCCAGGAATGGATGACCTCTGAGGAGCAGAGGTGGACTTTGAACTGTAGGAGAGGACCCCTGGACCAGTTGGGACAGTTGAGGAGGCAGTGGGGCTGCAGAGGGGTGCATGAGAAGAGTATAGGCTATGCTCATAGTCCCACAGTGCTGAATAGCAGTGATGTCACATAGTCACCTGCAGAGCAAGACAGAGTGGAGGAGGCAAAAGAATTGAGTAGGCTGCTTACATCATGAGAGACACAGAAATCTCAGTGGATGGGACAAAAACAGGCTCAGGCAAATCCTTGTCTCAATACTACAGTAGGACTATACAATAACGTAGCAGTAGTAGTACAGGGCTTGCTTTGCAAGCATGAGAACCTGAATTTGGGTCCTCAGCACCCATGTGAAAACCAAGCACAGAAGTATTTGTAATCTCAGTGTTGGGGATGTGGAGGCAGGTGGGTCCTTGGAGTTCGCTGGCCAGCCAGTGTAGTCTGATGAGCTTCAGGTTTCATGAGAGGCTATAAGGGAAGAGATGCCTGATGTTGACCTCTGGCCTCCACTTGCACTCACATGCATGCACACAAATGTGCACACCCATGTTGTGTGACAGAACTCCCCCAGGAGATGCAACACACATGGCTGCTCACCCCAGACAGGGATCCTACAACAGACCAAAGTCCAACTTGGTGAACCAATGAGTTTTATTGGGTTTACTTGCCGGAGCAGAAATGACTCAGACAGCTGCATCACCAAAGCCCATGGGTGACAACTCTCAAGGGCTGTGCACACTGCACAGCCTGCAGGGAGCTCAGCAGGTTGGAGAGTGTCCTTTCCAGGTGCCTCAGTTGGTCTAACCCTCTTCCGGGCAGCTGGCCTGGTCTCTGGGTCTTTGCTGCTCAGGTTCCCTTCCTCCAAGAGGATTCTCAGCTCATGTGTTTACCTTTTTGTTTACTCTGGCAAGGAGGGCCAAGTGAGTCTGCTCAGTTTCAGGGACTTCCAAAGGCTATTTTGATTTGTTTATCTTTCTGCTTGAGCTTCCCAGAGGGATGGAATGTTTCAATTTCTAAAGAGCCTTAACAACCGCACAGAAATGTTGGTCTATAAGAGCACTGTCTTAGGATTTTATTACTGTGAACAGACGCCACATGGCCAAGGCAACTCTTAAAAGGACAACATTTAATTGGGGCTGGCTAACAGGTTCAGTGGTTCGGTCCATTATCATCAAGGAGAAAGCATGGCAGCATCCAGGCAGGCACGCTGCAGAAGGAGCTGAGAACTCCACATCTTCATCTGAAGGCTGCTAGTGGAAGACTGACTTCCAGGCAGCTAGGATGAGGGTCTTAAGCCCATGCCCACAGTGACACACCTACTCCAACAAGGCCACACTTCCTAATAGTGCCACTCCCTGGGTAGAGTGTATACAAACCATTACAAGCACTTTCTAAGAAAATAAAATTCGAAGTACTTTAAACATGTACTACCTCTTACCTGAACTCCCTATGCTCAGCTAAGCAGGATTTGACTTTTGCAAATGAGAGAGCTGAGATACAAAACAGTGGAAGTCACATACAACTGTGTGGTGTGTGTGTGTGTGTGTGTGTGTGTGTGTGTGTTTTACCTGCATGTATATCTGTGTACCCTGTGTATGCCTGGTACCTGTAGAGACCAGAATATGATGCCAGATACACTGGTTATAGACAGTTGCGAACCACCATGTGGGTGGCTGGCAGTTTAATGCAGGTCCTCTGCAAGAACCACAAGCATTTTTAACTGATGAACCATCTTCCCATGTTCTTTTTAATTAAAAAGATTAATTTTGTGTATATGCATGTTTTGGCTGCATATGTGTCTGCATCTCATGTATCCCTGGTAGCTAGGAGGCTAGAAGAGGAAGTCAGGTCCCCTGAACTATAGTTACACAAAATTGTGAGTTACTGTGTGGGTCCTGATAATTGAACCAGGGTCCCCTGGAAGAGCAGCCAGTGCTCTTTAGCCGTTAACCCACCTCTCTGTAAAATATCAAAACGACTTAACTCCAGTTCCAGGGCATCCAGCACCCTCTCTTGACCTCTGAGGGCACTACAAGCATGTGCGCAGACATATATGTAGGCAAAACACCTTTACACATGAAAATTAATACATATTTAAAATAATGAAAACTGGAGCCAAGGAGGTCAGGTGCGACGGTTCAGCAGGTAAAGCACTCGGTATGAATGAAGCCGGATGAGTGTAATCCCCAGAACCCAGGTGATGGAAGGAAGGAACTGACCCCTGCAAATTGGCCTCTGACCTTCACACCTGTGCTCTGACAGGCTAAGCACTGAACACAAGTGTTAAAAAGTACATTTAAAATTAGCAAATTAATACCCAGCAAAATAAGGAAGAGACATATGTAGAGAGAGGTGTCCACTGAGTTCAATATTACACAAAAATAAACAAGATGCCCAAGACAGTTATTCCTGACACTCAAAGCTGCTACATTTGAAAGTCAATCCATGTTATCCACCATGTTATCTGAAAGAGGGGCTATGATTGTAGGAGCCACAGGTTCTATTCCTAGCACCCACATGTTGGCTTACAACTGTAACTCCAGTTCCAGGGGAATCTGGCACCCTCTCTGGCTTCCACTGGTACCATGGTACAGACACTTGCAAACAAAGCGTAAAATAAAAACTCTGAAAAAGGATGTATTTTTTTTTTTTAAAGCTGACAACACTGAGCCACAAATTCGACATCTTTATCCCTACGACCACTATAAGGCTCAGGGGCCATTCCAGACTAAGAGCTGTTTACAGTGTCTCTCAGTATGAAAGGACAAGAGAAATAGAGCCACCTTACCAAAAGCGCTCTCAACTTAATTTATAAATATAAATCTTTTTTTTTTCGAGACAGGGTTTCTCTGTGTAGCCCTGGCTGTCCTGGAACTCACTCTGTAGACCAGGATGGCCTCGAACTCAGAAATCCACCTGCCTCTGCCTCCCAAGTGCTGGGATTAAAGGTGTGCGCCACCACCGCCCAGCTTATCTATAGCTTTCTTAACTCTAGCAGAACGAAAAATTCTAGGGTCCATACAATTACGAAAGGGCCGCAACACTGTAGGTCCATATGGAATTCTACAACCATTTGCAGATGCTATAAGACTATTTATAAAAGAACCAATATGCCTTTAACAACCTCAATATCATTATTCATTATTGCACCAACTCTATCGTTTTCCCTTGCCCTAAGTCTATGAATTCCATTACCAATAACCCTAAATTAAATTAAATTAAATTAATCTAGGGATTCTATTCATCCTAGCAACATCGAGCCTTTCAGTATACTCTACTCTATGGTCTGGATGAGTTTCCAACTCAAAATATTCCCTATTTGGTGCATTACGAGCAGTTGCCCAGACAATTTCCTACAAAGTAACAATGGCCATCATCCTACTCTCAGGTTTTTTTTTTTTTGTTTTTGTTTTTTTTGGTTTTTTCAAGACAGGGTTTCTCTGTGTAGCCCTGGCTATCCTGGCACTCACTCTGTAGACCAGGCTGGCCATGAACTCTGCCTCCTAAGTGCTGGGATTAAAGGCGTGTGCCACCACTGCCTGGCTCTCAGTTCTATTAATAAGCAGCTTATTCTCTTTACAAATATTCATCACTACCCAAGAACAGATATGGTTAATTATTCCAGCCTGATCAATAGCTATATGATTTATCTCAACCCTAGCAGAAACAAACCGTGCCCCATTCAACTTAACAGAAGGAGAATCGGAACTCGTCTCAGGCTTCAACGTTGAATATGCCGCTGGTCCATTCGCACTATTCTTCATAGCCAAATATACTAACATTATCTTAATAAATGTCCTAACAGCCATTATCTTCCTAGGCCTACTTCACAACATTAGCTTCCCTGAACTTTACTCAATTAATTTCATAACAGAAACACTATTTTTATCAACATTTTTATGAATTCGAGCACCATACCCACGATTCTGTTATGACCAACTCATACATCTCTTATGAAAAAACTTTTTCCACTAACCCTAGCATTCTGTATATGACACATTTCACTACCAATTTTCCTAGCAAGCATTCCACCCTATGTGTAGAAATATGTCTGATAAAAGAGTTACTTTGATAGAGTAAATTGTAGAGGTTTAAATTCTCTTATTTCTGGGATAATAGGAGTTGAATCTACTCTTAAGAATTCAAAATTCTTGTCTCAAAAAACCAAAAAAAAAAAAAAAAGAATTCAAAATTCTCCGTGGTACCTATACACCCTATCCTAATATAGTAAGGTCAGCTAATTAAGCTATCGGGCCCATACCCTGAAAACATTGGTTTAAATTCTTCCTGTACTAATAAATCCTATCACCATCATCACTGTTTACTGTCTTTACGGGCCCCATAATTACGATATCTAGCACCAACCTAATACTAATATGAGTAGGCTTAGAAATAAGCCTCCTAGCAATTATTCCACTATTAATTAACCAAAAAAACCCCCATGATCAACTGAAGCCACAACAAAATATTTTATTACACAAGCAACAGCCTCAATAATTATTTTGTGGCCGGGCAGTGGTGGTGCACGCCTTTAATCCCAGCATTCAGGAGGCAGAGGCAGGTGGATTTCTGAGTTCGAGGCCAGCCTGGTCTACAGAGTGAGTTCCAGGACAGCCAGGACTATACAGAAACCCTGTCTCGAAAAACAAAAAACAAAATAAAATTTATTTTGCTCGATATCGTTCTCAATTATAAAAAACTAGGAATATGAAATTTCAACAACAAACAAGCAGCATTTTACTTAACATAACACTAATCTCGTTATCAATAAAACTTGCCCTAGCCCCATTCCACTACTGACTTCCTGAAGTAATACAAGGAATCCTACTACATACAGGACTGAGTCTTCTTACATGACCAAAAATTGCCCCCCTGTCCGTTATATTTCAAATTTATCAACTCGTAAACCCAACTCTAATCCTAATACTTGCAATCACATCAGGACAGGGCTGCTGTATTTAGGAGCCCAGTAGCTGTAGCTGCCTACAACGGATTGGCCTAAGATCAAGCCAGTCAGTTTTCCAGCATGTAGGAGCGAGAGGCTCCCAAGCCTCCAACCCTAGCTAAGAAGCTATCAACAGTGGATGACTCCAGAGGGGGAAGAGTCAGCTTTCAGGTGTGGGCCCCAGTAGGCTGATCACATTCCATTGGATGACCCCATATCTGTAAGTGTATGGGCACTTCAAATTGAGAGTTGGTCATTAAAAGGGGTGGGGGTGCTGGAGAGATAATGGCTTAGAGCTCTTCTCCAGAACCCTGATTCAATCTTCAGCACCCACATGGCAGCTCACAATTGTTCTTCCAGTCCCAGGAGGATCTGATGCCTTCTGGTTTTCTTGGGAATTACATGCCTATGGTACAGACATACATGCAGGCAAAACACTCATATACATAAAAATAAAAATTTCCAAGGTCTGATTGTTATTTTTTTTTTTTTAGCCCAGGCTAGCCTCAGATTCTCTATGTAGTTGAGGCTGGCCTTGATTTTTTTTTTCCTCAAAACTCTGTAGCTCTGGCTGTCTTCGAAATCACAGAGATCTGCTTGCCCTTTGTCTCTTGAGTGCTGAAAATAAAGGCCTATGCCACCCTGCTTGGCCCTGGGAAGTTATGTGGGCCAAGCTGGCAGGACAGGAAAGGGTGCTAGACTCAAAATCAGGGATTTGTGTAAGCTTAGGCTTAGATAGACATTTTACCAACGAGTTCTATCTACAGCCCTTGACTTCTTCCTTCCTTCCTTCCTTCCTTTCTTTCTTTCTTTCTTTCTTTCTTTCTTTCTTTCTTTTTTTTTTTGTTTTTGTTTTTCAAGACAGGGTTTCTCCGTGTAGCCCTGGCTGTCCTGGAACTCACTCTGTAGACCACGCTAGCCTTGAACTCTCGAACTCAGAAATCTGCCTGCCTCTGCCTCCTGAGTACTGGGATTAAAGGCGTGCACTACCACCGCCCTGCTGACTTTTCTTTCTTTCTTTCTTTCTTTCTTTCTTTCTTTCTTTCTTTCTTTCTTTCTTTCTTTCTTTCTTTCTTTTTTTGTTTTTCGAGACAGGGTTTCTCTGTGTAGCCCTAGCTGTCCTGGAACTCACTCTGTAGACCAGGCTGGCTTCGAACTCTGCCTCCCAAGTGTTGGGATTAAAGGCGTGTGCCACCACTGCCAGGTGACTTTCTTTTTTTTCTCGTGAAACTGGGCCTTATTTAGCCCAGGGTGTCCCAAACACTATGCAGTACCTTGACTTTCCTGCTTCTCTTCCCTCTGCCTCTCAGGTGCTAGAATTATAGGATGTACTATTGGAGACGAACATGAGGGGGTTGGAGAGGTTTGTGAGAGAGAAGATTAGGAAAGAGGATTTGAAGAAAATTGAGAATTTCTCAGACCTTTGAACAATATCCACCTAGGGCATAGAAACTCAGACTTCCACACATGGGGCAAAGAATGCCACCTAGACTCTCTGTGAAGTTGCAGAGCTGGGCTGGGGGTGTAGCGGTAGAGTGCTTGCTTCGTCTGTTCTGAGTTCCATCTCCAGCACCAATTAACAGTGGGCATGTTCAACACGTGCAATCCCAGCAGTGGGAAGGCAAAGGCTGGACGATAAACTCAAGGTCTGAGTTTCTGTTCAATACCAGCCTGGATACAGTTCTGGATCTTAAGATAAAAGCTAATTCTTTCGTAATTCTTCCCCTCCGGCAAACTACATACAACAGGAGATCAGCTTGCCGGTGCTAAACCCAGGAAAATATTGGTTTTGAGATCTTCTCTGCAGCCCGGATGGGGGGGGCGGAACCTTGCTGGGGTTTTCCACCTGCAGTTGGGTGGTGTGGTAAGGACATCGTCTGCGGGGAGACACATGGGATATTTAACAGGCCTATGCCGCAGCTGGGTTCTCGATACAGTGAATGTCTGTGGGTATCTGTTAAGCTCAGAGGGCCACAGTGGAGCAGCAAGGAGTGTCCAACACGAATCACCGCCACTGCGCGCCGGCTTTCGCGCGCTGAGCCGGCCAGCTTCCCCGGAAGCCGCGCGCGCAGGCGCGATGGGGGGCGCGCCCCCTGGCGGCCGGCGGCGGCAGTGCGCAGGGTCCGCCTACTGGTCGCGCGCCGCCGCCTCCGCCGCCGCTTGAGCCCAACATGGCGATGCACAACAAGACGGCGCCGCCGCAGATCCCAGACACCCGGCGGGAGCTGGCCGAGCTGGTGAAGCGGAAGCAGGAGCTGGCGGTGAGTGGCCGAGGCCTGGACGCCGTCCCCGCATGTACTCGCAGGCAGCTCCGGAGGCGAAGACGGCGGGCAACCAGGGTCCGGGCGCTCTGGGCGGCCGGGCGCGGCGCGGTTCCCTGCGGCGGCGCGGTTCCCGGCCTGCGCTCAGTGGGGCGGGGCGGGGCGGTGAGGGCGCGGGAAGGGCGAGAGGCAGGAGGCGGGGACGACGCTCAGGTCGGGTTAGCGGGTGGGAAGGAGGAGGCTAGACCCTGGCCTGGAGAAGATGCACGATGGATTCCATGGGCGGCGCGTTTCAATGGCCAGGGAATGAGGTGTATTTTGAGGATGCCAAGGAAAAGGGCTGGCGGGAGACGCAGGACGCAGCCTAGGGAATTTGGATTGGTGACGCGCACCAAGAGCCGCCGGCACCCTGCTGACTGAGCCCTCCAGGCTCCCGCCTTTTGCAAAGAGCATCCGGGAGGCAAAGCTCACCTGAAGCTGCCCTTCCAGGTTTCCATAGCAACCGGCATCCACTGCGGGCGGCCCTTCCAGAACTAGCAGGGAGGAAGCAGTTGATGTAGAAGAGATGCTTGTGAAAAGCTGTTCACCCTTCTCGCTGCTGGTAGCAACACATTTAGTGAGTGAGAATGGAGACAGCTCACGGTCTGTCTCATCCCTGCTCATGACAGCTAGGTTTTGCCTCTGAAGTAGATGCAAAATCTTGCATGTGTGTGCATTTTCTGAGGATAGACTACACATTCCATTCTATTTATAAAGGGGTCCATTATTCCCACTTTCCCACAAAAACAGTTCATTGTGGGTAAGCTTGACATTACAAGTCTGTATCCAGATTTCAGTCTGCTTAATGCTTGCTTTTCCCTTTCCCTGTTTTCATCACCTAGGAAACACTTGCAAACTTGGAGAGACAGATCTATGCTTTTGAAGGAAGCTACCTGGAAGACACTCAGATGTATGGCAATATTATCCGTGGCTGGGATCGGTATTTGACCAATCAAAAGTGAGTGTCAAAATCTAATAGATCTGTCCGTTTTATCCTCTACTAATATTTATCTGTAGGGTTTTTGTTTTATAACATGACCTTACTATGAAGCCCTGGCTGGCCTGGAACTCACTAAGTAGACCAGGCTGGCCTCAGATTCACAGACCACATAGCTCTTTCTCCCTCTACCTCCTGATGGATTTAAAGGTATGGACTGTCATGTACAGCTTGGGGTGTTTGCTTTGGTATTTCCTCTGCAGGGAGATGATAGAGCCATAGTGTAGAGTGAGGTCTAAACTTGAACTTGCATTCCCACTGTTTCACGGAAAAACCTTGGAAAAGCCCATATTTGTGATTAAAGAAAATAGGGCCTATGGTGCAGGGGTGTGTAGGTGTAAATGAGATACAGCATGTGACTTAACTGTCTTCCACATTTTAATCAACCACGATATCCAGTTACGATCTTTGTCATACCTCTAAGCTAATTAATTGTACCACTGTTGACTCGGTAATGCGATTCTATAAAAATCTCTAAACTTGTAAGAAAAATTTCAAATCTGTAGAAAAACTGAAATGAGATAGTGCATGACCAGGTAGTATTGTTCCCATGTATTCGTGAGTTGCTAGCTAACTGTGGGTGCATGCTCTCTCCCATGTATGAAGACGTCTATGCACGCTTAAGAACCTTTTGTTTTGAAATAATTGCAGATTGAGATAGGAAGCTGCAGAGACAATAGACAGGGCTTGTATGTTCTTACACAGTCCTGACAGTTACATTTTTCGTAACTATAGAATATCATCAAAATCAGGAATCCAAGATTGGCTTAATGTGCGAGTATAGGTGTATGGCATTTTATCGTATGTGTATAACTATAGGGTGTAAAACTAGACCCAGGAGACATTGCTTAGCGAGTGAAAGCACTTGGTGTTCAAAGCCTGATGACCTGAGCTCAGTTCCCAGAACCTGTGTTCTAATAGGTGCACATCTGGCAGATGGCTTAGCCATTAAGAGCACATACTGCTCTGGCAGAGGACAGACAGGAGTTCGATTCCCAGTACCTTACAACTACCTGCAACACAGTCCCAAGGGATCAGCCTCTGTCTACTGTACTTTCAGGAAACCCCCCTCCCCAATCCACCCCAATTTAACACACATGTGTTAATGCACATCTGGAATTTTAGCACATGTGGTGGGAGGTGGGGACAGGAAAATCACTTGGAAGCTTGTAGGCCAGCTAACCTGAACTATGCAGTGCTATCCAAACAAGATTGCCTCTGCCTCAACAAGGTAGAAAGCAAGGGCCAATGGTGGAGAGCTGCCCTCTGATTAGTGTATGTATAAAGATGCAGACCCATTCCGCCATCACAGGGTCTCCTCCCTGCTCCTCCTCTGTGGTTACGTGTCTGTTTCCCTGTGCATTCTCTCCCTGCTAACCGTTGAAGAGTTAGACGCTTACACCACGAATCTCTGCATCTACATATATCAACAGTTACTTCTTGAGAAGAACAAGGCATCTCTGCACGTAACTCAGATGCTCATAGCTTAAACGTTAACACAGATTCCTTCAGATTCCCTCGGTTGGCCCCACAATGCTTTGCTACTCTTTTTTGATCCTGGATCCAGTTGCTTTCGGCAGTTATGTCTCATGAATATTTTGCTGTTGTTGGGTTTTTGTTTGTTTGGAGACAAGGTTTCTCTGTATAGACCAGGCTGGCTTCTGACTCACAGAGATCCACATTGTTTGTTTGTTTGTTTTGTTTTTCAAGATATATATAATGTGTGTTGGGGTATATGTGTGCCACTGTATGGCTCAGAGGATGGCTATGTGGACTGGTCCTTTCTTTCACCTTTACCTGGGCTGAGGATTGAATTGGGATTGTCCAGCTTTGCAGCAAGCGCCCATTACCGTCTTGTCAGCCCCTGCACTAGTTTCTTCTGACAATGACAATAAGCATTATCGTAAACGCACACCAACGCAGAGTATGGAGTGGGACTGAGTTGGGCAGGCTGGATACTGCTTACGTGATAATGCTGGTTGGTGTCCTCATGCCAGGCAAGACATGGCTGTGTCCCTGTGGCTCCTGGGCGTCTTAAAGGCGAAGAAATACACTTGCCGGTGTTTATAAAGCAACTAAAATCATCTCACCTCCCAAAGTGGGAGGTGTTCCCGTTTGTAGGCATTTGACATAGAGTTATGTGCATCAGAGACATTCCTGAATTTGAACCTGGTTCAAAGAAGAATGGCCAGATGGCTCAGCAGGTAAAGGTGCTTTCTACAAAGCCTGATTACCTGAGTTCATTCCCTGGAGGTAGCAGGAGAGAACTGACCATAAAGTCATCTTCTGACCTCCAGAAATGTACTGGAGCACGTGTGTGTCCTCCCTCCACCTCAGACAAAAACACAGTGAGAATCTATAAGATATAAAAATCTATAACAACAACAACAACAAAATTCTTCTGTTTTTAGAAACTCCAATAGCAAAAACGACCGGAGGAACCGGAAGTTCAAGGAGGCCGAGCGGCTCTTCAGCAAATCCTCAGTCACGTCGGCTGCTGTAAGTGGCGGTGGTGGAGGGTGTGTCTGTCTGAGGCCCTTTATTGAGGAGTGTGGACTTTCCCTTCCTTTCTGCGGGTTGGTGTCTTGGGGTCTATGGTCTCTTGTCTGGTAACCAGTGACTTCTCTTTTAGGCAGTAAGTGCCTTGGCAGGGGTTCAGGACCAGCTCATCGAAAAGAGTGAGTCTGCTTTTACCTTGTTTATCAGTTTATCTTAAAGCGGCCAGGGGCCCTAAGTTAGCTCTGGTTTACCCAGTCAGTTACCCAAGGACTGCGACTTCTATGGTTTCTCTTGTGTGTAGAAGTTGGGGGACCTTTGGGCATCTTCATCCCTTTTTTTTGTTGTTATTGTAGAGGTGGAGTCTTGCTATATGTCTGTCTGTCTGTGTAGCTTATGCTTGTCTCAACTCAGAGATGCACTTGCCTCTGCCTTGCCCTTGCTGTGATTGAAGGTGAGGACCACCTACTGCCTTCCTGCTGTTCCTTTCCAGGAAGTACGGCTGGAGATGCTGAAAGACCCCAAGCTCTAAAACTGCTGCAACAGGCCATAAGTTACTAGGAATTTTGTTTGTTTAAGGTAGTCCCTTCTAGCCCATGCTGACCTGGAACCTACTGATAGCTGAGGCTGCCCTTGACCTCCTGATTCTCTTACCACTGCTAGGACCATAGGCATGTGTCGTCATCCTCTAGGAGAACTTTTCCAATGATAAGTCATTTTGATCAGAAAGATGGCTCAGTGGTTAAGAGTGTTTCTTGAACTCCCAGAGGAACAGGGTTAGCACATCCTACCACCCATGTGGTGGTTCACAACAGCCTATAACTCCAGTCTCGGGAGATTGGTTGCCCTGTTCTGGCTTCTGAGGATACCTCTGTGGCAGGCACATACACATGAATACGAATAAATTAATTTAAAAGAAAAAACGCCAGCACTTAGGAGGTAGAGGCAGACTGGTTTCCTGAGTTTAAGGCCAGCCAGGGCTACATGAGATCCTGTCTTAGTTACTTTTCTATTGCTGTGACAAGACATTGAATCAAAGCAACTTCTAGAAGAAAGAGTTTATTAGGGGCTCACAGTTTCAGAGGTTAGGGTCATCATGGTGTGGGGCATGGCGGAAGGCAGGCAGTCATGGTGCTGGAGTGGTAGCTGAGAGCTCACATCTTAAGACATAACAAGGCAGAGAGGGAGGGAGGAAGAGAGAGAGAGAGAGAGAGAAAGAGTCAGAGAGACAAACAGACATTGACACTGGAGATTAGAGGTAGAGTGATAATTGGGAGTGGCTTCCAAACCCTCAAAACCTGACCCTAGCGGCACACTTCCTCCAACAAGGCCACACCCCTAATCCTTCCCAAACAGTTCCACCAACCCGGGACCAAATGTTCACATATGATCTTATGGGGGCCATTCTCATTCAAACCACCATGGACCCTGTCTCAAAACAAAATGACAGCAATTCATTTAGTAGGAAATTTCAGATGTACCTGATACATCCCTAGTGCTCAACCTAAGAAATTCTAAGGATGTATCTGTGTGTTCTCAAATATAGAAAGGAGAGTGGATACTATTTACTTACACAGATCATTTCTGTGTGGAAGCCAGGTCTAATTTAAAAAAAAAAAAAAAAAAAAGAGCTAGTGTTTGTGTGCCACAGTGCATTTTCAGTGTGGTGGGGTTAGAGCCCGGGTTTGGCCAGGGATTTGAGGAAAGGGAGTTTTGGTAGCTTGGACCTGAGAGTCACTCAGTGATGTCAGTTATCTCTGTAGATTTCTGTCCCAGCCACTCTCCTGTGCTTAGTCCTGCCTATCTGAGAGTCATTCCCACTGAGTCAAATTCCAACTTTTGTTGAAATGGACTTCTTCTGTGTCCTTGAGAAGTTTTCTGTTCAACTTTGTGCTATGGCACTCTGGTTCTTCCCTTTTCTGGAACCCTTCATGATGTCTCTTGGTACCTCAGTGATTATCTCATCAGATGCTACAAATCTTTGTGGGTTTTGTTTTTTGTTTTTTGTTTTTTTTTTTTTTTTTTTTTTTTTTTTTGAGACAGGATCTCACTTTGTAGTCCAGGCTAGCCTTGAACTTAGATGGTAAAGATTATCTAAAGTTTATATTGGGTAGCCACTCTTTGGCATCTGTACCGAGCATGGAGCCACCTGCCTGTACTACATGGTTGGTATTGTCTGGGTTTTGCTATGTATCAGGTTATTTTGGCTGAATATACTTTGAAATATGTCTCTGCTGTTTTTTATTTATTTTTATTTTGTGTGTGTGTGTGTTTTTCTGGGTGTATGTATATGTATCACATATGTGTCTAATTCCTGCAAAGTCCGGAAGAGTGCATCAGATCTCCTGGAACTGAAGTTACTAAGGATTGTGAGCCACCATGTGGATGCTGGGAACCAAACCCTGGTCCTTTGGAGGAGCAGCCAGTCCCCTCCATCACTGAGCCATCTTTGTCCCCTTGTCCCTCTGTTTTGCAAGAGAATGTTGCAGATGCTTTTCATCACTGCTGACTGTTAACCTCCTAGTTGGTTTTTATTTGAGTCACCATGTCACTGTGTAGCATTGGTTGGCCTGGAGCTCAGAGACCCCCACCCGTCTCTGCCTCTGCCTCTGCTTTTGCATCCCAAATGCTGCAAGTACTGGGAGGGCAGGATGAGCCAGCACACCTGCTTTGGCTTTGCTTGTACATAGCTGCTATTACACAGGGGCCTGAACCTAGGTTTGTGCATGCGCTTGCCCAGTGCTCTACACTGCGCTACTTACAGGAACATGGGTGGGAGGTAGTTCAGGGGAGCATGGGCAGCTTACCAGGGCTTCTCCACTGAAGAACCTTATAGGTCAGGGAGGGCTGGGGACTTGTGAGTAGGTCAGATCCACAAGGAAGTGGTGACAGGCCTAGTCTTGCTCAAGTAATCATAGCTGCTGTGACTCTGAGTTCAAGGCCATGTCATGTCCAGAAGGCAGGGATTTCCATCACGCTGCCCCTTCCTCCTGCCCCAGATCTCCTTCCTTGAACCTTTGGAGGGAGGGGACGTAGATGTCCCAGTTAGGGCTGAGTGTTCAGTGGTCACTGGTTCTCAGCACTTTGAACAGCTGTGAGTCACTGCCACTGCAAAAAGAGGTTTCATTGACCAAAGCTGCCAGTCACTAGGCATAAATATAACTCTAGAAGGCAGTTTCCCAGGTTCATTACCAAATCCTCAGCAGTGGCTTCACTAGGGCCTGTGACCTCCCCTGGCACAGGCTTCTGACCAGGGTCACAGTAGCTCCTGTGGACTGGGCATCACATCCAACCAGTGAATGGTTGGTTAGCTCCTTGATGGTCATGCCAGTTGTGTGCTGGTTGACACTTCATGCCTAGCATGTCAGTGGTGTGCATAGGTGAGACTGCAGATGGCCTCTTCCCCAGCAGCCAGCGTAGTACCTTACGGTAGTGGAAGGTAGCCAAAGGGAGGAGGCTCCTTGCTCACTTGCTGTGGCCAAAACTTACGGGCTTTCAGTGGTTGGTTGTTTTTTTTTTTTTAATTTCTATTAGTATCATTTTATTTTTGAGACAGGGTCTTGTTATGTAACATAGTCCAGGCTGTTCTTGCACTCAGGATGATTCTCTTGTTTCAGCCTCATAAATGTTGGGGACTGCAGGTGAACTATCTTGCTCCTCTGAAATTTTAACTTTCATTTGATTTTCTCCTTCCTTCCTTCTTGCTTCCCCCTCCCCTCTCCTCCCTTTCTCTCTCTCTTTCTCTCTTTCTTTCTTTCTTTCTTTCTTTCTTTCTTTCTTCCTTTCTTTTGACAAGGTCTTTCTATGTAGTTCCGGATAGCTAGAACTCAGTAAGTAGACCAGGCTAGCCTCAAACTCACAAGACTCCTTCCTTTGCCTCCCAAGTGCTGAGATCAAAGGTGTGTGCCACCATGCCTGGCTCATCCTGAAATTTTTTCCCCTACTAATTAGAATTTAGTAAAAGCTCTGTATTGGAGTCTTTGGGTTTCCTTTGACTTCTTTTTCTCTTTGTTTTCTTTTTGTTTGTTTAGAGAAAGAGTTTCTCTGTGTAGCCCTGACTGTCCTGGAACTCACTCTGTAGACCAGGCTGGCCTGGAACTCGCAGAGATCTGCCTGCCTCTGCCTCCTGAGTATCAGGATTAAAGGCATGTACACCACGTCCATCTCTTCTTTCAGTTTTAATATCAGTTTCTCTAGTTGTTGGTTGTTGTATGTAGGCACTCCTGTGGCATGGTACACATAGGGCAGTTTGTGCGAGCTGGTCTTCTCCTTTCACCGTGGGACCCAGGAATCAAACTCAGGCTTCACTTGGAGCCTCTGCCTGTAGAACTGTCAGGAGGGCCCTCTGCTTGGACAAAGCAGATGCGAGACTCAAGGGTCCCTGGAAGCCTAGGTGGTTGAAGCCATGATTGTGTCCCACAAGGAACAGTGCACTTGGCCCTCGCTTCTTTCCTCTGTGGGCGATGCCCGTGAGCTCCAGGAATGGAGAGGCTGAATTTTGCCCTGTATCTTCTTTGATTTTGAGAATTCCTAAGTTTTCTACTTTTAGCATTTTATTTTCAAACCACTCACAAAAGTTTCCTCTCCAAATGTGTTATTTCTGCTTCCTTTGGCTCCATGTTTGCCCAACTAGAAAGATGGTGGATTTGCACAGCCCCTAAAGAATTTCCTGTAAGTTGTGAAGCATCAGACATTTTAGTGAAATGAATAAAGTGAATGAAAAAGTGGACAGACAGATTTTCCCCTCACTGTCTTGCAGGGCAGCAGGGGCTCCCATATGTCCCGAAGTGCCCAGCAGAGTGACTCTGCTCTCATGCTTGGCGTTGTAGGGCTTCCTCACCTTCCTATGGGAGACCTGCCTTCCATCAGACACTGCCCTTAGTTGCCTGCCCTTTTCTTTACTGTGTAGACGTCCTTGTCTTTGCTCTAAAGATCTGTTGCTTATTTTTCTGTCAACGAGAAACAAGCTCTCTTGTTTTCCTCAGTTGAGCATTGCCAGCGGATCGGTTGACTAGAAGCTGAGCAGTCCTTGAGCTTCCCTGAGCTCAGAAAGAACATTTTTGTTTTGTATTTTAGTAGCGTCTAGTCCTCACGGTTCCTTGTCTGTCAGATGTGTCATCAACAGACTAGTAATTGTGCAGCGCAAGGCGTCTCGGACTGGGACTGCAGTTCTGTGGCAGAGCATTTGCCTAGCATGTGTGAGGTCTAGAGTTTGATCCCCGGCACCGCATGCCAACAGCCAAAACGAAGTTCTTAAGAGAGCCCTTCTCCCTTTTAACTTTTTCTTTCTTTCTTTTTCTTTCTTTTTTTTTTTTTTTTGTTTTTTGAGACAGGGTTTCTCTGTGTAGCCCTGGCTGTCCTGGAACTCACTCTGTAGACCAGGCTGGCCTCGAACTCAGAAATCTGCCTGCCTCTGCCTCCCAAGTGCTGGGATTAAAGGCGTACACCACCACTGCCTGGCTTAACTTTTTCTTTCTTTTGAGCATTTTGAGACAGGGTCTCAGATAGCCCAGGCTGGCCTCCAATTCACTATGCAGCCAAGAATGGCCTTCAATTTGCTTCTTTTCTTCTTGAATGCTGGCCTGGTTTACGTGGTGTTGGGGATTGAACCCACGGCTTTGAGCATGGCAGGCGAGCACTTTACTAACTGAGCTACTTCCCCAGCCAGTTCTCATGGTCTGGGTGTAACCTATTAGTCCTTTGGGAGAAGAGTTGTTGCCTTGGATATCACTTTATCAGACAGGAGACCTAGGTGAGTTCTGGGCTTTGAGTAGTTGAGCATTGAGTAAGCTTATAGAGTATAACTGCTGTCTGTCTGTCTGTCTGTCTGTCTGGTACTCCAGGAGCAGAGACTGCAGATAGATACTCAGGTGCCTTTGCTTCCCAGTGTCTTTTCAGAATTGGGGTTTAGGCAGTTTGCCTTTCTCTCCTCTCTCTCAGATTCTAGTTCTTCCAGCGCCTCATGACTCAGTCCTTGTCTCCTCTCTCACTCTGCCACGGTCCAAGGCTGTGCGGTCTCCTGTCCTGCTCTCCTCTTATCTCCTGGCAGCATTTCCAACGTTTGACTTTAGAGATTAAGATCTTTAATATCAATATTTAATAAGACTGTCTATTAGCAACAGGGACCTATTAATATAATTGAAGCCACACTGTGGCCAAAGCAGGCCTTGAACTTCTAACCCTCCTGTCTCCAAGTACCTGGGATTTCAGGCCTAACCAGGCCCTTGTACTGTACTCTGGTCCAGTTTAAGAAAGGAGCTTTGACTCATCCCTTTGTGAGGCCACACTGTATTAACTGTGGACCTGGACTGTGTGCCACTGGTTTGAATAAATCCCCTCCCCACGTCTGCATCATGGATATTGTTCTGTGGGCTTGTCTGCCCCACTGCCCCCAGTTTCAATTCTCTTGCAAATGATTTTTTTGACTGAGGATTCCTCTTCTCCCATACCCTTACCAGCATTTGTTGTCGTTTAATTTTTAGAGACAGGGTCTCACTATGTAGTCCTGGCCAGCCTAGACTGAAGATATCACCTGCTTTTGCCTCTGGTAGTATAGGCTTGTTCCACAGGATGAGTGTCTTGCTTTCTTTTTTTTGTTGTTGTTGTTTTGTTTTTTTTTGAGACAGGGTTTCTCTGTGTAGCCCTGGCTGTTCTGGAACTCACTCTGTAGACCAGGGTAGCCTTGAACTCAGAAATCCACCTGCCTCTGCCTCCCAAGTGCTGGGATTAAAGGCGTGCGACACTATCACCCAGCAAGTGTTTTGTTTTCTTGGGATTAACCATTTATGTAGTGAGGTGGAATCTCAAAGCTGTTTTGCATTTCTTTGATAGCAAGAAAAATGACTGATTGTTTCAAGTATTTTTGGCATACCATTTGTATTTTGTTTCCCTCCCTTCCTTCCTTCTTCCCTTCCTCCCTCCCTCCCTCCCTCTCTCTTTCCTTCCTTCCCTCCCTCCCTCCCTCCCTCCCTCCCTTCCTCCC
>NW_021620689.1:1597039-1702240 GCF_004785775.1 Grammomys surdaster | reverse complement strand
CTTTCTTTCTTTCTTTCTTTCTTTCTTTCTTTCTTTCTTTCTTTTTTGGAGACAAAGTTTCTCTGTGTAGCTCTGGCTATCTTTACTAGACTAGGCCAGGCTGGCCTCGAACTCACAGAGAACTGCCTGCCTCTGCCTCCCTAGTGCTGGAATCAAAGGTCTGCTCCCCTATTCCCTGCTAGTTTGTATTTCTTCTTTGGACAACTGCCCATTACTGTTCACTAGTTCTCCCCTCCTCCCTTTTGATCATATGATTTGGGTTTTTGTTGTGTAATGTTTTCATTTTGAAAAACGTGTGTGTGTGTGTATGTGTGTGTGTGCGTGTGTGTGTGTGTGTGTGTATGTATGTAAATGTGTGCACGTGTGGAAACTGGCAGAGGGCAGTAGGGGTAACCCTAGCATTCTTTGCCTATTTCTTTGAGTCAGAGCCTTTCCCTGAACTCAAGGCTTGTCTTTTCCCTGCTTCTCTGGGAACTGTAAACCCCACTGACATGTCTGCACCTGCAGAGCTGGGGTCACAGGGCGTGCAGGAGGTCTCACCTGTCATGTGGTTCGGAGGTCTGAGCTCTGCTCCTCACGCTTGCACAGCAAGGCCCTGACCACTGAGTCATTTCCTTCAGCTCCCCGTTGAAAAGCAAAACATCCCAGCATGTTAATTCATATGTCACATGTCCACGTGCAGATGGCAAAGATTTTTCCCCTTGATTCTGTAGCCTGTCCTTCGCTCTGGGGTTTACCTTGCTGTGCAGAAGCGTCTCAGTTTTCTATAATGCTATTTGTCAGTTTTAGTGGATCATTTCCTGTGCTATATAGGAAGCACTTGCCTTTGCCTGTATCTTTATTGTGTGTGTGTGTATGGATATATATGTATATATATTTATTTTATAATTATGTGGCTAACATGGGGTGGGGGATGAGGTGCAAATGGGGGGAGGGGGTCTGTGTGAGTACATTGCCCCTGGAGGCCAGAAGAGGGTATTGGCTCCTCTGGAGCTAGAGTTACAGGTGATTGCAGAGCCCCTGACAGGGGTGCTAGGAACTGAACAGTTGGCAATGGTCACATTAGTCACTGAATTCTTTATGTCCACTTCCTTCTTGGTTTTTCGAGACAGGGTTTCTCTATAGCCCTGGCTGTCCTGGAGCTCACTCTGTAGACCAGGCTGGCCTCGAACTCAGAAATCCGCCTGCCTCTGCCTCCCAGGTGCTGGGATTAAAGGCGTGCGCTACCACCGCCTGGCCACTTCCTTCTTTCTTCAGGGTTTTTAAAGGTTTCCCTTTTATTTTACTTTATTTTATTTTGAGACGAGGGTTTCACTATGTGACCTGGCTGGCCTGGACCTCTACATAGGTCAGACTAGCACTGAACTCAGAGAGATCTGGCTGCCTTGCTTTCTGACCTCTGGGACTAAAGGTGTGCACCATCACTACCAGCTGAGTGGCTTAAGTTTCAATTGCAGACATCTTTCAGATCCTGGATTGGTTTAAGTATTCTATTTCATTTTATTTGAGTTGATCAGAATTTCTCCCTGGTTTCTTTTTAGGTGAATTCATTATTAATACATGTTCTTTTCTTTTCTTTTCTTTCTTTCTTTCTTTCTTTCTTTCTTTCTTTCTTTCTTTCTTTAATGAAACAGGATTTTAGTATGTAATATAATTCTGGCTATAGATCAGGCTAGCCCCAAACTTATAGAGATCTACCTGCCTCTACTTCCTGAGTACTGGGATTAAAGGTGTTTGACACCACATCTGGCCTCATTTTATCTTAAAAAAAAAAAAAAGACTAACTGTTTGTTTGTATTCTGTGTTTATAGGTGTTTTGTCTGTGTGTGTACTGTGTATGTATAACCCTAGACATCAAGTCTCCTGGAGCTGGAGTTAGGAGTAGCTGTGAGCCGCCATGTGGGTGCTGGCAACCAAACCCAGCTCCTCTGCAAGAGCAGCCAGTGCTCTTTAGAGCCAAGCAATCTCTCCAGCCCATTTTACCTTTCTGAGATGAGCTCTTGCTGTGTGGCTCAGGCTGGTCTTGAACAAACAGAACTTGTGTCTGCACTGAGTTGTCTCATTAACGTTGTCAGAGATGAGCTGGCCTTAGCATCAGGTTTCATTCTGGACTGAGCTGTTTCCTTGATTTCTGCAGCGCCATGCTGATTATGACTACTGTAGCTTTGTGAGGGTGAGTTTAAAAATCCTTTCACTCTTTCTACTGGTTCATTTGTTTTAAGTCAGGGTTCTGTTCTGTAGTCCAGGCTGGCCTTGGTCTTCCTTCCTCAGCCTCCTGAGTGCTGTGATTCCACGTGTGTGCCAACACCTGGTTTTTGGAGTAAATTTTATATGAAATCAGGTGCTTTTTCTAGTCTCCATGGCTCTGGAGCTCCCTCTTCTGGTGCTTTCCTGCATTGTGTTTAAATTAGTTCCATCATTTCTGAGATCTGGCTGTTTCTTTGTGTGTGTGTGTGTGTGTGGGTGTGGGTGTAGGAAAAGTGTGTGTTGTGAGTGTGGTCACACGTGTTCCATGCATGTGAACAGCTTTTGGGAGTTGATTGTCTCCCTACTAAGAAATGTAATTTCAACCATACAGTCTCAGTCCTGTACAGGAAACACTTTTATCTGCTAGATCTTCATGCTAGGCCCTTCTGCTTTTAAGTTTTGTTTGTTTGTTTGTTTGAATGTGGTTTGATATGTAGTTTAGGCTGGCCTTGAACTCCTGACCTTCCTTCCTCTGTTTTCCTGGCCCTGGAATTACAGGCATATGCTACTGTGCTACACTTTTCTGTTTCATCTTTTTTTTTTTTTTTTAAAGATTTATTTATTTATTATATATATGAATACACTGTATCTGTCTTCAGACACACCAGAAGAGGGCCTCAGATTTCATTACAGATGGTTGTGAGCCACCATGTGGTTGCTGGGATTTGAACTCAGGACCTCTGGAAGTGCAGTCAGTGCTCTTAACCACTGAGCCATCTCTCCAGCCCCCCCTTTTTTTTTTTTTTATATAGCTACTTATTTAGTTTATATGAATACCCTGTCTCCGTCTTCAGACACACCAGAAGAGAGTATCAGATCTCATGACAGATGGTTGTAAGCTGCCGTGTGATTGCTACAAATTGAACTCAGGACCTCTGGAAGAGCAGTCAGTGCTTTTAACCACTGAGCCGTCTCTCTCTCTAGCCCTCTGTTTTATCTTTTAGTCTGTGTGTGTGTATGCTCGTGCGTGTGCATTGTGGTGCTTGTGTGTAGCTTGAAGGACAACCTCGGATGTTAGTCTTTCCCTCTGTTTCATCTGAGACTCGGTCTCTTGTTGATCTCTCACTGTGCTACATAAGCCAGGCATGCTGGCCCAGGGGCTTCTAGGAACGCCTCTGTCTCAGGCTCCCGAATCCCTATAGGAGCTGGGTCACAGGTGTGCCCTCTGTGTCCAGCTTTATGTAGGTTCTGGAAATCCAAGTTTAGGTCCTTGCACTTACATGCAAATGCACCCGCTGAGCCGTCACTTGGCCCCCTTCCTGCTTTTTATTTTTGGACAGTGTATTCCTTTGTAGTTCTGGCTGACCTAGAACTTGATATGTAGACCAGGCTGTCCTTGAACCTGGTGGCAATCCTTCTGTTTCAGTCTCCTTCTGTCTTTTTTTTTTTTTTTTTTTTTTTTTTTTTGGTTTGTTTGTTTTTGCCTATGCTTCTCTGCTTCTGGTGGCTATATACTTAAAAAAAAAAATCCTACCATAAAAACAGAAAGGAGCACACTGACCCCGACCTTCCTGTGGACACAGACCCTTCTGACCATCCTTAGAGGCAAATACTAACGTACCGGGGTCCACTAGTAGTTGAGTACTGTGGATCTCTCCCTGCCCTTATCTAGTGACAGATTCCAGAAGCTGGACATGGTAATGCACAGCCGTGACCCCAGCATTGGGGAGGCAAAGGTGGAGGATGGGGCCCAGGCCAGCATGGAACTCACTGTAGCCCAGGCTGGTCATGGACATGGGGGCAGCTTCCTGCCTCTGATGCCCTGCCTTCTCATGCTTCTTCTCCCCTCCTTCCTTCCTGTTGGGTGCAAGGATTGACCCTGGACCTTATTGATGCTGTGTGAGTGCTTTACTCTGTAGCCACCCTACACTAAGACAGTATTTATGAGATGTTCTTGAACATGCTTCTGTTGTTTAAATATATCCAAGTGGTGGTGGTGGTGATGATGATGATGAGATTTTGGACACAAGCTCTCTTTATGTAGCCCCGGCTGTCCTTGAACTTGAGGTTTCCTGTTTTCACCTTCCCAAGTGCCACCCAACCTGACTCTTGAAGTGCTGTTTTAAAATTGATGATTTATGTCAGTTGAAGAACATTAACTACTACTTTGTTCAGGCATTCCTGGGCTGGTGGTCTAGCTTCCTGCCTGGGTTCGGTACTCAAGATTGCCAAAGGCAGGGGAAAAACATGGTGGGACATGCCTGTGATCTCAGCATTCAGGACTGGGGTCGGGAAGGTCAGGAGGTCGTATTTTAGTAGGTAGACACTCTGGTTAACCCTCATGCCTTGAGTCTGACCCCTGAGAGGTGAAAGAGGCACGCTGATTCTCTCAAGCTGTTCCCTGACCTTCTTTTGCTTGCTGTGGGTATTCTTTACTTTGTATTGCTGTAAGGAATGACCATGACCAGAAGTGACTTATGGAGGAGAGCTTAGTTTGGCTTCCTTTATGGTTCGAGAATGGCTTCCCTGTGTAGGAAGCTGGCTGATTATATTTTGTCATACTTGGAAGAGACAGTGAACAAGAAGTGGGGTAAGATTATGCCTCACTAAGTCCACCCTTAGTGGCATTCTTCCTCCTGCAGGTTATACACTCTCCCAAGCAGCTCTGATGCCTAGGAACAGGTATTCAAAGCCCTGAGCTTGTGGGGACAGGTCCATTGAAACCACCCTATTGTGGCACCCTTCCCCCCCAACATACACACAAATAAATAAAATGTAATTTTAAAAAGATAAAGTAGGCCGGGCGGTGATGGCGCACGCCTTTAATCCCAGCACTTGGGAGGCAGAGGCAGGCAGATTTCTGAGTTCGAGGCCAGCCTGGTCTACAGAGTGAGCTCCAGGACAGCCAGGGCTACACAGAGAAACCCTGTCTTGGGGAAAAAAAAAAAAGATAAAGTAGGCAGAGCTAGAGAGATGCAGTCATTAAGAACGCTTGCTACTTCTTCAGAGGACCCTGGGTCAGGTCCAGGCGCCTGTGTCTGATGGACTGTAATGCCAGCTCCAGGAGATCCGATGTCTTCTCACTGTACAGGTACTTGTATTCCACTTCTCATAACCCTGCCCGTGCACACACACATCATTCCAAAGTGAAGTAAGTTAAAAAGTGAGGTTAAAAAGCTCAGAGGTATCCTGTGACCTAGGAAGGTCACGGCCTGAGTTCTCATGGGACCATCTCTGTCTCCCCTCCCAAAAAAAGATCTAAGACCTCAGGAATTGAGGGGTGGGCTAGACTCTGCTCCCCAGTGGGTACCTTTGCTTTTTAAAATTTATTTTTTAAACCATATGTATGTGTCAGGGGATGGGGCAGGTTGTGTGTGCAGGTACCCAAGGAGGCTAGAGGTGTTGGCTCTCCTGGAGCTGCATGCCAGCGGGCGAGCCTTATGACACGGGAATTAGACTCGGGTCCTCTCAAGAGCAGTGCCTGCTCTTAATCTCAGAGTCATTTCTCCAGCTCATCCCCCACCAACTCTACACATCAGTCTTGCCAAGGTGTGACCCTTCCTGTCTTCGGTGCTCCATATTGAAATGGCCCTTACATAGAGGCGGTGCTCTTGGTTGCGGTCAGGTTTGTCCCTGGCACTGTTGCCGACCATGTGGGTTTCAGGGATTCCCAGCTTTGATACTTTGAATGCGGTTCTCTGTCAGCCTGTATCTTCTTTGTTCCATGGCCTGTGGGCTCAAAAGAAAACCTTCGCGGATGACAGGAACTTGAGAAATACTGATCAGGCTTTTGAGACCTGTTTTCTTTCCTCTAGGGGAGCCAGGAAGTGGAACGGAAAGCGATACTTCTCCAGACTTCCACAATCAGGAAAACGAGCCTGCGCAGGAGGACCCCGAAGACCTGGACGGTTCTGTTCAGGGAGTGAAGCCTCAGAAAGCTGCCTCTTCCGCCTCCTCAGGGAGCCATCACAGCAGCCACAAAAAACGGAAGAATAAAAACCGGCACAGGTTAGTGGCAGGGTCCCACCCTGAGTCCTCACACCTGCTGGGCGGGACTTGGTTGTAATGAAGATGCCTGGGACAGGGCAGAGCCCTCCTGTTGCGGGTGGCAGAAATTCTTCTGGTGCAAGTTAAGTGGGGTGGTGTTCTCTGAGGGAGGAGTGGGTGGCAGTAGAGAGGCCCTGAAGGAACAACAGGAGTCACTGGGATGGACTGTGACTCCCATTGTCACATGACATCGTGAGCTTGGGGTCCTTTGCTACGAGGAAAACAACAAAATTAGAAATGAGTCCTTGAAAAACGACTCTGGTTGTTGGGAAACTGACCTGGGATAGAGAGTTCTCTCAGCCCTGGGTCCTGTCTGCTCCTGCGGGAGCTGAATTGACATGTCTTTTTGGCTTTTTAAATATGGGTTTTGATTGTTATGACTTTTCTATTTTGTAGTTCTCTGAGTATGCTGCCTTCAGATACGGGGAAACACTTAAAGCTCCTAAATGCGGGCATTCCTTCGTAGGAACCTTCTGAGCACTGTTACTTTTGCAGTGGGAAATGAGATGGGAATGACACCAGTGGACAGAGAGGTCAGGTGTCTCAGGGGACTTAGTGGCCGCTCTGCCTGGGTTTGTATGCTACTGCTGGGCCTTAACTCAGGGTAATGAAGTGCCTAGAGCAAGGGGTTCTCCCCCATCCTGGGTTTGGAAGCCTGAACACTGCAGGGCTGTGTGGGGCTGGCTCCCTGTCCTCTCATTGGCTAATGAACTACGTTGCTTTAGAAACCTGTGGGGTGTCCCCTCCTGTACCTAAGGTGTTACACTGTGAACCTCACAGACCCGGCACTATGAAGACCATAGAATTAAATTTAACTGCTTTGAGTCTCTTGGCATCAACAGATTCTTGAATCTTTTAAACTTTTCTTGTTTTTTTTTTTTTTAAATTGCAGAAATAGTATTTTCTCCCAATAAATAGTGATGAAGGATTACTGCTTTATGTTTTTTTCTGCAAACCAAAAACCACTGTGCTAACCTCTCAAACTGTAGTGAAAAACAGCAAGACTTACCCCTCCCCAACCCATGGTAAGACTGTAGGTTATTGGAGCACTATGATAGGCTTGGGGCCATTACAGACAGCAGAGATCCATACTCTCTTTCTTTTTAAAGAGTTATTTACTTATTTATGAGTACTCTGTCTTCATGCATACCAGAAGTAGGAATCAGATCGCATTACAGATGGTTGCAAGCCACCATATGATTGCTAGGACTTGAACTCAGGACCTCTGGGAGAACAGCCAGAGGTCTTAACCCTTGAGCCATCTTTCCAGCCCAGTGAGCCCAGTACTCAGTGAGTTGTATGTGTGTATAACACCAGCATTAGGGAGACGATTCGATCCTGGGGGCTTGCTGGCCAGCTAGGCTAAAAGAGGTGATGGGACCCTTTCTCAAAAACTACATGGAGAGACACCCAGCATCGACCTCTGACCTCCACACACACATCTACACATGTATATTATATCACACGCACACGCACGCGCACACACACGCAAGATAATTAAGTTTTCTTGTGTGCTGATTTTATTACATTTGCTTTGTCTTCATTTTGGTGATTCTTTTCCTATTTCAGAGTTTCTAGAGCAGGGAGAACATTCTTGAAAGTCTCTGGGACTCTGCATCACGGACCAGTGTTCTCTCTAGACCCTGCTGGTTGCGTGGGATACCTCTTTGGCACCAGTGATGTGATCAGCTACTGACTGCCGAGAGGGGAGGGCGCTAGAGAAGCCTTCAGTTTAACTTTGTCCTTGCAAATTTCTAGAACATATCCATGGGCATAACACTTCTTTCTTCCTTCCTCCCTCACCCAGCCAGGCCCCAGGAATGAATTCCTTCCAGAAACTCAGTAGCATTTGAAAGACCATTGCTGGACACTGTCCTCATAAGGGGCGAGTCCTGCTCAGAAGGTGGACTGGGTTTTTATATTCAGAATTCCTTTCTGTCTGATCTCCTCTCTGGGCTTATGCGCTCATCTGCCCCCCAGAGAGGCCAGTGGCACCAAATTGCTTTCTTTCTCAGGAAGCTAGGGTAGCAGGTTGTTGGGATCCTGCTACCTTTCCCCACTTGAGGGCAGGACAGAGCACATTTATCTGGGCACACTGGTGAGCTGGTACCCAGAGTGTGCTTTCTTCACAGTATGAGGCTGGTGTAGCCAGGCCATGCTCACAGGATGCTCTTCAGCAAATGGACACTGTTGAGGAGAAACAGGAGGAAGTACTTGAATTTACCCTCTTGTGGAATATGAAGCTCGCCAAAGTGACCCCCTTCCTGGACTGGAGATGGAACACAGCTCCATGTATGCTAGTCAAGTTAAAATGATAGGTTTCCTGAATTTGTATATTTTACATGTCAGAAAAATAGCTAAGACCCACTGTCCTTAAAGAGAAAAAAATAAATATAGGCTACTCTTAGAGGTTTTTTATTTTATTTTTACTATTACATTGCACCCAAGATTTGTTTTTTGTAAGTTGTTGCTTGTCTGTTTTTTAAGACAGGGTTTTATTATGGAACCCTGGCTGGCCTCAAACTAATTTCTTCTGCCTTGGCCTCTCGAATGCCAGGATTATCCGGGATTACCATGCCTGCCACCAATCCCCAGTTTAGCTAAATAGGTACACTTTTATTTACGTATGCGTCTGTCGACAGCACTGGAGGTTGAACCAGCATGTAACTACCGTGAGCTCCACCCGCAGCAGATACGGCCTACTTTAATTTGTGAAGGTTGAGTCAGTTTGCAGGGAACACGTTGTACAAGTCCTGCTTGTCCACTGATGTGTGTGCCCAGGAAGCTTCTAAATGAAACAGTTGTGTAAGGGCATTGAAGCTCGGCTCTCATGACGCTCACAGACGAGGTCCAGCAGAGCGGCCACTGGGGTATTGTCTTACTGCCTGCCTATAGGGCGAAAGGTATCAAGGGCATCAAGGAGCTGGAGTCATAGTCCAGGCTGAAGCTTAGAGATCTGTGCAGACCACGGCCCGTCAGTGATGACAGTGCAGAAGTGGCCTGCTCTGCTGTGTGCTCATGGGTCCCAGTTGCCTTTGGTCTGCTGGAGGCTCTGCAGATCCTGATATTCCTTAGTTGCCGCACTGATGTAAATGTTTAGCTGCCGTACTAGGGAAGGTGTCACATACCCGCAGTCACAGTACATGAAGGCTGAGACAGGAAGATTGCATGTTTGAGGCCAGTGTAGGCTGTTAAGACGGGGGGGGGGGGGGGGGCAGTTACAAAAAACAAAATAAAAAAAACAGAAGAAGAAAATGAACAGTGACCTGCCATCGCCAGTGCAGGAAGCAGAGTGTGAAAGAGCAGGACTGTCTCAGGCCCCTGTGGTCCGCACATGACTTCTGGGAGGAGCTCTGCCTCGGGAGCTGGTGGCACTGGACATGGGCGCGAACAGAAAGTTACATGTTTTGCTGTTTTCAAAGTGCAAAGTGTTGTCCCCTTTTGTATTAATGACAATATGCTATGCCACCTTCTAGTACCTTCTGCTGTATGACTAAACCTCTCCCTCCCTCCCCTCCCCCTCCCCCTCCTTTCTTTTAATGTACTAATTCTGTTTTCAGTACAAATATCTCTGGCAGTTCTAACCCGGATTCTGGCAGTTGACACCAGGCTTCCTGCTGTCTAGAGTGCCTTGATGGGATCACAGCCCCCACCCCCACCCCCCAGTCACCCTCTGCTCTGGTGTACACTGAGGGAAGGGAATCCCCTGACTGGTGCTTTGATGTTTGACAACTTAATGACTTAAGATTCTTAAAGCCAACTTTGTTTCCACAAATCTTGCTAGGATGGCTAATCGACTAATGGATCCACTTAGTATATTAATTTCTGTTGCTCTTTTCCTCTCCAATGCTGCCCCTCAGCCCGTCTGGCATGTTTGATTATGACTTTGAGTAAGTCTGATTTGAATCAGTGTCTGTGCTGTGTTGTTTAGTGTATAGACACCGGTATGCCCTTGTGAGATCTCTCTAACCCATAGTTTATCTGTTTAATTGTAGGTATGTATATTAGGTTAGGCTGGGAAGTTTTTTTTAAAAACAGAAAAACGTGATGGAGGTAACATTTTATTTAATAACTTAAGCAAAATTAAGTAAACTTCACTTTTATGCATTTTCATTTCTTTTTAAATAGATAACCTGTACTTTTAATTCATAGTTAAATTGATTTCCTGGCTTTGCTTTGTAAGGAGATTAGTAGCTTAAGATTTTGATATTTTGCTTTGAAAAGATTTAAAAATTGAAATTCTTGTAATTTCTTTTGTGTTTCATATCCAGAAACACAAACTCCTAGTCTCTTTGCTCTCGGTCACTGTGAGCCTCAGACTGCCGGTGACGTAGTTACAGAGCTAACCCATTGACCTGAGCATGCCCTCTTGATCCATTTTCTCTAACTTTGCAGTAGATTTTATTTAAAAATTATGGCTTTTGTAACTGCTACACGTTTCCTTTTTGAATCACCTCAGTTTACTTATGGCAAACCTGTCTGCTCATGTTTTTAATACTTGCTTAATATCTGAGAAAGACGACTAAATTATGACAATGTAATGAAGAATCTGGACTTAACTGAGTAGCCTTTGTCATAGCTGTGCCCTATGCAGTAGCTGCTTGTTGCCTCGTTTCTATAAGTTAAAGTGCAAATATCTTTTATTTTTCTTACCACAGGATTGATCTGAAGTTAAACAAAAAGCCCCGAGCTGTAAGTATCAGCCAGACAACTCAGGAAGACTGGCAGTGTTTCGTTTTAAAACATTTTGCGTTTGTGGTCCAGACACAGGGCTCATTCATGCTAGACAAGGGCTTTGCTGATGATGTGTGTCACAGTGGCTGGCAGGTCTCCCAGTGACCCTAATGGAGGGCCACACTGAGGTTTCTAGACTCTGAATGTTCATCTGGGTCCTTCAGCTTCCAAGGTGTTCTTTACTACAACACTTTGGTAACAGACATGGGGGCCCACACCTTTAATCCCAGCACTCAGTCAGCAGAGATGGCTGGGACTTAGAGGTCAGCCTGCTCTACATAGGGAGTGCCAGGTCAGCCAGAGCTCCATAATAAGAACTTGTATTGAAACAACAAAACAAGCCGGGCAGTGGTGGTGCACGCCTTTAATCCCAGCAATTGGGAGGCAGAGGCAGGCGGATTTCTGAGTTTGAGGCTAGCCTGGTCTACAGAGTGAGTTTCAGGACAGCCAGAGCTGTTTCGAGAGAAACCCTGTCTCGAAAACAAAAACAAAAAAACAAAAAACCAAACCAAAACAACAAAACAATTAGCAAATGAATCACACATTTTTTTTTCTGGGGGGGGGGGGAAGGTTCTTCTGTTAATTCATGTAGCTCTTTTTTTGCTGGTCTTTGTGGCCTAAAGGTATGTCACTGTACATGTGAAATGCAAGATATTATAACTGAAATAGAACTTTTAGCTACACAGAAATTCTCTAGCACAGTTGTTTATGATTTTTTTTAATTTTTAAAAATTATTTATTAATCATTTAATGTATGTGAGTATACTGTAGCTGTCTTCAGACACACTGGAAGAGGGCATCAGATCCCTTTACAGGTGGTTGTGAGCCAGTGCTCTTAACCACTGAGCCATCTTATTTTATATATATTCATATATGCATATACATACATACAAGGTATTAATACTTGCTTAATAGTGAGAAAACAATTGTGTGTGTGTATGTATGTATGTATGTATGTATATGTATGTATGCATGTCTATATGTATGTCTATATGTATGCATGCAGATAAACCAAGGCTACTGGTAAGTTGTGACTTTTGTTTCTTTCTCTTTAGGACTATTAGAAGACTTGCTAGCAGAAGCTTCCAGGCTGTGAAGCCCTGCTTCCCCTCTGACCTCACAGCGACAAATGTCCCTCGCCTGACTGTGGCCATCTGCCTCTGACCCCGAGACCCAGTGCCTGTAACTGGCTAGTCTGTCCTAACTGTAGTGACAAGTTCTCCCTATAAGACTTTGGGTTGTTCGCTGTTGTCATCGTTAGAACAGCAGGAAGACCTGTCCTTGGTCCCAGTCCCTGCGGGTGGCTAACTGTGCATTTCTCCCTTCTTAGAATGAATGTCTCCCCCCAAACTGGCTGGCACCAGCTCCATCTGTGACCCCCCCCCTCCATCGAGAAGTGCACACACCTCTGATTCTGTGTTACGCTAAAAGTAGACCCCAAGGTCCTTAGCAGATGGAGGCTGTAAATATCTGCCATTCTCTTGTTTTGTTTTGTGTCGTATTGTTTTTTTATTGTTGTTTTTACCATCTGATTTTCTTTTGGGACATTTTGTGATGCCTGTACCTTCCCGATGACACATCTGATCGTCTGTTTCATGTGGTGTCGATATTCATAACTGAAACTAAAGTGGCTTTTAGAAGGAAACGGGCACTTGGCTCTTTGGCTTCTTGATTTCTTCAGGGGAAAGTAGAGATTATTTAATGACAGACGGCCTATTCGGAGCAGTTCATGTTCGAGGAACAAGAAAGCTGAAAAGCACACACTGAAGCCCTCTCGTTGAAATAGACATTTCCCTGGTTGACACTTCTTGCATTCCTCCTAAACCTGAGCTTCTTTCCTCTCTATTTTACTACTACCATGCCTGTCGGAGATTTTCTTTTTCCATCTTTTCTCTTTTTGCTGATATTCACCTGGTTAGATATTGCTCTAAAAATCACCAAGTCAGTGGAAAAGCCCAGAATTACTGAACCTCAGCTTCCACTGAGTAAAGTGAGATCCTCACAAGAGCCAGCACTGCTCACAGATGTCCTTCCCCGAAGAGCTCCATGCCCCATCCTTGTGTCCTTGGCTGCACTTTGCAGTCACTTGGGGAGCTCAGCCCAGTGCTGATGCTGGGATCCCAACCCCAGAACTCTAGGGTATGCCTTGGTGTTGAGGTTCTAAAGAGTCCAAGCTGCTGGAAGCCACTGTGGTAAGAGACTGAGCCATACAGAACTGGATCAGGATGAGGGTTAAGATTCAGGGTCTTGCCTGTCCTCTGATGGTCTATTCACAAGTCCTCTCCTATGCCTGGGTCTTTGTAGGAGACTTGAGCCTTTGTGGTCATGTTGTTGGCAGAGATGGCTGGCCTCTTAACCAGAATCACCCTGTCAGATGTGCAAAAGCCTTTCATTTTGTTCTTAAACAGACTCCTTTTCTTTGATGATTTCCTGATCTTTGGCTATGTCTTTTGTCAGCGGTTCTTAAGGAAGTAGTTTATTAGTTTATATTATGTAGATTGTTACTTGAGAAGGAAAATCTCAGAAGCATTTCGTTAGTTTATTGCTTTGTCCTTAACTCTGAGGAAAGCGTGTGACTCTAAAACATCTGGACCTCCACAGTTGACTGTGCCCTGGAGGGATAGTGGAACTGCTCAGTAGAAGGTGTATTATTTATTTACTACAGTGCAGAGAGTTGGACACAGCCCCCCCCCCCCCAACACACACACATGCTAGGCAAGTGATCTACCACTGAGTACACTCCCAACCCCTGAAGGTGTGGTATGCAATAACATGTCTGTGTATGTAACTGACCCCGGGTGTGTGTAGAAGACTGGCTTGTGGGCTATTGTTTTATGCCTCCCCCCATCCCCAACCTCCACCCTGTAAAGTTTAACTGTTGATTGGGTCTTCTAGTTTTCCTGTAAACTGGACAGTGGTACTCAGGCTTTGATAAATTACTTACTTTTCCTGTTTCTGAGTAGCTTCGAACAAGGGCATCAAGGATACCAGTGGTTAGCTCAATGACAGAGTAATTGTCAAGCATGCACAGAGTCCTGGGGGTTGACCCTCAGTACCGTATGATCCTGGACACGGTGGTGTATGCCTTTAGTCCTAGTTCTCAGGAGGATCACAAGGCAAGGGTCATCCCTGGCTACGTAGGGAGTTTGAGGTTCGTTTGGGCCACAAGGAACTTTACTGTAAAAACAAAATACCAACTCCAATAAACGCTGACACTAGCTTTATCAACCATGTTTATAGTTCATGGAAGGAATGAGTGAGTGCTTGCTTACACGCAGGAATTTTTATCTCAGTGGGTAGGATTGCCTATCGCTGCAGCCAGCAGTCCCTACACTGCAGTGGCATCTAAGGCCCTTACGTGTTGTGGGAGGGACTAGTTAGTTAGCCAACTCCTGAGTCAGGTGTGACAGCGCAGGTCTGTAATCTTAGCACTTGGGAGGTGGAGGCAGAGGAGTTCAAGGCCAGCCTAGGCCATTAGCAGCTGGCCTGGGTTGGAGCCAGCTGAGAAGCAACAGCTGATTCCAGAGATGCCCCTGTCCTCCAGAAAGACAAAGGAAAGGCGTGGGGGGCAGCTCACTAGCTGCTGCAGCTTGTTGCTCTGTGCTTCTCTCTAACTCAGGAAGAGCTCACCCTTGGCCTCTGGTAGTTGTAAGACAAAACCTGGCCTTTTGTGATAACTTCTTTGCCCACTACTTGGAGGACAAGTAGCTTTACTCTAGTGCAAAGCTTCATGAGTCAAGAGTACTATTCCAAGGACTGAGGAAGGGGCCGTTCTGTTTAAAGTCATGTTCCAGCATGCTGAGGTGCATGAGGAGATGGGGAGCAGGACCAGCCCATGGGTTAGGAGCCTGCAGGAGGGGCCTTAGGAATTGGGACAAGCACAGTGTGGGGCCAAGAGCTACGCTTTCAAAGCTGCTGTTTTGACCCAGTGAGGTCCCATGTCTCAGGAGCCTCAGGACACCAGGAGAAAGGCATCCGTTACTGCACAGGTTAAACCATTTTTCCACACTTGAGTTTGTACTGTTTGCTTTCAGGGAAAACCTTTTGTTCCAAGAGTAGGAAACAGGCAGTGGGGTCTTCACCTGAAAACATGAGCCTTTGTTCTGGGGCACAGCAAGTGGAGAGAGTGGTGCCCCCGTCTCCACACTTGCAGTATAAAGGAAGGACTAAGGAGCCCGCGCTTGTAAGCTGTCGGCCTGTGGTTTTAAAACACTCTCTAGCTTGGCTTTTGCTCCTATTTGGACTTTCCAACCCTCAGCCTTATTCCAAATCACCAAGGCATTTGCACACTTGCAGATCTATTCAGAAGCTATGACTTGATGTTCTGGTAGAAGGAGGTAGAAGGCAGTGGCCTGTACATTACTTCCTTTCAACACAGACTGTCTGAATAGTGCCTAGGAGGGCTGTGTGTGTGTGTGTGTGTGTGTGTGTGTGCAGGTGCCCTTGCATGAAAGTGTGTGAGGGGAGGGTATCCTGGTCTAACCCAGTGTTCAAAATGGGTGTTCCAGGTCTGGATTTGTGGGGTTAGCCTCAGGATTTGAAGCACAGGTTTCATTTTGAGAACTGTTCTGTGGAGTCCGTCGTACCGTGGGTCTGAAAGGAAGTAGGGTGTGGCAGCGGGGGTGTCCAAGGGAGAGTGGGCGTGGAAAGGCTCAGGATGTGGGAGGAAAAGATCAGATCTTTGATGCGTTTCCACTTGGGACCTCAGCCCTATGTAGTTCTTTACTTTGAATATGTTGTGTAATACACGTAAACATTAAATCATTAGTACATGTGGATAATTTATAAATAAATATTAGGTTGAACCACAAGAAACTGCTGAGAGTGAAATTGTGTTTCTCTATGAAAAGGTGACTGCTGTCATGGTTTAATAGCATGTGTTGGAAGTATGTGTACTCCAGATTTTTATTGTTGATGTGCAAGAATACACTGTGGGCCCCTGGTCAGAGGTCTCCCAGCTCCACCCCCAGAAACACTGTTTCCAGAGATGGTAGGGGGGTGGCTGTGCTCCGCCCTCTATTTATTTATTTATTTATTTATTTATTTATATTTTTTTGTTTCTTTTTTTTTTTTTCCAAGACAGGGTTTCTCTGTGTAGCTCTGGCTGTCCTGGAACTCACTCTGTAGACCAGGCTGGCGTCGAACTCAGAAATCCTCTGCCTCCCAAGTGCTGGGATTAAAGGCATGCGGCACCACCAACTGTCCCACCCACCCTCCATTTCTGAAGTGGCTTCTTAGATTAGAAAATATCCCAAGCCAGTTCTTGGGCTGGCAAGATAGCCCAGTGGTTAAGGCATTGGCTTCATGATTTGAGTTTGATCCTTAGGATCCACGGCACAAAAGCTTGAGGACCGACTCCCTGATACTGTCTGCCCGTGCACACCTGTAATCCCAACCAGCAAGTGGGAGGCTGAGGCAGGAGGAGCTTCCCTATCTCAAGCTACCCGAACCAACAAAAGCAAGCCAAATCCCACAGAGATAGCCGCCCCCTTCTTACTAATATTCCCCTGCCAGTGCTAGTTTCTTTAGCCTGCGCTCTGATTGATAGTGTTGCTGTCCTAGGAAATGCCCTCCATCAGTCTGAGGAAGAGTGCGCTCTCGGGATAAATTAGTAGGCCGGCTGAGTCAAGAGCTCTGATTCGAGCCAGGCAGTGGTGGCGCAGGCCTTTAATCCCAGCACTTGGGAGGCAGAGGCAGGCGGATTTCTGAGTTCAAGGCCAGCCTGGTCTACAGAGTGAGTTCCAGGACAGCCAGGGCTACACAGAGAAACCCTGTCTTGAAGAACCAAAAAAAAAAAAAAAAAAAAGAGCTCTGATTCTTAGGTGATGTGGAGTACAGGTCCCCTTTCCCTTTCCCCACATCCTGCCAACAATGACCAGACTCAATTCGTTTGGAATGGCAGCTCGTAGTTAAGTATATACAACTATATATATTTTTTTCTCCTTGATTATTCTTCCAGCCTGTATGTGTGTGTTGTGTGTCTGTGTGTGTGTTGATGTGTGTGCGTGTGTGCAGCACGTGTTGCTGAGGGTTGAACTGGGGGATTAACACATGTAGAACACATCTTCACTGATCAGCTGTACTTCCTACCTAAGAATTTTTCTTGGATAATTCATTGCCCGGACAGTCAGAACTTCCTGCGAATGCCTTTGAAAATTCACTGCTTAGACAAAAAGCACACACCTGTGATCTAAGTACTTTGGGAACTGAGGTAGGAGGGCAGTCCTGGACTACATACTGAGTTCGAGCCTGTCCAAAATAAAAGCCAAAAGGAGTTCCCCATCTGTGTCGGTGTTCTGCTTTGCATATTCTCCCAGACAGCGTCACATTTCTACAGCCCATTATTTCAAAATCTCATGGAGTCATTCCTTCCCTTGCCCCCTGAAAGACCATCTGCAGTTTGGGGTATTAGCGACTCCAAGTGAGCAAAGTCACTGGCTCCTGACAGTAGTCGTAGTACTGGGAGCTGCCAGAAGGTGGCAGCAGGGTGCTGCATGCCTGGTGGATTGCAAAGCCATTCCTTCCACAGTCTCCTTGCTGTTCCTTAAACTGGTAAGCAGTTTAGAATAGCCAGCTGCTGCATTGAGAACAGCTTCAGAAGGCACACCCTAGGTTACAGGCTGGGCCTCCTCCCCCTCCAGGAACTGACTAGAAGGATTTACATGCCATGGCCTAGGATAGCTTCGGCTTCCCTAATTACAGGGCCCTACTTCCTGCTTCTTTCAGCCAAGTCTCCCACACCCTTCCCAAGAACTAGGAGATCCACGGACAGGTTCCTGCCACCCATCTGCTATGGGCCAGTGACAGAAGATGAGCCAGGAGATGAAACCTGGGACAAAGGTCCTGGGGTCCTTGGGCCAACTTCCTTCTGGCAGGGCTTGGCTGATAACCCTCTTCCCCAAGTTCAGACCGCTCACTTTACCCAACTCCTCTTTGAGATGGGTTACTCTGTGTAGGCTGCCCCTGGGGAAGGTGGGGAGAGGGCGTTGGTGGTAGGGAAAAACAGAAGTAGGAAATGGAGCTGCAGAGATGGGGCACTGGCCTTGCCCCCACAGGTGGCTCCCCTAATCTTCCCAAAGACACCAGCAGTTTGGGGCGTTAGCAGCTCCAAGAGGGCTTTGCACAGCGGCTTTTTTGTACTTAGCTTAGGTATGAGGATCTTCAGGGACTCCCGATGGGGACAGAGTGGAGACTGACCCAGAGCAAGGGTGCTTCACCCCATGCGGGCTGGCTCAGTCTGGCAGGGAGTACAGAGATTTCCTGTCTCAGGCTACAAGCAAAGGCTGCCCAGTCACTTTGGCTCCTGAGCAGGCTGGAGTCCCCCTTTGAAGGGGTCAGTCTTTGGAGCAGAACTTGCTGAAGCACCTAGAAGTCCCTACCTGTGGGTGCAAGCGGGGGAGGGAGGGCAGGGTGGGAAGGCCCAGCTCAGCTCCCAGGAATCATTTCCCAACAGAGAATTTGCATACACACCAGTTTCCCCATCACCGGCTTGGCTCAAGTAACCAGGAAGAGCTGCGGTAAGGAGAAGCTGGGGCGGCTACTTGGAATTTGATCCCTTGCAGCAAGCCTGGTGACTTGAGCTTTGGTCTCAGGAGTTACATTCTGTCCCTGCCACCCTCTCCCGTTAAGCTCACACGTGGATCACTGTGGGCCAGGCAGCTGAAGCCCTGAGACAAGGGCAGCGAGTAGCCAGGACTGCCAGCTACTGAGCAGGGCTTGAACTGGGGCCTAGTTAAGGTATTCTGTAATGTCTGGAGAGGCGGTACGGTTTTGTGTGCTTTTCACGGGTGGGTGGCCAAGGTCCCATGATTTGGTGCCACTTGTCCAAGTGGCCTTAGTGGGCAGGGGACAAAAGATAGTGAGAACTTTGACATTAACACTGAAGCAAGTCACAAAGAAGAAATAGCCTTGGCTTTGAGCCTGGCTGCTTGGGTAGCCCTGCCCGGAAGCTAGATTGAGAAAGAGGCCTGAAGGCATGGCTCTGTGGCTGGCTAGCCCAGCTGAGCTGAGCTGTCAGGAAGCATGGACACCAAGGCAGACATCAGAAGGCCTGAGCTGACCCTCTTCTCCCCAGAGCCCAGTCCTAGCTGCCATCTACTCTTTGACTCTGTAGCCCTCATTGATTTCAGTGAACCGGCAGGACCAGGCTCTGCCTCCTAACTTTAGCCATAGTCAGCTGGCAGTCATGCTGCTGCCTGCCGGTGGAGTCACCTCATTTCTCACCCCCATAAGACAGTCACAGATGACTTCAACTCTGGCTAAGGAAGCCAGTACAGTGGGAGAGTTTCCCACTTTCTCTTCTGGAGGACCCCTGAATCTCATGTACAGAGAGGGCCCTACTGAATGGGTGAGTGGGTGAGCATTACCAGTTACTTCAACAGGACAAGCTCACTTCCCATTTCTGCAGGGGCTTGAGTCACCATAGTCTGGTGTTAGGTTTTTGGGATCAGGAAGAATACTGAAAGCTCCACCCCAGCCTGCCTTCCTCCGTGGGACCTTGAGCAAGTCACTTAGCATTGCCAAGCAACTGATAATGAACTTGACTGTCCGGTATTTTAGCTTCCTATCCCATAAAGACAAACAGATGCCCACAAACAGCCTTTTAACCTGAGAACACATCGGAGAGTGTTTGTGTGTCTGTGTGTTTTATTTCATGTGTTTGAGACAGAGTCTCATGCAAGCCAGGCTGGCCTGGAACTTGCTTTGTAACCAAAGATGACCTTGAACTTCTGGCCCTCCCACATCTTTCTTCCCAGATGCTGGGATGACAGGTGTATGCTCCAACACCAGGTGCTGAGTATTGAACTCAGTGCATGATTGGCTACATTCCCAGAGCCCTGGACAATATAGTTCTGTTGTAAGTGGAAGTAAGGCATTCCCGTCTCTCCTTATGCTGATAAAAGCTCTGGAGGAGGCTGAGAGAAACAAGATGGGATAGAGACCTTTGATGCCTGTGGAAAGGAGGCTTCCAGCTCACGCATGCCAGCGGATCCTCATCCCTGCCTTAAGCAAGAACTTCTGGAAGGGTGGTCAGGGAACAGCTGGGTGGAGCTGGTGGGGCTGATCCTGGAGTAACATTTTCCTCCAGAGCTTTACAGCTGTTCTGTACTGAAGTCGTTTTTAAAACAGAAAAATACTCTAAGCTACACTGACCACTAAGTACAAATCAGAGGAACTGTTCAAAGGTAGGGGTTATTAAAGCTATAATTTTTTCTCCTTTTTCCTTGGCTGATAATGTTTGCTTGGGAGTTGTGTGCTAGCCTAGCCTTTCATTTAAAATATTTAATACTCATGTTCATATTTTGAAGTTGGAGCTAAGAGGAGGGAAGAAGGTATCATCTTGTCTGGGCTTGTCTAGGGCTGATGAGCAGTTTGACGTGGCGAACAGGGTCAGTCCTGTGAACCCGCCTACAGGAGTCATGGTTATGGAAGTCTTGTAATGAGCTGTTCCTGTGTGGCAGGAGGCAGGTCACATACCTAGCATGTATTATCTCACTGAACCCTCATGACAAGCCTGTAAGGTAGTTGCCATTAGTTTTCCCATTTCATAGATGAAGAAACTGAGGCCTGGGAGGGATAGTCCCTTGCTCCAGCTGGTAGAGTCAGTGGCAGGGCTTCTCCATCCGAGCTGCTGCCACCACCCCAGCCCTCCCTCACCCTGCTTTGCAAACCCTGGTTCTTTGAACGCACAGCAGATCTGGGAGGAGCCTGAGTGCAGCACCCAAGGGCTCCCTCCCTACTTGCATCACCTCACCTCCTATGGCCTTGATCAAGTCGGTTCCCTGTTTCCTACCCTCAATTCTTGTCAGCAGAGAAAAGGGGAACAGCTCCATCCCGCCCCCATCCCCAGCTGAAGCCACAGGGCTCTGGGCAGTTACACTTCTGCTTCCTGCAGCTGTCACCTGCTGTGTCCAGGGCCACCTCACCTCCTATGCAGGCTCAGCTCCAAGGACCAACTGCTTCTGGGAACCCTCCTTTCTGAGGACAGAGAGTGACATTTGCCTTTCTGGCTGCCTGTCACCTCAGAGCAGCTCTACCCACCAAGCCCCGTAAGGACAACTACATCTTAAAGCGACTGGCAATAGCCTTTATTTTGTCAATTTTTTTTCATTTAGAATATTTAAATCTTGTATCTGTACACAGCATACATATGCCCTTCCACCTATGGGGAAGGGGAAGGTGTGGAAACAGAGGTCTTTGGAGCCCTAGTTGGTGGGGGGGTAGGTGGACAGAGCGGGCAGGTGGTTTATAAGAAGCATCTTGCTTACTAACATGAAGCCTCATGCCCTGTGAACAGGGATGAGGCTGCATTGGCTTGAGGGGGGCCTCGAGGGCAGGCACATGGTGCCCAACTAGCCGGTGGTGCCGGCGTCCCAGGGACAGGGTGGAGGGTGGGGTCCAGCTCAGGCCTCTGTTCCCCCAGGCCTCCCACCCTGCCCTGAGAAAAAAAGAGGGTTTGGGCATCAGCCACGGATGGACGGCCTGACCGGCAGCGTCTCCTTAAATGACAGAGATACAATGTGTATCAACAGGGTGATCGTTTCTGACCCATGCGGGATAGAGGTGCCACAGGGTCAGAACCAATCCTATGGTATCTTTGGTTTGAGGATTCCCTTGCCTGTTCCACTTGTCCCTCTGTCCAGCTTCCAGGGTAGGCCAGGGGCTGGGGACCGATCTGTGATGCCTGATAGCCCCTTGAGCCACCTTCTGGATTACTCGCTGAGGTGCTGGGACTTGTAAGAAAGGATCTCAGCGGCCAGCTGCTGGGGGTCCAGGAGCTGTGGGAAGCGTCCCATCACAGCTTCTACGAGGTGTGGGGGAAAGACGCCGCACAGCTTCGTATACACACCAGCCCTTTCTTTGGCCAGGTCGCTCACCCTGCCCCAGGGGCCCCCACTGGCCCCTGGGCTGGGTCTCTGGGGCTCCTGAAGGACTGGAGTGGGTGGAGGCAGTGGGTATGGCTCAGACCAGTATTCTCTGGCTGGGTAGGTGGGTGGTGGGGGCACATAGTCGGTGGGGACACTGAAGTGGCCAGCACCCATGGCTTGTCTAAAGGGAGAAAAGGGAGGTGCTGCTGGGAGCTTGGACCCATAGCTATGATAACCAACATAAGGGCCCCGAGAAGGGCCTGACTCCCCAGGGCTACCTCCTCGCAAACCCCATAATTCTGACATCTGGCTCTCCAGGGAGCCAATGCCTGAATCAAGGCACTCCTGGGAGGTGTATGGGAGTGAGTCCAGGGTGTGTGGGAGCCACTCTGTGGGCCCGAAGCTGCCCCCACTCACAGGGAGGCTCCTGCTGGCTGTAGCACATGTCTGTGTTGAGCCTTCTTGGTGGGGGCCTGGGGATGACCTGGCACTCAGTTTTTTCCCATCTGGGCTGCCTGGTTCAGCCTCTAGAGACACAGAGCTGGGCTGAGAGACAGGGGAAGACCTCTGGCTACTTTTGTCCTTGACTGGAGTCCTGGGGGGTGAGAGGAGGGCGTTGGCACGGAGCTCATCGGCCACAGAGCGCTGGGGGCGGCTTGGCCGCTCAGGGTGGAAGAATCGGCACTTGATCCCATACGTACATTTTCTCCCTGTAAGAACAGAGAAGGTCTCTAAATTCGGCCAGAGGGAGGAAAAGGGACAGGCTTGGGATTTAGGTGGTCTAGAACAGGTGGTCCCCACAGGGAAGCCACAAGCAGACGTAGGTGGGCTGGGACAGGCAAGAGGAAAGGTAGGGTACAAGAAGGCTATTGAGGACAGAGCTGGGCCTCACCATAGGGGCATGGCTGCTTCCGGTGTTCAGAAGGGAGTGGTTTCTTACGAAGGAAGTTGTCCAGGCTAGGCCCATGCCGTCCTAAAGGGTCGTCAGGGGGCATGAACCTGTGGTAGGTGAAAGGAGCTCTCAGGAGATAAAAGTCATGAAGAGGAACCAAGAAAAGGGCTAGATAGCCAGTTCCCAAGATGCCTGTCTACAGCCAGCATGCCCCAAAAGTCTTCTGAGTTTGCAGTTGGGTCACCCCAGAGAAGGAGGGAATCCCTCAGTCTAGAGGGTATACCCCAGGGTCACCTTCAGGGCAGTCTCTTAGCTGGGAGCTATCAGGGTCTCAGGGAGGCTAAGAGCATCTTGGGATGTGTGCTGCCATAGACCTACTTGGGAGAGCCATCTAGGAACGTATTGGTTCTGTCTCAAGCTAGCTTCAAGTCCCAAGCCCCCTAGTCAAAAGTTTCATTGTCCCTAGCCTGCTCTCCGCAACCCATGTCACCCCGAAAGCTGCAGCCCAGCAATCGAGCAATCGAGGGCCCAGCAATAACGTACTTGTCATTGACGAAGGAGTACATGAGCAGCCGCTCCTCGATGAACCGCTTCCACTCCTGCCTCTCGCCTTGGAGGTCCCGGTATGTGTCATTGGAGACCACCACTCCGTCGGACTCGAAGGCCAGCTTCACAATGAAGCGGTCATCATAGCACACCACACGCTTGCCGCCGACCCGCCTGGATGGCGTGAACACCAGGATCTTCTTTTTCTCTAGTTCCCGCAGAATGTGCTGGTCTGGGGGATGAACGGGGCTGCAGGTCAGGACCCACAGAGACCCTGAGATAGACCCACAGGGTTCCACGGCTCACGGTGGCCAGGGTCAGAGGCTGTTCACACCAGTTTCAAGAGGATGGAAACCAGCTGCGTGGAAACCAAGTGCATCTCTACACAATATCGTCACATTCAGCCGGAGTGCGGAGCTGAGAGTGGCTCTTCCTGCTTCCCCGCTGGCTTGTGTGCCTTGCCTGTACCACAGGGGTCCAAGAAGAAGTGTCTTGGCCCTGTCCCCTGCATACTCAAAACAACACTCCCAGCTCTGTTCAGAAGAGGCCCAGAAGCCCCTAGCCTAGCCCAGATTTGCAGACTTCTTAAAAAGATGCCTCTTGTCACTCCCTCTTCCTCAAGGTGGGGGCTTTCTTTTCTTTCTTTTTTTTTTTTTTTGTTTTTTGTTTTTGTTTTGTTTTGTTTTTTTTCGAGACAGGGTTTCTCTGTGTAGTCCTGGCTGTCGTGGAACTCACTCTGTAGACCAGGTTGGCCTTGAACTCAGAAATCCGCCTGCCTCTGCCTCCCAAGTGCTGGGATTAAAGGCGTGCACCACCACCGCCCGGCAAGGTGGGGGCTTTCATGAGAGCAATGGCTGCAGCTGGGCACCCACACTGCATCCACACTGCACTGAGCATCCACACTGCATCCACACTGCACTGGGCATCCACACTGCATCCACACTGCACTGGGCATCCACACTGTGCTAGGCATCCACACTGTACTAAACATTCACAATGCCCTGGGCATTCACATTGCACTGAGCATTAACACTGCGGTGAGCATTCACACTGCACTGGGCATCCACACTGTGCTGGGCATTCACACTGCACTGGGCATTCACACTGTGCTAGGCATTCACACTGTACTAAACATTCACACTGCACTGGGCATCCACACTGCGCTGGACATTCACACTGCACTGGGCATCCACACTGCACTGGGCATCCACACTGTGCTGAGCATTCACACTGCACTGGGCATTAACACTGTGGTGAGCATTCACACTGCACTGAGCATTCACACTACACTGAGCATTCACACTGCACTGGGCATTCACACTGCACTGGGCATTCACACTGCGCTGAGCATTCACACTGCACTGAGCATTCACACTGCACTGGGCATTCACACTGCTCTGGGCATTCACACTGCACTGGGCATTCACACTGTCCTGGGCATTCATTCACACTGCGCTGAGCATTCACATTGCACTGGGCATTCACACTGCACTGAGCATCCACACTGCACTGGGCATTCATATTGTCCTGGGCATTCATTCACACTGCACTGAGCATTCACACTGCACTGAGCATTCACACTGTGCTAGGCATTCATGCTGTGCTGGGCATTCACATTGCACTGGGTTAAGCACTTCTGTACGATTCTCAACTGCTCCTTCAGCAGTGTTTGGAGGATGCTACCTCCACCCGCCCCATTTCACAGATGAAGAGCCCATAGCTAATGGCTACTTAAGGCCCTCACCTGAGTTACTTAGGGCCAAGCCTCTCACCCTGTCTTCTTGGCCCAGCACCAACAGTCTCAATCATGAACCTACACTGCCCCTATGCCACTGGGCATGTTGAAGGAGGGACACCCCGTTCTAATAGGATGAGGAAGACATCCCAAAGAGACACAAGGTGACTTCCAGCCATTCCTGCCTGAACTGGGCTGCTGAAAGCAACAGGAATTGGAAAAAGACAGGCTGGTCCTTTAGAAGGTGCTGGCCCTATTTAAGGACCCTTTTGGGAAGCACCAGGGTCCCTGGTACAGTGAAACTATCCCACTTCCAGAGGGTACACATACCTGTGATGGGCACATCTGGTCGAGGTTGTTCCTTCCTCCAAGATGGCACAAACACGGTGATGTCTGTATGGCCCCGCTCCAGAAACCAGTTCACAGCCAGCAGAATGCCCCGGCAAGAAAAGACTTCCTTGTTCCCATGGCTGGCAGAGGAGGGAAAGGTTAGCTCACAGAGTGGGCAGTCTGTAGTCAGCCAGGCCAGCGCAGAAGTAAGAAGTGAGCCACAATCTAGCCCTGCTTGGCCTTGCTGGGCAACTGTAGGACTCAGCCCATGGTCCTCTGCCAGAAGGGCCTAAGGCCTTGTCCCTGGGCTGGTTCCCACAGTGCCTGATGGCCAGCTCCTGGAAGGGACTTTCCCTAAGATTCCATCATCTAAAAGCGTGGATCCACCCAGGAATCTAGCCACACTGGCTCACTACGTAGAGGGGGAGGGTCGAGCCTTTTGCAACATACCTGGGGGTGGGGAAAGTGATGGGAGACTTGGGGATCCTGCCCCACCTAAGCTGCAGGGACCACGGGGACATGGATGTGCACATGCAGGCTGAGTCACCTCCTTCCCTCAACACTACATAGCAAGGAGGCACTAGCAAGGGAGGAGGGGGAGGGAGGCACCAGCCATGTTAAGCAGGAGAAACCAGACTGTTCCAGATTAACGTTCAGTCTGTGCCTAAGGTCTCAGGGGCATGGGGAATCATCCTTCTACAAGGGGTCAGGAAGTAACAGAGCCAGGAGCTTTTCAGTGTGAAAGTGAAAGGCCACCTCTTTTCCTCTCAAGAGGCTGGTTCCCTGCAAGACTGCCCTGCCCCTCCCTGCCCCCCTACCTCCGCCCCAGGGAGGGCGTGACCCCTGGCAGAAAGATGGGCAGGAAATTGCTGGGGAACTCTGCTTGCTCACAGGAGGGCTGGGGCATAAGGCCTTGGCCTTATTCTATCTAAACATGGCTTTCCTCGGAAGCAGCTTAGCTGCTTGCCCTGGTCTGTGTCTCTGCCCACAAGCTTGGTGGACAGCTTCTGTAGACAAGCTCTTTCACCCCTGGAGGACAAACTTCCCTAAGGCTTGAGGCCAAAGATGCTGGCAAGGTGGATTTTCTGGGAGTGCTGAAGGAGGACTGGAGCTTGGGGCTCCCTCCCCAGCAAGCCCTGCCTCTTGCTAGCCCCAGAGTGAGCAACTCAGACTCATGTTTGGCAAATAAAGCTGAATACATGTTACGCAAAAGAGGCAAGTCCATGGGCAGACCGCATCCTGTGGGTGGCTTTGGGGGAGTGATAGCTGGAGCCCCAAGAGAACACAGAGTGGGAAGTGGGGCAGCTGGAGACGTGAAGGCTATCTCGGAGTGAGGCTCCAAGGTCTAGAGGTCTCTGAATTGCAGAGGAAGCAAAGTCCATCCCAAGGGATCACTCCCTCCCTCCTGGTCTCAGGCAGCTTGCTCAGAATCAGTTAACATTCACCAGGAGCTGCAAACCTGGCCATGCTGTGCTCTACGCCGAGTCATCTGCGAGCCACCACAAGTACATTGCCATTCATACCTCTTTCTGCTTTGTTCCAATGGTCCAGAGAGGGTAACTTAGTCACTAGGGTCACACAGTAGCCAGTGATCAGAACTACCCTGTTGTTGCTTAGGTACCAACAGCCCTGCTGGTTGGGAAAGGCATAGAGTCCACCTTGACCATCACTCTGTCTAGAAAGCATGACTCCACCACTTTTACAGGTTCCCTGGCCAGTGCTAAGTGGTAAAAACTGAACCAGTGTGTGGGGCTACTGAATTGAGTGCTATCCCTTACAGAAGACCCAGAGTTTCTGTGGGAGAAAAGCAGTTTCTGAACTCAGTTATCCACGATGTGTGTTCTGCATAGGGAGAGGAAGAAGAGGAAGACGCATCCCCACAGCCAGAGAAATGATGAGCAATTTGCAGCAAATTCTTACTCTTCTTTCTGGAAGCCAAGTGACGTGTCAAAACTCCTGAGAAGCCCTCCTGCACCTGCCAGGGCAGGCCCCCAGTCTGGGCCTTCACAATGCCCAGTGCTGACCCATTACACTGCCTCCCTCAGATGTGAGGTGGGCCTCTGCCCCATGGCTCGCTGTTCTGAGTGTGCAGTGTCCATATGTGGACTCACAGGACTTTCCCAGGCAAGCAAAGTCAAGCCTGACATCAGATGCCAGGATGCTCAGGCTGTATACTGCCCGTGGGCATTTAAAACCCTGGCTGGGGACAAGTTAGCTCTCAGCAGTGCTGGCACCTGGATGTTTCCTCAGCAGGTAGTCAGAACCCTAGTCTTGGCAGGGAGAGCCCTTGAGGCCTGAGGCCCAGAACGTCTGGACAGCTCATTTAGCTCACTGCAATGCAGGAAGCTCGGTTGGCCCAGGAAAACCAACTTCCTCCCACCCACAGAGTCCTGCTGGCCCACAGTTCAGGGCCCCCAGCCTGCTGGGCTGTGACTATGGAAAACTCCCATTCCTGCCCTAGGACAAGGCAGGGCTAGTCTCCCCAGGTGAAGAGAACTGCCTGGGCTGGGCCTGACTAGTGGAGAAAAATTCCCTTAGAAGGAAACAGAGGTGAATTTCCCCACGATTTGCATATGGTGGGGGGTAGCTGGCCTGCCCTTGTGTGTGTGGGGAGCAGCAGGGTAGTAACCAAGCAGCTGCTGAGACAGGAAGTGTGAGACTGGAATTCCCCTTCCGTGGCCACCCCAGCTCAGAAACCCCCAGCAGATAGGCAGGCGGGCAGACAGTGGCTGTCTGTCTCTTTGGTGTCAGCTCTCCCGAACCCCTCCACTACTGCCCCTCCTCCTGTCCAGGCCCCTCCTTCTCCTGCCCAGAATACAAATACACAGAGCACATGGCTGCCCACAAGACTCATAACACCCAGCCCGGGACTCTCAGGGGAAGTTAGACCCCTTCTAAATCCTACCCTAGCTCAGGACCTCAGAGAGAACTCCAGACTCTGAAGGTAACCAGTTAGACCTGCTGCCCTCTGGCATGGAAGCCAGCATTTCTCAGCCTTCCAGCCCAGGATCGGCCTATTTTAAAGATGTGACGACAGACACAAAGGTGGCAGAAAAGGGCTGCCTCCATGCACCAGCTGCGTAGGGCAGGGACCAGCTGGACAGCTCATTTGACCCAGCTGGGCTGGGAGTAGGTAGGACCAGATGCCAGGTGGGGAAGCTGACATCATAACAAGTTGGGCAGTCCTCTTGGGAGAGCCCTCAGGGCATCAAGAAAGGAGACTTCCCCTCTTCCTGTTCTTTTGCTGGGGTCTCCCCTGGTCCCTGCCAACAGGAACTTTTCCTTGTACAGATCCACCCAGTCCTGACTCACCAGCAGGGAACTGGGAGAAAGCAGGGCTGGAGGGTGAGGCCTGGATAGGAGGGAGAAGTCAGGGCTCCCTGAGGTCAGAGGTGGCCTGCCTCACATTCTGCCTCCACCCCATTCCCTGAGAGATATGCAAAGGTGACAAGAGATCTGGGAAGTCCCAGTGATCAGTCCAGCGCATGTGGCCTCAGCTAGTATAGACTCCCATTACAGCACACCTGAGCCCAGCGCACCTCTGCACATGCAGCTGAAGAGCCAAATCTGACAAAGAGGTCACAGCTGGTTAGGGATAGAAGCTCTGAATAACTGATAAGCCTTCCTTCAGTGGGAGCTCAAGTCCAGGACAAGGAGGTCCCAGAGGACTCAAGCCACTGCATAACACCTGTCCACTGAGAACTTGTAACTCTCCACGTTCTATGCATTTTCTCCCCACAGGGACCACCTGAGTGGGACAAAGGAGTGAAGAAATGGCCCAACTGGCTAAGTGACTGGCTTCCAGAAAGCTCTTGAGCCCATGGGTTAATCCCCTGTACTGTCCTGCTTCATGCCATAGGCAAGGATAGACCATGGCACAAGGTATACTCTGGGCAAAGAAGGCTGTGTTTGAACCTTTGCTTCTCATTTATCAAGAAGTTTGACTCTGAACAAGTGTTTTCCTTCTTATAGGATTCAAGAAACACCCCCGAGGAAGTCTTTAAGGCTTATGGGGTCCTTCTGGCACATAGTGGGATCTCTCAGACAGCCTTTGTATTCCTTCACCAGTCCACGAGAAAAGCAAAGCTCTCTTCCCAAAGGAAGAGCCACAGATACTATTCCACAGGTCTTCTCCACACGTACCTCATGGCCACATTGCTTCCATCGATGACCACAGGTCTCAGGTCACTGCCTTCTCTGTCCTCCTCGGGGAGTGAGGCCGGTTCTAGAGTGGAAGGCTTGGGGGTGCTTCCACCCCGGGGCACCAGGGGGGGCTGGGGGCAGGGGTCTGCCGAAGCCTGGCACTCTCGTTCAGCGGCTGACCCATGCTTCACCAGCTCCCCCAGCACCGTGTTGGTGTCTGCTTGGACTCCCAGCTTTTGCAGGACACTGTGGATCTCAGAGGACGAGTATCCTAGTTTACGGAAAAAGTCCACCTTCATCTGCAGTTCGGAAACAGAAGCCTCTTTAGCCACAGGATCCTGGTCTGGCTGAGGTCGACCCTGGCAGCTGTGTCTGTCCTCAAGATTCCACAGACTCATGGTGGGGCTGGTTTCTTGGACAGGCTCCTTTCCACAGGGGTCACTCATATTTCACATTCTTGGAATGTGTCCATCACAGCTCCTATTGACCAGACCACAGGGTTAGGGGCAAGGAATGCCCAATATAGGTCTCTTTCAGCCTCTCCTCCACAGGATGAGGCAACATGAACTGAGAAGACACTATTCAAAGCCGTTTTCACGTGTCAGCCCAGGCTGTGATCTCAAGAGCTCTCAGCAAGAAGTTATTTTTATTAGGGGGAGACCGAGGCACAGGCAGTAAGAATTTACTCAAGGTCATCAGCTCAGAGTTTGTGATACAAACATTTGAACTTGGTCTGACTCCACCCCCAAACCCCGTTCTGTTCCACGCCAACCCAAGGGACCCAGGAGGCAGGGGCGGGGCTCTCAGAAGGAAACTGGGGCTGGAAGTGCACAGGGGACCCAGGGGCTTCCCCGTTGTGGCCACCGCCTTCGTCCCTGAGTTTCATACTTCGGCTCAGGGACAGAGTTCCATTCCGGGAAGGACAAGTTTCCGGGGTGACCCACGGGGAGAAAAGTTGCTGGGTGCCTCTGGTTGGCTCCCGGGCCCGGTGACGCGAGAAGGTCCTGGCTAGAGCCCCGAGCGCGCCGGGTGCCCCAAGACACCCCGCTCCACGAACCAGAGTGAACTCGGCGGGGTCCCAGAAACCAGCGACGGAGACACTGCCTGCGCACGACCCTCCCGGAGCTCGACCCAACATAGCGCAGCACCGGTTCCACCCGCTAGCACTCACCCCGTCGAGCGCCGCACGCCGTCCGTAGCGTGTCCATGGAGCCGAGTCTCGGGCTCTTACAGCACCGTCGTAGCCGCGACAGGCAGGCAGGTGCTTTAAGGGCAATGACGCGGAAGCCGGGCAGGGCCGCCGCCCCTTCCTGCTCCGCCTCGCTTCTGCCCCGCCCCCCCCCCTCCCCGTAGGCCCGGGCCGGTGCCTCCCCGTTTCTGAACAGGTCCCGCCCCAGCACCTCTAGCCACGCCCCTGGCCACGCCAAGTCTGGGCGGCTCCAGGCTTGTACCACCAGACAGCTTAAGGCAGGCTCTGCAGAAGCAGGTTCCGTGCACCATGCAAAACCGGAATAGAACGGCCTCACGGGTTCACTTCAATAACTTGACAGCCCCACCGGCCTGGTCCAGGTTTCCAGTTGCACAAGTTGAGGCCACAGCCGATGGAAATCGGGCCATTCCAGTTCAGACACATAGACTGTGAACCGAAGCCGGCTCAGAGATAGTCACACTCAGGACCAGGGACAGTTTTCTTGAAGAAAATACCTTCCCAAGACAGGAAAGCTCCACCACCACAGTTGCTCAGTGATGGAGATGCCAGGGAAAGGAGGGACGCTGACACCAATCGCCGTGGGAGAGTCCATGAAGAATGCTATTAAGCTCATGCAAAAACTCATCCTGTCCCTTACTCACAAGAGGTGACAAGATCCCTCAGTCTAGGACAACCCTTTACAATATCACCCTGGGCCTTAGATGATGGACAGATCCGTGTGCTCGTGGACCTTTGTTTCCTTTGGCTTTTGTTGTTCTTTCTGACACAAGGTCAAGCTACATAACCCATGCTGGCCTTAAAACAACCCAGTGGCCCCACTCCTCAGGATCCTGTGTGCTGCAGTTACAGGTGTGATCTCTCATGCTGGCACCATTTACTCCTGAGACACGCAGGGAAAAGCTGAAGGGCCTCAGCCAGCCAGACCTCCAGAGCACCAGGAACCACTACGAGCATTCTGGGGGGCACTAGTGACCCATGGCTCTCAGTGTGTGCACACACATGTGTGCATGCATTCGTGTATGCATTCTTGCATATGTGTGTGTGTGTATGTGTGTGTGTGCTAGAGAAGAGAGAGGTGCAGAGGAGAGGGAGAAAGGGAACCCAGGACTTGCGCACAGGAGGACAAAGTCTATTGTGTCACCAACATGCTTGCATATAGGGAAACTGAGGCTCAGGAAGCCAAACCACTCAAAACTAAGCATTTATTACTGTGTGTCAATATTTCAGTCATGTCTCATTTGTCTAAGCAAATGCAGGTGTTTTCTAAGAACATTGGCTGTTTTAATAAAATGGTTTTATAGTAAAAGACACTACCAATATAACTACATATGCTCAGCCTAAAATGTAATAACAATAATTTTCATTGGCTTTATTTAGTTTTTAACTATCTTATTGATGTTCATAGGAGTTTTGTGTGCATGTTTGGTGCCCCAGGAGGCCACAAAGGGCTTAGGACCCCTGGAACTGGTCGGCGTTACCGTTACAGATGGTCGTGAGCTGCAACATGGGTATTGGAAATCAAACCAGGATCCTCTGGAAGAGCAGCCAGTGCTTTTAAACATTGCTTTCTCCCTCCAGCTCCACTCCCAATAATAATAATTTTTTTTTTTGGTTTTTCAAGACAGTGTTTCTCTGTGTAGCACTGGCTGTCCTGGAACTCACTCTGTAGACCAGGATGGCCTCGAACTCAGAAATCCACCTGTCTCTGCCTCCCAAGTGCTGGGATTAAAGGCGTGCACCACCACTGCCCGGCAATAATAATAATTTTAAAACCACATCTCTGTTATCTTTTGTGTTGTTTTTAAAGGCTTGTTTTATTTATGTCGATGAGTGTTTTGTTTTCATGTAATTTTGTGTACCACATGCATGCCTGGTGCCCTGGGAGGTCAGAAGAGGGTGTTAGATCCCCCCAGAACTGGAGAATGGATTGTGGTGAGCTGCCACGTGGGAACTGAACCTGGGTTCTCTGTACGAGCAACAAGTGTTCTTAATGGTTGGACAATCTTTCTAGCCCAGTTTTGGGTTTTGAGACTGGGTCTTTTGGAACTCAACCTAGCTTTGAAGTCACTATGTAGCAAAGGTTATCCTTGTAGCAAAGGTTGTCTTTGTAGCAAAGGTTGTCCTTGTAGCAAAGGTTATCTTTTTGTTTTGTTGTGTTTTCTTTTTTTGTGTTGTTTTTCGAGACAGGGTTTCTCTGTGTAGTTCTGGCTGACCTGGAACTCACTCTGTAGACCAGGCTGGCCTCGAAGTCAGAAATCTGCCTGCCTCTGCCTCCTGAGTGCTGGGATTAAAGGTGTGCGCCACTACCGCCCGGCAAAGGTTATCTTTGTAGCAAAGGTTATCCTTGAATCCTAATCCTCCTCCTCCAACTTCCAAAAGCTGGGATGACAAGAATGTACCGCCCTGCCTGGCTTTCCATGCATCCATCATCTAACTTGAAAACTAGGTGCCTTCGAGGACTTCTGGGTGTCCCTACCACATCGCCTTCCCTCTGGAGCAAGTGCTGTCTTGAATCTGCACCAGCCATTCCTTCACCTTCCTCCACCTTGCTCTAACACTGTATTGTTTAGAGTTTTAGGAAAGTAGACTCCTTCTATAAAGACATGGTTTCCCTTTTCACACAGGCTTATTATGGTAAAAGTCCATGTCTATTGCCATCATACTATGTTTTTTTTCTGCTGAGAATCATCTTACTTAGTGGAGAAACTCAGAACTATTTGTCCGTTCAATTATATTGGAGGTTGTTTTTATGGTTTGGATATTATCTGTCTTGCTGTTGTTTTGTTTGTTTGTTTGTTTTTTTTTTTTTTTTTAGAGACAGGGTCTCACTCTATAGCCTTACCTCACCAGGAACTCATTATGTAGTCACAAAGATCCACCTGCCTCTGCCTCCCAAGTGCTGTGATTAATGGCATGGACCACACACACAACAGCTTCCTTTGTTTTTTATTTGCATAGTAATCTATCGACAGTGTCCTTTTTTGTTTGTTTGTTTGTTTGTTTGTTTTGTTTTGTTTTTCAAGACAGGGTTTCTCTGTGTAGCCCTGGCTGTCCTGAAACTCACTCTCTAGACCAGGCTGCCCTCGAACTCAGAAATCCGCCTGCCTCTGCCTCCCAAGTGCTGGGATTAAAGGCGTGTGCCACTAGTGCCCTGCTTATCGACAGTGTCTTGCTGTGTAGATAAGGTTTGATTCCAACTTGTCCTCCTGCCTTTGTCTCCGGAGTGCTGGGATAACTGACACATACCACCATAGCTTGCCCTCCTATAACTGAAGAATTGAGAAAGTGTCACTCAGAGGTTGGGAAGGGTAAAGTTAAGGCTTGGAGTTGGTGGGGCTGGAAATTCTGCAGCCTTCCTCACTGCATCCATCTCTCTTGGATACTTGGCTGTGGAGGCTTCAAGAGGCTGCTGAGAGAAAGAAGTACACGTGGCTAGTTAGTCCTGAGGCACACAGGCACGTGCTTGATTGGTGCCTGATGCTGGAGAGTGGATACAGAGGGAACCCAACGCGTTCTTCTTGAGTGCCAGCTCATGAGTGGTTCTGAGCACGTGGCAAGCTCATGGTCAGTCCTGCTGAACTCAGTGCACTGTCCTGTCATCTCCTGCATTCTCTCTTGCATCTGTGTGTGCTCAGTGTTAGTGAGCATCATTCTCTATGGTAACCACCTTTCAGATGGTGGAGATATTAAGTGACACGTCTGGGTTAAGAACCACTTCACCTACCTGGGTCCTCTTCTGGTTGAGGGACTAGACAGGAATTCCACCAGTGTTCCCAGGCCCTGTGCTGTCCAGCACTTAGCAGAGGCAGCTGGCAGGGCCAGCACTGAGTCATGCAACAACTTGTAAGCCACAGTCTCCCTCTCTTCCGGTTCGTGATGATGATTCCTTCCTGAGACACCGTCTTCTGCAGAAAGCCTTGGCTGTTCCTGAGAAACCATGCTCCGTTTACAACTGGATTTTGCAAGCTCTGGCCCAGGTCCCAGAAGCCCCATGGATCTGTGGATCCCAAATCCACATCCCATTCTGCCCTTTGCACGCCTGTCTTGGAGCCTGGGCTTCACAATTTCCTGTCTAGAGTCTTCCTGCCCTTTGTCACCTGGAGAAGGTCTAGAAACTTCTGGAACATCACCCTTTAGGGCTAAGTCGGGGAGGGCTGGAGAGGGAAAGTCCCCAGAAATGACCCCAGCTTGGGGACGTCAGAAGAGCTGAGCTCTCTCTCTAGAGGACTGAACAGTGACCCTAATGCCTTAGTTAAGTGGCTCTAGAGCCACCAGGCCTCCTGTAAGCTGAAAAGGGGCTCTGTGTTTTGAGTCAGTGGGATCTAAGGATTGAATTTAAGTTGTCATATTTGTGCATCAAGTGCCTTTGCTTGCTGAGTCACTTGTTGGATCCGGTGTATGTTTTAATTAAAAAGAAAAATACTAAAATTTTGTTGTTGTTCTTGCTGTTTGAGTGTTTTGCCTGCATGTATGTCTGTGCACCACATGTATGCAGTATTAAAGGAGGCCAGTAGAGGGCGCTGTACCCCTCAAAACTGATACAGACTGCTCTGACCACGTGAGTGTTGGAATTCAAATCTTAACTGCTAAGCCTTCTCTCCAGCCCCTGTTTTAAGCAGTAACTGAACAATTAATTTTTTTTATCAAGTTCTTAAATGTGACACAATATATTTGTATTATTAGCTTGTTTTTTTTTTTTTTCTTTCTTCGAGACAGGGTTTCTCTTTATAGCCAGGGCTGTCCTGGAACGCACTCTGTAGACCAGGATGGCCTCGAACTCAGAAATCCGCCTGCCTCTGCCTCCCAAGTGCTGGGATTAAAGGCGTGCACCATCACGGCCTGGCTTTTGTTTTGTTTTTAAATTGCTTCTTTTTGTTTACATTTCTTGGCTCTTTGAGAAAATGTTTCACTCTGTAGCCCTGGCTACCCTAAAACACACTATACCAGGGTTCTCAACTTTCTAATGCTGAAGCCCCGTGGTGATGCCCAACAGCAAAATTATTTTCATTAGCACTTCATAATTGTAATTTTGCTACTATTATGAATTGTAATGTAAATATCTGATATGCGATCCCCCAGGTTGAGAACCACTGAATTATATAGATCAAGTTGGTGTCTAAATTGTGACAATCCTCCTGCCTGTGCTTCCTGAGTGCTAGGCTCGCTCAGGCATGTGTTACATGTATGGCTAAAAGTATTTGCTGTTTTGGAGCAGAGTCTGATCCTAGGGCTGGGATAGGGCAAAGTGAGCCTGTGGTACCTCCTAGAGCCAGACACTTAGGACGGCTTCAACCGTGGAAGAAAGGCACAGGGTAAAGCGTGCTGGCCTGGTGGGGCTCCAGCAGCTCCAGCTGGAGCAGTGCTCACAAGGGACACAATGCAGAACATGTTGATTCCAGGTTCAGCTATCTCAAATAATAAGCTGGAGGGGGCTGGAGAAATGGCTCAGGGGCTAAAAGCACTGGCTGCTCTTTTAGAGGATCTGAATTTGATTACCAGCACCCACATGGTAGGTCACAATCTGTAACTCCAAACCCAGAGAATCTGATGGATCACACACCCTCTTCTGGTCTCTGTGTACAGAAGGCACATGCATGGTACATAGACATACATGAAGACAAACACCCATACACATAAAACAAATTTCTCTCTCTCTCTCTCCCTCCCTCCCTCCCTCCCTCCCTCCCTCCCTCTCCCTCTCTCCTACTCCCCCTCCTCCTTCTCCTCCTCCTACTTCTCTTTTTCCTCCCCCTCCTTCTCCTCATTTTGGGATAGTATATTTCTATGTAGCTCTGGCTAACCTAAAACTCAGTATAGATCAGGCTGGCTTTGAACTCACAGAGTGTCTGCCTCAGCCACTTGAAGGCTGTGATTGGAGGCATTCTCCACCTCATTTGGTGCAAAATAAATACATATAAAAAAAGAATAAGATGGAGAAACAATTGAAGAAGACACGCAATGTGTTTCTCACACGTGAACATGGCTTGGGTGTGTACACACACAGGCACACATGCACGCACACACACACACACATACACACACACTGGAAAAAGAAAACGCATATTTTCTGACTTGTACAAAAGGTGTGCTTTGGTGATTAGCCTGAGATGGTCATGTCTTCACTGACTTTCCTGTACCTGGGTCAGACCCATGTCGGGAACAACATCTAAAGTCAATACTTGAGGTCTTTTTGTCTGAGGTCTTTGATTACATGACCCTTCTTCTGTCTGCCCTCCTCCTTGCTGCCCTGGTCCATTTGCCTCAGCTCCTTCCTTCCTGACCCTTGAATGGCCCAGCAGACTGGGAAGTCCCTGCAGGCTGGTCCACCAGAAACTGTTTTATAGACCAGGGGTTGGTATGTATCGGAGGCCTTGCCCTGGCTTGCTGGGTTCATTTAGGTCATGCAGGGAACAGGGTGAGGCTGGCTTTCTTCACCCCATGCATCCCTGGCCCTATTTGTACAAAGTTGAGCATTAGCTGCATACTGGGGCTGTGTCCATATGACTCTCCTTGGACTTCCCTACCCTGCCTACCTCACCCAACCCCACCCTACCCCCAAACAGCAAGTGCTGGCTGGAGAGCACGATTGAAGGCTTTAGCATTGACAACAGTGATCAGCCTTCATGGGGGCTTTCACCTGTTTTGAACCTTCAAGAAGAGGTGGGCTTGAAGACAGGTAAGAAGCTTTCACCCAAAAGCACTGTCCTGAAGGGCTCAGGGAGGACTGTGGGAGTCCTGAATATATACAGCAGGGTTGGGCCCCCTACTAGAAGTTCAATTCCCTAACTCCAGTAATATATAGGAAGCTTCTAGAAGACATGTTGTTTTCTTAAGGGCAGTTAGGAGAGGTCTGGCTGCTTGGAGGATTTCTGATGACTTGCATTGCCCTCTCCCCTCTGTCTGTGGCTGCTGAGGAGTGGCCAAATCTCGTACCCAGTGAATTGGTGTGGAAGAGTGCCCTGGTAACACTCGTGGTGCTTTGCAATGGCCACCTCTGCTGCCCATTCTTTCCAAGGCTGGCTCATAGAGTTCCTGTCTGAAAAGGCTATGCATGTGCTGAGGATTCAGTGCTGAAGGGCGCTCAGGGATGGGAGAGGAGGTGCTGGGGGAGGGGCGGGGGAGGGCTCCAGCTAAGCTGTCTGTGAGGAAAGCCACAGGAACAGAGGACAGAGTGGGGCTAGGGGGACAGGTCACAAGGCTATATTTGATTACCTTGTAGGATCTGGGGGTGTCCTGTGCTGACATCAGCTCCTGTGAGCCTCTGTAGCACCCTTTGTCTCACCCCGCCTAACAGGGGATTTCCTAGCCGTGGAACTTGGTCAGAAGTGACCTACTCAAGGGGAGAGGTCTGGTCTGCATAAACAAGTTAGAAAATCTCATCTTGCAATGGTCCAGAAAAGATGCAGGAGCAGCTCAGAAGAGCCAGAGCTCATCAGTGTGACTCAGTTCTGGGTCTTTTCTTCTTGGGAACTGGGGAAACAAATTTTTTTTCTGCTCATTTCAAATGAGGAAAGCTAGAGATGCCTGGAATTTCTGATATTCTTGGAATTATCACAGGAGAAGAAGCTGACAGTCCAAAAAAGCACAGGCCATTTGGAACAGCTCCTGGATCAAGCTTTACCTGATGCTATCCCTAGTTCTAGGTTTTTGGGTGCTATGTAAATATGGTTACGGTTTAAAAATTCTTTCTAACAGTAATTCCTTAATAATCATTGAGCGTATAATAATTATTTAAGTAGAGTTTAAGATAAAATCTTTCAGACTATGGGATCTGTGTTTGGACGTAGCATAGCAGACACGTCATGAAAGGGAGCAAACTGCTGGCTCAGATCAACCATGACTGTTTAGCACAAGGTCAAACTAGAAAAGTCATGAGACTCAGGATTTTACAGCTGCTAGTAAGCCCTTCTCTTTTTCTGATTATTATTATTGTTGTTGCTTGTTTTTTTGAGACAGGGTCTCATGTACTCCAGGCTGATCTCAAGATGAACTTGGACTTCTGATCCTCCTGCCTCCACCCGTGAGGTGACATGTCTAAACCCATGCTTTTCTCTGTGGTACTGGGGATTGAATCCAGAGCTTTGTGCATGCTAGACAAGCAATCTACCAATTCATTGGTATCCCCAGGCCCCCACCCACTAATTATTCCTATTCATTAAACTTCTCCACATCCCCAGAGGAACCATCACTACCCAGTTCCCTTCCTTTGTGTTTTTCCAATAGGAGGATGACAAGGATTCCTTTTCTTTTCCAAATTTCTTTTCCAAAATGGGCAGCGGAAACCCAGAGAGGTGGAAGGTTGATCAAAAGTCACACAGCACGGTGGTTATAAGAGCTGCTCCGGGTCCCAAGTGCTCTATATGCATTTTGCCCTGCCCCCCTTGCTCTAGCTGCTTCTCCTCCATTCAGGTGGTGCTCAGGGCCTGCTGCAGCCATCCTGCCCTGCTGCTGAGCAATTGAAGAGTTGCCAGAGGTCAGAAAAGAGTTGTGTCACTGTGGTATGGGAAGGGCAGTTGCGCCCTTTCTCACTTAGAAGTTCAGAACTTCTAGAGTCTCCAGCAGGAGCCTAGAGGTCGGCTTTTTAAAGCCGACGTTTCTAAACACACAACCACAAGGGTTAAAACTCAGAATCAAATTTGTAAGGAGTCTGTGGTGTTTCTGGCGGAGCTTACCTGAATTGGACCAGAGCTCTGGTTCTGAGCACAGAGCACACAGGCTTTGCACCTTAGTACACCTCTTCCTGAAGCACCCTGTGGACAACAGATACAGTGTTCTCACAGTAGGTTCAAGCCTTTGTGTTCCTGTAGAAACAGGCGGATTTCCCTAGAGAAGCCAGAGATTGTTGGCACTTCCCGGCAAGGAAGTATCAAGGCAGGGAAGTATCAAGTCAGGCTGCCTTTGGTTTGAGTCGTGTTAGAATGTTTCTTTTTCCTCTCTCTCTCTCTCTCTCTCTCTCTCTCTCTCTCTCTCTCTCTCTCGATTTATTTTGTTTATAACTACACTGTAGCTGTCTTCAGACACACCAGAAAAGGGCACCGGATCCCATTACAGATGGTTGTGAGCCACCATGTGGTTGCTGGGAATTGAACTCAGGACCTCTGGGAGAGCAGCCAGTGCTCTTAACCGCTGAGCCATCTCTTCAGCCCAGAATATTTCATTTTAAAAATTGCTACTTGGAAGCATGGTGGCATATGATTTTAATAACAGCAGAGGCAGGGCGGTCTCTGGGTTTGAAGTTAGTCTGGAGTATACAGTGAGTTCCATGCCAGGTCTACACGTTGAGATTCCACCTCAGAACTAATAATTCATTAAATTACTGCCTGGGTTGCTGGCTTAAGTCTCACAAAAAGTCCTTAAATGAATCCTGGTTTGAGATTGGGACATGATGCCCTGTAGTTTCTGAAATGGCCCTATGCACACCTCTGCCATCTTGCACAATGCTTTTATGCAAAATGCTGTCCTCAGCAAGATAATTATAAAAGGAAAACTGATTAACTCTGAAAAATATTGAAGAAGCCCCTTAGCCTGCCATGTCAGCTGTTTAGCCAGGACTCAACTCTTCACGTGAAGGTCCACAAGCTCATCCATTAGGGTAATGCAGAATTGCTTTTGTCTTCAATAAGTGATACAATGGTATCAATTGTTCCAAAATAAACTTAAATTTTTTATCATATTTAGCACCTCCCTTCTCATGAATAAATGTAGAGGTCAGACTATACCAATTGTGGAAGTTTTTTCTCCTTCCACAATGTTGGTCCTGGGGATGGGAATCAGGTGGTTAGGTTTCATGGCCAGAAACTCTACCCAGTGAGCCATCCCACCAGCTCAAAGATCACTTTGTATTGTTTTCTGTTTAGTAAGTGAAATTTGCTGCTTGATCAACTGTATATGAATTTTATGAGGAAAATTAGGTCTTATAGACAAGTGAATAACTGACCACACATGGTTACGGAACTGAGCGGGTGCTAACATTCTCATTAAAGATTGAAAACGTACACCTAAGAACTTAAGACATGGATGCCTTTCTTTTCATACGCAGGTCTGGGATTCCTGCAAAGTGTGTTTCAGTTTTGTGATCTACTCCTGTTGTTTCTAGATGAAGAGATAGGAGTGACGCTGTGGCTTCCTCAAATTACCCACGTGGCTCTGAGTGGCTGTGATTTTCTGAAGATGAAAAGCAAATACGGCCATGTTTCTCTTCCTGGTGGCCCTGTTTGAAGTACTAGAGATGCTCCAATGCTCTCTCAGAAAGTTTCTAAACAGGTGAGGCATTAACAAAGCAGGTGGCAGTGTTTACAACCGGAGTTCCATTTCCCAGTGTCCTTTAATGCTGGGGCACTAGGGAGCTGAGTTCTCTAGGAAGAGTTCCCACAGACAGACTGTGTGCCTCCACCCCACCCCCGTCCCCACAGTCAAGTTCTTTATTCTATTGTTGCTTTAGACAGAGTCTCCATCTGTATCCCAGGTTGTCCTTGAACTCATAGCAATTCCCCTGTCTCAGACTCCCAAGTGCTGGCATGAGCCACACCACACCTGTCTTTTGTTTCTGTTTTATTTCATTAAAATTTTTTTTTGTGCCAGGCGGTGGTGGCGCACGCCTTTAATCCCAGCACTTGGGAGGCAGAGGCAGGTGGATTTCTGAGTTCGAGGCCAGCCTGGTCTACAGAGTAAGTTCCAGGACAGCCAGGGCTACACAGAGAAACCCTGTCTCGAAAAAACCAAAAAAAAAAAAAAAAAAATTTTTTTTTGTAATGTTGAGGATATTTGTACATTTATTTTATTTTTAATTATGTGTGTGTGTGTCTGTGTGTGTATGTCTGTGTGTGTGTGTTTGTGTGTGTGTATGCGCACATGACTGCAGGTTCCCACAGAGGTCAGAAGAATGCAGGATCCCCTGGAGTGAGAGCTACAGGAAGTGATGAGTTAGTTCTCTAAAGTGCACTCTTAACTGCTGAGTCGTCTCCCTAGCCCCTATTTATTTGGTGGGCTGGCTAGTTTTATGTCAGCTTGACATGGGCTAGAGTCATTGGAAAGGACGGAACCTCAACTGAGAAGATGCCACCATAAGACTGGCTGTAGGAGCCGGGCATGCTGGCACACTGCCTTTAATCTCGGCACTCAGGAGGCAGAGGCAGGCGGAGGTAGGCAGATGTCTGTGAGTTCAAAAACCAAAACACCACCAACAAAAACTCAAAACAAAACCGGGCTGTAGGCTGTAGAGGATTTTCTTTATTAGTGATTGATGGAGGAGGATCCAACCCAATATGGCTGCTGCTGCTCTTGGGCTGGTTCTGTAAAAGAGCAGGCAGGGCAAGCCGTGGGGAGCAAGCCAGTCAGCAGTCCTCCACGGCCTCTGTGTCAGCTCCTGCCTCCAGGTTCCTGCCCTGTTTGAGTTCCTGTCCTGACTTCCTTCAGTGATGGATGTGAAAGAGTAAGCCAAGAAACCCTATCCTCCCTAACTTGCTTTTGGTCTTGGTGTTTCATCATAGCAAGCAATAGCGATTCAAACATGCACATCTGTGTGCATGTATGTATGTGCATGTATACATATACATGTGAAAGCAAGAGGATGACCTTCCTTGGATGTCATTCCTCAGGAACCATACATCTTATTTTTGAGACAGGGTCTTCCACTGGGACCCAGGGCTTCTGACTAGGCTAACAGGCTGGTCATTGGGCCCCTGGGATCTGCCTGTCTGTGCTGTACCAGAGCTGGGGTTACAAGCACGTATGGTCCTGCCTGGCTTTTTACACGGGTGCTTCCCACTGAATGCATATGCTCCTGTTTACATGACAAACACCAACTGAGCCATCTTTTCAGCCCCTAGTGAGAGTCTCTGTACAGTTAGGCTGCACTTGGATGTTCTTATTTGAAAACACGCCACTGAGGTACTTCTATACAATCCAGGTTCCCCAGCTGAAATGCCGTAGATGAGGCTGGCTGTTTCTTCTCTGCTGACGTGCTGAGCACTAGGCTATCTCTGGTCTTTAGCTGTCAGGAGTTCATCGCTGTGCAAAGGCACCAGAGCACAGCGGGTCACTATGGCAACATGCCTGAGACAATCAACCTGTCAGGAGGAGAGGCTGGCTTTCTGTTGGAGGTTTTAGCCATGGTTGCAGGCTCTCACCCTAGGGCCTCTGTCAAGGCAATATAGCGTGGAGGGGAATGTATTGGTCAGAGTTTTCTAAAAGAACGACTGATAGAATGCCTTATGTGTATTTAATAAAAGAGACTGGTTTACAGTTTGAAAGGTTCAGTCCACTATCATCATGGCAGGAAGCATGGCAGCCTCCAGGCAGGCATGATGCTGAGAGATCTACATGTTGCTCCAAAGGCAGCCAGAAGGAGACTGTCCTGCAGGCAGTTAGGAGGAGGGCCTCTTCTGCACTGGGTGGAGCCTGAGCATAGGACCTCAAAGTCCACTCTCACAATGACATGCTTCCTCCAACAAAACCACACCTCCTGATAGTGCCACTTCCCATGGGCCAAGCATAGTCAAACCACCATACAAGTTCTCTATCATTGAGCTGTATCTCAACTCCTTTAAATAAGTAAAATAAAAACCCACACACTTTATTTATTTAGTGTGTGTCTGTGTGCTTATGTGTATACATATATATATGTGTGCGAGTATGCACGGCATGTGTGTGAGGTCAGAGGATAAGTTCTGGGAGTCAATTCTCTCCTTCTACTGTGAGGCTGCTGGGGACTGATCTTGGGTCATCAGGCTTGGTGGCAAAGTACCTTTACATGTTATTTCCATGCCTCCTCTTTAAAATATATACATACATATATGCATACACACATACATATATATATATGAATATACACACAAATATATACATACATATATACAAACAAATGTGCATATTATTTTCATCGTGTACTTGTGTCTGTCTATGTCAGTGCAAGAGCACACACGCCATGGTGCATCAGAGGACAGATTTCAGGAATTGGTTTTTTCCTGCTGAGGCATCCAGAGATTAAGCTCAGGTTACTAGACTCATGCTGCCAGCACCTTTACCTGCTGAGCCATCTCAGTGGCCTCCCCCGCTTTTTGGTAGTGCAGTAAGAGCTCACGGAACCCAGGCTGTCCTCAGCATACTCTGTAGCTGAGGAAGATGACCTTGAGCATCTAGTCCTTTTAACTCCATCGCCCAAGTGTGGGGCTTCCAGGCAATTAACCACCACACCAGGCATAGATTTCTTATTTTTTGTCTTTAATCAATAATCCCTTATGGGTATAAAAGCAATTTAGAATTATTTGACATCGGGAATGACTCTAGGGAGGCTGTGTTGTACTGTATGTATCAGTGGATAGAACAGTGTGCGTCTCCTGCTGACAAATACAGTCTCCAATGGTTCAGTTAGAAAGACTGATAGTAAGTGCTCACGTATTGATTAAAATGTAGAAACAGAGGTTAGTGCTACCCTTGAAGGCAGGAATCCAGCTACTGTCCTGGAGCCCCAGGCTTCATGAAAGGGGCCTGGGGATTCCCACCCTGGCCTGTCACCTGGATCAAACTGACTTTCTCTTTCTCTCTCTCTGTCTGTCTCTGTCTCTCTGTCTCTCTCTCTGTCTCTCTCTCTCTCTGTGGTTTTCCTCTTACTTACAAATGAGTGATAACAGAGAAGTTTTTGTAGTGCCAGAAGCTTATGCAATTTAGGAACACTTTTTTTAAAAAAAAAAAGATTCATTTATTTGATGTATGAGTGTTCTATCTGTATGTATACCTACATGCCAGAAAAGAGCATCAGATCACCTTATCAATAGCTATGAGCTGCCATGTGATTGCTGGGGATTGAACTCAGGACCTCTGGAAGAACAGACAGTGCTCTTAACCGCTGAGCCATCTCTCCAGCCTCAGGGCACTGAACAGAGCTATGGTTGTAGCTTAGCGGCATAGCTCTTGTCTAGCACGCACAGGGCCCTGGGTTCAATTCTCAGTATTGCCAAACGAAACTAAAAGTATAAAAATAGCATGTATAAAGTCCTGGATTCAATCATCAGTGCTGAAAAAAATTGAGGATGGGGTGGAGGGAAGTCCCTGGAGAGATGACATAATGGTTAAGAGCTATTCTAATACAGGACCTAGGCTCAATTCCCAGAGTCTACATGGCAGCTTACAACTGCCTGTAACTCCAGTTCCAGGGAATCAGGTACCCTCTTCTGGCCTCCAGAAGTTCTAGGCACACACGAAGACAACACACAGACACACACATGTACACAGAATAAAATAATCATTTTTTTTTAGTGTCTTTTGTTTTTCAAGACAGGTTTTCTCTGTGTAGCCCTGGCTGTCCTGGAACTCACTCTGTAGACCAGGCTGGCCTCAAACTTAGAAATTCACTTCTGCCTCCCGAGTTCTGGGATTAAAGGCGTGAGTCACCACTGCCCAGCAAGATAGTAAATTCTTTAAAATGGGGGTTGTGGACATGACTCAATTGGTGGAGTGGCCACTGGACATACGTGAAGCCCCAGATTCAGTCTTCAACACAACAGAGTCTAGATTTGGGGCTGATCTTGCCATCTTGACCCGAGAAAGAAGTGGATCCTAGAGGATTAGAAATTCAAGGTCATCCTTTGCTGTGCAGTGAATTTGAGGCTAGCCTGAGCTACATGAGACCCTGTCTCAAAAAGGAAAACAAAAGCCAACTATGAAGTTAAACCTTCCCCCCCACCCCGCGCCCTGATTAAGCTCCCTGGCTTTAGCACCGGTCCAGCTGATGGTGGCTTTGGAAGTGGCATCAGCTCCTGTTTGTTGACTCTGCCCACCTGAAGTGTACAAGAAGCATGACCTTTGCATGTGGCAGCTTGCCTGGAGTAGGCATGCTAACATGCTAACACTCCCAAGCTGAAGGAGCTGGCAGACACCTCCCTGCAGTCACCCTTGAAGGGTGACCTTTCTAGCAGGTCAAGATGGTGAGGAGGGTACCCATCTGCTTCTCTTTTCCGGATCTTCGATCACCTGTTCTTCATGGTTCAGACCCCTGGTGTCCCTTTCTGTCTCCTCGACCTTCAGTTCTCTTCTGCTCTGAAGATGCTTAGAGCTGCTTGGAAAGGAGGTCTGAGCTGGTGAGGGGGGAGGCAGGCATGAGGAATTGCTATGCTGTTCCATGGTGTCTGTCACTCTGCACATGTCAGCTGTCCACCAAGGTTACCAGTGCACTGTTGTTTCTGACACACAGATGGGGCAGAGAGGTTCCAGACCCACTGGCTAGTTTTATTTTGGTCACCATACCATGTTTCCTTCAGCAAAGGTAGCCAAGGTACAAAAGGCATGTTCATTTGACAGTTAAATTTCATCATATAGATTGCTCTCCAGAGGTAGTGAGCTCCTCAATGCCAGGGGTATGCAAGAAGAATGAGAACAGAGTTCCTGGCTGCAGTCTTCAGGTGGCTTTAACACAAACACTAGACCCTCATAAAAATCCCTGTTGGATAACTATACAGATGAGCACCAACAAATATGGAGTCCATAGTTCCTCTATGTTAAGATTTCCTTTAAAAATAAGTGGTTGAAAGCAGGGCGTAATGTCATCCTTTTGGAAAGTTTTTATTTTTATTTTGTGGGTGCAGGTGTTTTGTCTGCACGTATGTCTGTGTACCCTGTGCCTGAAGAGGCCAAAAGAAGGCATGTGATCTCTTGGAATTGGAGTTACAGGGAACAGTGAGCTGCCATGTAGGTGCTGGGAAATTGAACCCAGGTTCTTTGCAAGAGCAGCCAGTGCTCTTAACCACTGAGACAACTCTCTACCTCCTTTTTAAGGAGCCTCATATACACCAGGATGGTCCCTCAACTATTTATGCTGCCAAGAATGACTTTGAACTTCTGATTCTCCTGCCTTCATCTCTATGTGCTGAGATGACAGGCCCTGCTATGCTTAGTTTATATAGTACTGGGCTTTGAACTCAGGACTTTGTGTAAGCTAGGCAAGCGCTTTACTAACTAAACCATATCCCTAACTCCATTTCCTCTTTCTTTCACACTGTAGCCTAGGCTGGCCAGGAATTCACTCTATGGCTGCAAACTCACCATGATCCTCCTGCCTTCTCTTCCTGAGCGCTGGGACTGCAGACACGAGCCATTGAGCCTGTTGTTGTCTATGTGTATGTTGAATAACTTTTTCCTCTTTCCTGCAAGGTTGTTTTTTTGATTGGGTAAAATGGAGCAGGCCACTGGAGAGGTCCTTTGAGAATCTGTGTTTCCACTCATACTTGTGTTGTTAGGGTATGTGTCTTGGATGTTGGGCGAAAAAAAAAAATCTAAATAAATAAAAAGAATGCATCTCTCTCTTCTTCATGAAGTCTGTCCAATCCATTGAATCCATCAGTGGTGGCCTTTCACCTTGAGCCCCCCTCCTGTCTGAAACGGAATGGAGAAAAGCTATTAAACTGCATTTAACAAATTCAGAACGGCAGGTTCTTGGCTGGGGGAATGAATTCCACTTAGGAGAGCCATTCTTCCTCAAAGGAGGCTGGTTGGGCTGGAGAAGAGAACTTGGAGGGCTTTTGTTCTGAAGGGGACCGCATCTGGATCTGAATGTGTCTCTACTCAAAAGGAGACTCCTCATAATGGACCCGACTCCAAACACTCTGAGGACAAGGACTGGCAAGCTTTTCAAAAGGAGAAAACTCTTGGCTCCTGCTGGGGGCTGGGTAGGCTCCGGTTCCTGCTGGCAGGCGTGTGGGCTTTGCAGGTGGGTGGAGGGCTCCTGGGCCAGGCTAGAGTCACCTTCCTACTGAAACTCGGTGTGCCTCCTCTCTCCATCTGCCCCTCCTGGGAGCTGGGGGCCTGAATTCATTTGCAACCCCCGGGTGAGGTTTTCTGCAAAAGCTGCCAAACGAGTTAGGACCATGAAAGGCATTTTAGGGGAGAGTTGCCAAGGCCAACTCGCCTGCCGGTAGCGTCTGTGCATAAAAAAAAAAAAAAAAAAAAAAAAAAGAACGGGGCAGAGTCCCACCTGCAGACAGGGAGAGTGGGGTAGCGAGTGGCGCTGGGCTCCAACCCCAGCTCTGCTGGTGCCTCCGCTATGACCAGAGGGGAAGTTGTGCAACTTTGGTTGGGCCCCGAGGCCTTTCCTGCATCCGAGGGCTGGAGCCCAAGTCCTGACATCAGAGGTGACACAGTTACTGCAGTCATAGCAGGTCGTGACTCCTCTGAGGACGTGCCCCTGCCTCTTGGTTGTGTGGGTGCGTTGCCTTATGCAAGGCGCTCTGACTTCCTCAGCATTCTAATGTCCTCACAGCCACAGTGGGGTGGGGCCCAAAGCCAGTAAAGACTTTTCTAGTTACTGGTGAGACAGCCAGCCTTCCACTGACAGGTAGCCTGTGGTGTCCTCTCCTGGTGACCACAGGGAGACCCTGGAGATGGATAGTCTGAGTCAAAGGAAGTCCCTCCTCCGGTGTGACTTTCACCTTTCCAGATGTTCTTTTGATACACAAGGGGCTCAATCCAGGTGGCTTGTTGTCCTCTGTACCTTAGGTCGTGAAGTTTCACGGACCCTCCCTAAGTAGCTTGGGCTCCTCAGGCTGGTTATCCTGAGGCCAGATGGAGAGAACAACCTGGAAGGAATTTCTATGCGTAAGGACCGAGACTGTGAGGATGGGCTTGTACCTGGGCTGGGCGGAGCGGGACTCCTGGGGAGGAATCCTCGCTGGAGTGGCTACAGGTAAAGGCTGAGGAGCTCGAGCCTGCAGGGATTTCTGGACCTGGATGCCCATTTCCTCCTTGGGGCTGAGTGTTACAACCAAGCCTGGCACTGGCGGTTGCCTGGGAGAGTAGGTGTGTTCAGCCCCTGCCCTCCACAGCAGCAGGTGAAGGTCCTGTAGACAGACCTTCTCTGAGAGAGCAAGAGGGCCACAGGGAGGCAGAAGTACTCAGCTGGAGGCTCCAGGTCTGGGAGGGGAGATCATGTGGTCCTGAGGCTGAGGGTAGCATGTAGGGTGTAGTCCCCAGGGATCCAGACTTTGTGGGCCTCAGGCTCTTGGCAGCTGTGACCCTTCAGGTTGGGATGATCCTGACATAGGGCATAGGGAGACTCTGGGACTTTGTCGCCCTGACACTGCCCACCTGGTAAACTGTCTTCCTCCTCTGTACACTTCCTGGCCCAGTGACAGATCGTGCTGCTCCCTCCTGTGCTCCTCTGTACTCCTTGCTGTGCTCTCTTTCATGTGTTCTCCTCATCTCTGTGTCCCCTCTCTGTGCTCCCTTAGTGCTCCCACTATGCCTTTTTTTTTTTTAAAGGAATCTCTGTGCTCTCTCTCATGCATGTCCTTCACTCTGAGCTCTCCCTGTATTCCCCTCACTGGACTCTACTGCACTCTGTTCTCTGTACTCCTTACTGTGCTCCCTTCTCTGTGCTCCCTAGTGCTCCCACTGAGCTCCTTTTAGTGCTCTCTCTGTGCTGCTGTCCTATCCTTCTTTGCTCCCCCTTGTGCTCCCTCCCCTGTACTTCCTTCCACTCACTCCTCCAGTGTCCCTTCACATGTCCCATGGCTATCTCTCTCAGATCCTCTGGTGCCGCCATCACCTCTGTTCTCCCTGCTTGGATATGCTCCATAGGCGGTCCTGGAGCTTAGGGGAGGGAGATTGTAAAAGTTGAAGTAACCAGGGCCGGATCCATGTCATGCCCAGTTTGTTCAGTGTGGCTTTAGAAAAGACCCGGCAGGGTGACCTCCCTTCTCACTTGTTCATCCTCAGCCATAGCTCTCCACCCTCAGGGATGTGAGGACATCTGCTCACTCTGGGCAGTCTGGGTGCAGGGGCTCAGGGACAGAGCGGGGTGCTTCACTGTGTGTCTGGGGGTTTGTGCAAGAAAATCAAGATCAGCATACGTAAACTAGGGCTGCTGGGCTAAAGGGGGTGTTGAGGGAGAGAGGGGAGAAGGGGAGAGACAGGGTGGGCAGGGAGAGGGGAAGTGTTGGGTTGATGTGTGTGGGTCCCGGACCGGTTGTTGGGTTAAAGTGCGTCCCATGTCCACCCCGACAAGGGGCTAGGGCCGCTTGTGGAGGTGAGACATGGGAGTTTGACTGCACTCTCCCCACGCCAGGTTGCTGTAGGGAAGTCTCGGGACCCTGCTCTGGGTGTGGGGAGTTGGGGAGTGCAGTCTGAGGTCCCCGGGGACTGGAGCTAGCTTGTCTGGTTCTTGGGCCTCCAGGCACCTTTAAGAGTCTTGAAAGAGCTGGAGAACTAAGTGGGGGTGTACGGGCTGGATTGGCCCTCGGCCGAAGGGTAGACTGGGAGAGGAGCTCCAGCTGTGTGCCGCGGGGTTGGGAGTTCTTGGTTTGGTGGCTCGCTTGACTTGCTTGGATTGGTGGTTGCTGTGGCTAGGAATGCAGAGAGGTCTTCTGTGGGAGACTAGACAGCGGCTCTGTAGGTGAATGCCTGTTCCACTGTTCCCCAAGGCAGATCCCAAAGAAGAGAAACCATCCATGGTGTTAAGATGTTTTCTGTCATGACGGAGAGTAGATGAGAAACTGTACCCCAGTTTTCTTAGGGCAGGCCTAAGGTTAAATACCTTTTGCAGGGAGGAGGGTCTGGGAAGGAATGCTTAATTGGTTACACCCTTCTGGCCTTTAGGTACCTCGTTAATATGGAGATCTGTCTTGAGGCTATATGATCTATGGTCACGCCTTCTACCTGTGGAAGGGTGTTGCCCTACATGACTAAAGGATACAAATCTATGGAGGGCTGCGGCCTTGTGTCAGGACTCTGGAGTCTGGAGTCTGGGAGCGTGGCAAACACCTACTGTCCCTTGCAGGGGACAATGTGGGGTTACCTGCTGGGTCACCAGGGTTTCAAACCTAGCTCAACCAGAAATCAGACTGCCTTTCAAGGTCCTACAGGGGAGAGACAGGGTGCAGGCAGGCCGCCCCCCGGGTGGCGGCAGGGGAGAGAGGGGGAAGAGAAGGGAAAAGGGGACAGAGTGGGAGGAGAGAGGGAGAAGGGGAGAAAAGAGAAAGGGAAAGGAAGGAAGGAAAAGGAAAAGAGATAGGGAGAAAGAGAGAGAGAGAGAGAGAGAGGAGGGACAAGAGAAGAATGTCTTCTTTCTGTCTCTCTCAGACTTCAGCTGCCAATAAACCCTAGGGGTTCCTTTGGAAGATACTGAGGAGTCCCCCTGAGACAGATGCTCAACCTGGAGTGCACAGAGGGCAGGCTGTTCCTGGCTGGAGAGCTGGGGGTCTGAGGTGCTGGGATGTCTTTCAGAGCCTGAGGGGTAGCCTTGGGTCTGCCAAGCATGGCTGGAAGTTCTGGAATGTGCAAATAGAGAATTCTGAGGACCCCTCATCTGTCCTTCCAATGCATCAGGTTCTCAACTCCGTCCCCTCCATGGTCTCTCCAGAAGGACCTGGAGGAATTCACCTCACCCTGACTTCCTATGATCCTCAGACTAGAATTCTTTGCAGTTTCTGGAGAGATCTACTCCCCCTACCCCAGAATATGGGACTCAAGGACAGTGGTTGCCACTTTCTGTCACCACCCCCCTCCACTCCCCCAGGCCTTGCCCATTACTGTGTTGAGCTTCCTGGATGAACCAAGGCCAGTCAGGACCCTGGGCCAAGGTTAGTGCTAGGAAGCACTAGGGATTGAGGGTTGGGGTAGTCTGAGGTAGTAGAGTGGGAAGGCATGCATTGTATGCTCACCCCATGGCAATGGCTGGGAGCTCCCCATACTATGGAGCCATTTGCTCTCTCTGCCCCTTGCTACAGGGGGTTTTTTTTTTTTTTTTTCGAGACAGGGTTTCTCTGTGTAGCCCTGGCTCTCCTGGAACTCACTCTGTAGACCAGGCTGGCCTCGAAGTCAGAAATCCGCCTGCCTCTGCCTCCCAAGTGCTGGGATTAAAGGCGTGCACCACCACTGTCCAGCGTTATTTGTTTATTTTATGTATATGAGTGACAGAAGGGGGTGTCACATCACATTGCAGGTGGTTGTAAGCTACCATGTGGTCTCTGGGAATTGAACTCAAGACCTTTGGAAGGGCAGTCAGTGCTCTTAATCACTGAGCCATCTCTCCAGCCTAGCTGCAGACTCTAAAAGCTTCTGCTTGCCGCTTCTTCTGGCTGATGCCAGCCACAGGCACCTTAGCGCTATCTGTGCCCGGTGCTGCACAGGCCTGTTATTTCGGCTGATTGATTTATGATTCCCATTTATTGATGGAGAGGCTTTCCCAATAATACATAGCTGCATACTGTTGGAGCTGTGATTTCAACTCAGGGAGACTATTTTCTTCTAGAATGATTATACTACAATTTCTTCAGAGATCTAACTTCAAAAAAAAAAAAAAGAAACAAAAAAGAAAAAAAAATGTGTCTGTATGTGTCTGAGCATGTGAGTGCAGGTTCCTGTTGAGGCCAGAAGAGGGCACTAGATCCTCTGGAACTAGAGTGACAGGAGGGTTGAGCTGCTGTATGTAGTGCTGGGAACCCAACTCAGGACCTCTGCCAGAGCAGCAAGTGCTCTTAACTGCCGAGCCTTCTCTCTAGCTAAATTACAATGGAATTTTAGCGAATGTATCTGAGCTACCAGAATTATATCTGGGGATGAGACTCTCCACACTGGCTCAGAAACCTGAGTGAGCAGGGAGAAGAGAGGCAGGAACGATGGGTTCGGAATATGAGGAGGGAGGGTAGCTGCAGGATGAGAGTAGCAAAAGCTAATGGTTATTAGTCACCTACTGCATACAAAGCTGTTTTAAGGGCCAATGAGATAGCTGGCTCAGCAGGTGAAGGTGTTTGCCCCACAAGCCTGGTGAACCGGGTTCAGTTCCCTGGGTCTCACAGCAGAAGGAAAGAACAAGCTCCCTAAAGTTGTTCTCTGACCTTGACTCTCTCTAATGCAAACAAAATTCCAAAGTTGCTTTAATCTATTTAATTTTTCTTTTTTTTTCATCTGTCTGTCTGTCTGCTCTCTCTCTCTCTCTCTCCCTTTCTCCCTTCCTCCCTTTCTCTCTCCCCCCCCCCCCTCTCTCTCTCTCTCTGTGCTATGGTGCAATATGGAGGTCAGAGGACAACCTTGGAAGTTGGTTCTCTTGACTTCCCCCTGGCTTGAGAAGGGATCCCGTTGGCTGATTTGTAGGCCAGGCTCTATGGCTCATGGGTTCTGATGATTCTTCTGTCTTTGCCTCCCACCTCACTGTAGAAGTGCTGGGATTAAAGGCAGACACTGTTGTATCCCACTTTATGTGAGTTCTGGGGATTTGAACTCAGATCTTCATGCTTGCGAAGCAGGTACATTACCCACTGGGCCATCTCCCCAGCTCATTTTCAAACTGTTTAATCCTTATAACAATCCCCTTGAGTAAGAACTATCATTATGCCCATTTTGAAAATGGTGAAAACTGAGGCCACTGCATGCTCCAGTCCCCAGGATGTAGTTGGTAAAGTGACAGAGCTGAGCCCACCTACACACGCCAGCTGCAGGGCCTGGCTTATCGGACAGGTAGGAGTCCTCCTGGGGGAAAACCTGCTGCTGGGGGTGAGGGGCAGGGTCCCCTCTTCCCTGTTCCTTGAACATCTGTGACTGGCCAGCATTCAGTGAGCAGAAAGCCTTCTGGTCCCCACTCCCCGCTTGGCTTAGCTTTGTCCGTGGCTCCTCTCAGCTCCTATGCGGCTCACCTCAGCTCTGTCACGCCCCTCCCCCTCCCCCCAAGGCTTAGGAGGGCAGCAGGGACAGAGCAGGGATCTCCACAGCCCAGATCTCATGTCCATTCATTTTTCTTTAAACGCTTCTCTGTGTTTTTAAATCTAATTTTTCAGCTTCTTCTTTTTTTAATTTTTTATCTTCACTCAAGTTGCTTTAATGAAACAAAAAAGTGTGTCTGTTTCCCTCTGCTGGAGCTGCCTGGGGAATTTCAATATAAAACAAACAAGTTGGCTTTTAAAATTAAAATTTTATGGGTGGCATTTCCTCATTTAATGGAAGGCACAAAAGGCTGGAGTAAAACCAATTAACGTGGGGTCGGGACTCGGTGTTCAGCAAAATTAAACAACGGGACCGCCACACACCAGGAGGGTTGGAGTGTGGAAGCTGGGAGGTGGGAAGGGGCGGGGCAGTGGTCCAGGCACGCCATCAGTATCCTGGCCAGGCCTTGTCACTAGATCCCTACACTCAGGTTCTGGTGTGCACATCTGTCAGAGGTGGTGAGAGATCGTGGGGTTGAGAAGAAGGTCCTGAATAGTGAGATCTGAATGGGGCTGAGACTTGTGCCAAGGCCAGCATTCACAGGGATAGGGATTCCTTAGAACAACTTGGGTCCCATCCAAGGAGTTGAGGTATAATCTTCATAAAAGCTGTGCTCCAGGGACTGTACAGTCCAGGAGGTGACAGGTACCCCATACAGGCTTCAAGACTGAGTGAAAGGCCAGGTGAGGTTAATGAGACTCCTGCTTCTCTGTGAGTCCCTCAGGGTACCTGTCACCCAGTGAAGGTTGCATTTGGAGAAGGGGGAAGACCCAAGACTGGAGACCCAAGAAAGAGAGGGCTGTGCGGAGGATGGTGGGAAGAACTGTTATGTGCACTGGCAGGGGTAGAGTGCCCAGCACTGGAGGAGAGGAAGTCAAGGTGGGGACTGGACAGAAGAGGGAACTGTGAACAGGCAGATCTGCAGCAGTGGGCCTTGCTCTTATCGCTGGGGCACTGGAACTCCAGGGAGTATCTACAGGCATTACATGGGTTGCAGAGGTCCCTATGAGATCAGTTTGAAGGACCAGCAGGTGGACAAGGAAGATCCCAGCCAGGGGTGGACAAACCTGAGGTCTGGCTGCCAGGGTTTGGAGGGAAGGAATGCAGGGACAGTGGGATCTTCTCTGGCTGGGGACTTCTCTGGGACACAGTTGGTGTCTTCCAACTGTGAGGACACTGAGAGCAGACCTCAGAATGACAGTGTATGATCTCCCGGGTCCTCTGTCTCTCCACTCACAGGCAGTCTCCAGGCAAACAACGCCTTCTGTCCCCTTCCCCTCATCTCGCCTTGTTAGGCCTTTCTGTCCTTCACTGTGGTAGATTTCTTTCCTGACTTCTTGCTATATTCTGGATCTTCAGAAAAAGCCACTCTGATTGCTAAATGGGGGTCCCTTGAGTCAGTCATCCAGCGGGTCCCTATGGTCACAATCAACATCTTTCATTCACCTATTGGGCCTTCAGAGGAGAGTCATACAGATTGAGGATGGGCCTCTGACAGTATAGACATTAGGTGCCAGGGCCTCTCTTTGGGGAGAAAAGGGGTTTGTGAGGGAGACAGCACTCAGCCCCAGCCCCATGGAAGCATCCCTTCCAGGCCTGACTGACAGACTAATTTTAAAATCTATCTGAAGTTTACCTGTAAGTCTCTTTGAGGTCTGTTTGTAACCTGAGGAATTGTGCTGGCCTGAGGAGGGTCAGTAGCAAAACCATAAACAGATGGCCCCTGACTTTTTCTTTCTATGTAACAGCATGGTGGAAATGACGAAGCTTGAAGTGGGTTCTTACAGTCAGGGTGCTGCCACGTTGCCTTTGGTGGTAGGTGGAGTCCATTTCAAGCTCAGTTTATTGGTATAGAAAGTTGGCTAGCTTTGCCACACCTGACCAGCATGGCCAGCCACCTACTCATATTTCACTGGGGAAGGAGGTAGCATCCTGTCTTTGGTGGGTTTTCAAGCATGAATTGAGGGTCACGTGATGAGCAAGGCAGGAGAGGATGGTGCTATGGTTTAAGTGGGAAGTGTCCCTCATGGGCTCATGTGTATGAGTGCTTGGTCCCCAGCTACTGGGGGTGGGTGGGATTGTGGAACTTTTTGGGTGTGAGGTCTAGCTGACAGACGTAAGGCAGGATGGGATTGTAGGCTTAGATTTTTCAAAACTTACTTTAATAAGGGTTCTCAAATGCTTTGACCCCTTCTTCTAGCCAACCATGCAAAGGCAGGGGAGAAAAGATGGTAAGTAGGACAAGGGGATGTGGACCTGTTTAGAAGTAGTTCCTTGGGAGTGATTCCAATTTCTGTTTGACAGGATTCCAGCAGTCCAGTTCAGTAGTGTCAGATGCCAACAGTCAAACAGTTCAAAACAGCCAACAGTTCAAAAGTGTCACCAAACACGAATCAGCAGCGGTGGCACGATCCAGCAGAAACAGACAGGCCTCCACTGAATGGGCAGGAGTCAGTGGGAGTGACCAGGACCAGCCAGGACACCAGGAGTTCTCTGCTGTGCCTCTCTCAAGGAAGTGAAGATAAGCGAAGATGAGGAATCAAGGAAGAGTTGACAGCTAGCTATGCAAGCGCCTTGCCACTGTTGCTGAGTCTTTATATGCTCTCCAAATATCGTGTGTCCTCCCGTGGGTCCTGCCTCAGTAAAACACGCTGAGTCTGCATCACATGACACAACCAGAAACTTTTACTTCAAGGGATGGACTTGCGTGTTATGGCTGGCCCTACCTCTGGTCCTAGCTCTGTTTCCTGATTCTCTGGGATGGAGAGCATCTGAGGCTCCCATGGCTGCCATGAGCTGCTCCGCTTCCATGGTCTCCCTAAGGTGATGGACCACACCCTCTCTAACCATAAGGCAAAACAAAGTCTCTGAGCTGGGAATGTGGCAGTCACTAGAGTGTTTGCCTAGCACACCTGAAGCCCTGGGCTCAGTCTCAGTACCCCACAAACTGGGTGTGAGGATGCACACCTGTAATCCCAGCCCTCAGGATGCGGAGGCAGGAGGATTGGAAATTCAAAGTCATCCTCAGCTGCACAGGGATTGTGAGGCCAGCCTGGGCTACACGAAATTCTGTCTCAAAAATACATAAACAAATAAATAGATGAATAATCCCTGCTTAAATTCCATTTTAGGAGGGATGTGGTCACAGCGATGAGGGAGAGACCTGACAGGCGGTGTTGACTACACGACAGCAGCCAGGTCAGGATGGGAGAAGGTCTCCTTGCCTGAGAGCTGTAAGTATGCAGTTTTATTGGAGCATGGAACTCTTGGGACGCGACATCCCAATGCCATGTGAAACAGTGTGTTCCAGAGTCCTGTAAACTGCAGTGTGCCTGCACTGCTACCTGTGAAGTTGCCTAATTTATGAAAATGTTAATTAAGCTAGGAGGAGTAGGTAGATGAAGTGTGACTGGCTAAATACAGAGCAGACAATGGAAAGACCTGCTCATTTCTCTCTTGAATTCACATATTGGGAAATGTTTATAAACTGAGAATTCTAATTACTTTCCTCACTCATGCTTCCCCTCAGATGGCTTTACTGCAATGGAATGTAGTTCCTGTGAAAAATATCACCTATTTTTTTTTTTACAGTAGTGGCCTGACTCTGTACAAACAGCAGAGACTCACCCTTAACCAGCACAGAAGTTTGCATTCATGTGGTTTAAAGGACCCAAAGGAGATTCAGCAGAAGTCTCCTCATTCATGTTGAATGGAAGCAACATCCCCAAATCCTGGGCTTCTCTTCCGCTAGGCCAAAGTCTGAGCTTCATTTCTGACTGTCTGCAGTCAGATGCATTATGGGTAGGACTTTTAAGCACGAACAAGAGGTCATCCTCAGAGCAGGATTTCCCCAGTGGAGACAGAAATGAACCCCTCTCCATTTTAGGCTTAGACCGGATTGAACTAGCTTGGGTCATTCAGATGGGGATCCCTGGGTCTATTTGGTTTAGGTCTGAGTAAAGCCCAGCACGACAGTTGTCACCATGGTAACAGAAGTGCTGCAGGTTCTAGAGACTATGATGGTGCTTAGTCACACTGCTGGACCGTGGGCTTTAAGTGCACAGACCTGGGCGTGTGCTCAGATGGCTGACCATGCTGTGCATCCCTGGGGAGCCTCATGGGCAGTCCTGGCCCCAACACTCCATCCTCTGTTACTGCTCCAGGCTGTCATTTGCCTGTTTACTTAGTCACTTGCTTCTGCTTGCTGATATCTACACCCTCCCCACCCCTCACTGTTGCCCCGAAGCCTGGCATGTCCAGGCACAGCAAAGAGCTCCAAACAGCCCAGGAGACGAGACAGAAAGCAGCAGAACAAACTTTATGGAAAAGTTATCATCATTTGCCAGAGATGTAATCTTATTACTAGGAAATCCAATAAAATTAACTAAAAGACTTAATTATGGCAAGTGAGGGAGCTTAGTGAGATGTCACACCCAAAATAATAAAGGTATAAAGCTTTGGATAAACGATAGCGGCAATAAGTTTAAAAATACTGTAGGCTGTTAAATTATTTTTATATCAATTAATTTAAATATTTTATTTTTATTCTTAAATTGTGTGTACACGTGCATGTCTCTGTGTTCATGTGAGTGTAGAGGCCAGAAGAGGGTGTCGGATCTTCTGGAGCTGGAGTTACAGGCAGCTGTGAGACACTTGATGTGGGTGCTGGGAACCGAACTCGGGCCCTCGGCAGTAGCTGCACATGCTCTTAATGGCCAAGCCATCCCTCTCTCCCCATGTATTCATTTATTTATTTATGAGTGTGGGTGTGGCTTTGAATGTGCTCAAATACACGTGACACACAACTCGTGGGAATCGGCTCTCTCCTTCCACCATGTAGGTCCTAAGAATTGAACGCAGGTCACTGGGACATCTTCCCCATCCCAAATACAGTTGCTGGAGAAAGTCTTTTATTTTTTTCCCCTTTCTCTTCCCCTCCTCTGTTGTCTTCTTTTAGGCAGATTTTTTGCTATGTCGCTCACACTGGCCTCAAACTTATGGTAATCCTCCTGTCTCGCTTCCTACGTGCTGGGATTATAGATATGTACTGAAGTATCGGGCTTCATTTAATTTTAAAAATCTTTGTTTGTTTGTCTGTTTTTTTGTTTTTTGTTTTTTTGTTTTTTTTTTTTTTTTTTTTTTGAGACAGGGTTTCACTGTGTAGCTCTGGCTGTCCTGGAACTCACTCTATAGACCAGGCTGGCCTTGAACTCAGAGATCTGCCTGTCTGCTTCTTGAGTCCTGGAACTAAAGGTGAAAACCACCACTGCCTGTCTTTATTTAAAATCTTTTTTTTTTTTTTAAAAAGAATTCATTTGTGTTTATGTATATTTGTGTCTATCTGCCCGTGTATATGCACCTGTGTGCACAGTTGCCCTTGGAGGTCAGAGGATGACCTCAGAGTCCTTGGAGTCTATCCACATTGACTGTGGCTGTCATAGCATCCGTCAGAGGCGTTTCCTAACCGTCGCTAGTCACTAAATGCCAGCGGACCTGATCTTCTTCCTGTGCTTGTGAGCTCAGCTGCTCTGGGCAGCTGTCGTGATGGAATCATGTGATGGCTGTCATTGTGCAGCTGGATGCTTTCACTTAGCACAGTGCCTTTGAGATTCACCCATGCTGCAGTTGAGTGGGAGGTGACTTCCTTTCTGTGGTATTTGTTGGTGGACACCTTTAGCTTCTGCCTCCTGGCAATCACGGCTCACCCTGCTAATATATGTTGCTGCACACACACACAAACAAATCAGTTTGAAACTGCTTGCAATTCTTTTGGGTCTGCCTGCAAGGAGAGTCGCTGGACCACGTGGCCTTGACAATGCGTGGGGCTGCTGTTGAAGACTGGTCCTGTCCAGTTCAATGGACATCCTGGTCATGGCTCGGCTGGTGTCTCTTTCCTCGGTCAGTTGGGCTCACAGAGGGAGGAGGAAAAGTCTCAGGAGTGTCTGAACCTGGTGGCTTCTGCCTGGTCTGAGGGAGATAGGGTGGCAGAAGTTTTTAAAGACATAGTTTTACTTTGGGGAGTGTGCGGTTGTCCCTGGCTCAGTTCTTCTGCTCATGTCCACTTGGACGTGGCTGCAACTTGGGCTGTCCAGGCTGATAGTTTTGAAGGTGGCAGGTATGGGGCTGGGAGCAGCAGAGGGAGAGGGGAGAGGCGCCTTTGGGTCAGTCAGGGCTAACTGGGGCCCCTCCCGTCTCTCTCACTCTTGGAGGAGGCAGTAACAAGGGTAGGGCGTTAATGAAAGCAATTGCTTCAGTCATTTCTTCAGTTTGGAGAGTCACAGGATATGGCAGCTGGCCCAGTGAGAATCATGGTGTTCAGGAAGAGCCGGCTGCACTGTCACTGTGAGCTTGGGCCAGCAACAGCCTGCAAAGGCAGAGAAGCAAGAAGCCATCCTTCCATTCCATCACTTCTACCCTCTTCACTGCTTCCTGCCTCTCCTCTCTCAGTCCTCCTTCCCACTTCCGGCTTTGTGTGTGTGCCAGACTGGAGACTCAGTGGAGTCAGGTTCTGCCTATCCTTGGGGACTTCCCAGTCAGACAGGGGAATTGAGGCAGAGGCAATAAGCCCATCCTGAGTGACATCCGAGCTATGGAGCTCTTGTGTCAGTTTTTGGTGAGTTAGGGAAGGCTTCCTGGAGGAGGCAGAAGCACAGGCATCAGGTGATACTTCTCAGAGGGAAACTGTTTCCATGGTCTCTCCAGGTGAGTATGGGTTTCTGAGATGGGAGGATTTCAGGCTGAGCAACAGCATAGGTCAGGGGCTGGAAGGAACAGGAAACGGGAGATGTCTTAGGGTTTCTATTGCTGTGATAAAATGCGGTGGCCAAAAGCAACTTGGGGAGGAGACGGTTTATTATTACGACTCTCAGGTTACACCCCACTGCTGACAGAAGGCAGGACAGGAACTCAGATGGAGCAGGGATGTGGACTGAAGCTGCCATGCAGAGGCCATGGAGGAATACTGCTTATTGGCTTGCTCCCCGTCTCTTGCCCAACCTGCTTTCCTATAGTCCCCAGGACCAACCAGCCTGGGGATGACACCACTTACAGTAGGCTGGACCCTCCCACATCAGTCAGTAATTTAAGGAGCGCACCATAGGATAATCTGGTGGGAGCATTTTCTCAGTTGAGGCTCCCTTTTCCCAAATGACTCAAGCTTGTGTTCACAGAAACCAGACAGCACAATAGGGCAGGAGAGAGAGTGGGCAACGGGAGGTGGCTGAGCTGTATTGAGGGGTCTGTAAGACCACACTACCGACCAGAAGCTCGATCCATAACACATAGGTGTGTGTGTGTGTGTATGAGTGTGTGAGTGTGTGTGTGTGTGTGTGTGTGTGTGTGGCCTGAGAAAGGGTCAGGAAGCCTCATGTAGGTAAAGTGCAGGCATGCAGGCAGAGCACACTGTGAAGTGGCTGTCCCAGTTGATACCAACCATAATGACAAGGTACTGAGCCAGCTACCATGGTCCAGGGCCCAACCGTGTTTTTGGAGACATGGGAGCTGGATTGTGCAAAGCACAGAGAACCAAACACAGTTACTGTCCACCTTACACCTCCCAACCCCACCCCACCCCACAAGTCATACTCACTCAATACATAAAATCCACAGATGTGAACTCATCCCTGAAGGACCTACTAAGGCTAGACTTGTGCCTAACTACTGGGTAGTATGTGACAAGACCTTCCCTGGGGAACTCAGCATATACATCTACTCACCCCAGATAGGAATCCCATGAAAGACCAAAGTTCAGACACCATCAAAGTCCAACTTGATGAACCAATAACCTTTATTGGGGTTACTTACAGGAATATGGGTGACAAGTTACTTACAGGAACAAAAATAATGCAAAGACAGCTGAATCACCAAAGCTCAGCCCTGTATTGGTGGCAGCTAACAAAGCTGGGAGCCCAGAACACACTGCACAGCCTATAGGTAGCTCAGTAGGTTGGAGAGTTTCCTCTCCAGGAGGATCAGTTGATACATGCCTCTTCCAGGTAGCTAGGCTGGTCTGGGTTTTTATACAGCTTAGCTTGTGTGTGAGTGGGGATCTACAGTTTCACTTACTCAAGCTGGAAGAGAGGGGCCTAATGAGTCTTGTAAATTTCAGGGTCTTCCTGAAGCTATCTTGAGTTGTGTACCTTCTGGCTTAAGGAGCTTCCCGGCAGGTAGGAGTGTTTCAGTCTCAGGTGGAAATTGTTCTACAACACTGGGCATTGTTCCTTTGCTCCTTGGAGCTGTGGGTTGCAGGCCTGGGGCTGAATCAGAGAAACACACTTACAGATCACCCCTGAAGTGCTCCATAGTCAGCACAGTAGCTGGAGAGACAGAGGCCCACTCTCAGGAGGAACTGTCCAAACATAGTTAGAGCAACTTTCTGTGGTGGAGCTTGCTTCTTGCACTCCAGACTTGAAGGACTGGTAAAGTTGACATACCAGGCATGGGGCAGAAAGTTGACTCACCCCAAAAAGGACTCTTACATCTTTTAAGACCTTTGGCCTACCAGACAGAAGGGACCTGAACAGTGTGGGCATATCCCACTTGGTGAATCTCTCATCTGCTGTGGATAGTACAGAGGGCCTTGTGCCAGGTAGGGTGGAGCTTAGACCTCAGGGGTACTTCAGGGTCTGAGGCTAAGGTGGGACAAATGAATAAGGGGGAATGGGGTGGGGACAGGGTCCTCCTGGGTGCTGTGAATGGGAGAAGGTACTGGCCATGTGCCATGTACGGCTCCACAGTGTATCATATGGGTTAATTCATTTAAGCCCTCTAACACTGTGGAAGCAAGAATGTTAGCACCACACCATACGGGGAAAGGATATAGGTATGCGAGTGGTTGGCATGGATCATCCGTGGTAAAGACTGCTCCCCAACAGATGGGCCTTAGTGTCTGCACCATTGCAGAATCTTTGAGTCTGCCTGGTGGTTTCCCTAGCCTGGATGTCCTTGAGGACAGTGATGGACCTGTCTCAGCCTTCTGTCCCCAGAAACTGATGCAGGCTCAGCGCCAGGAAGTTGGTTAGAGACTGAAGGGAAGGAAGAGGGGAAGGAAAACTTAGGGGCAGGGCTTATGCAGACCTCCGCCGGCATCCAGGGCCTCCTGTCCTGTGCCTGAACCCACCCCAGCCTTCTGGGATCCCATCTGTACCTGTCACCCATGGGTGCTCCTGTCTCCTGAAGCTCAGCCATCCCCTTGTCCAAATCCATTTTTCCACCAGACAAACGAGGTCTGAGCCCGCCTTCTCATTCAATCCGACAGGCTGGCTGTCAGCTGCCGTGGCATCTGCTCTTGTCAGAAAAATTAAGAAGGAAGCAAGAGATGCCACAGCCCCTGAGCTGCCAGCCATGCAGAGACTCCAGGCTAACTTCTACTGGGAAGGGATTGGGGAGCCAGCCCGGGGCCAGTGGGGACATAGATCCCCACTGGTTCTCTTCCCTTAAGAAGGAAGGATGGTTAAGAGTATGGTTTCCTGAGCCAACCCCTGGGTTGAGTCCCAGCTCTGAGTTGACACCGCTGTGTGTTTCTTTGAATTTCACGGAACCTCTCTGTGCCTTGTTTTCTAGACTATAAAACAAAATAAGGATAATTATGTATGAATGAAGTAAATTATTACTAGTGAAATGCTCGGAACAAAATGTATACCTTTATGATGAGTGCCCTGGCAGTTTACTGAGGTACTCCTTGCCCCAGGGGTTGAGTATGAATGAGAAGCCTTGCCTTGGCTCGCACAAAGCCAGAGTAGTAGGGAGCCACTGGCAAAGGGTTCCTGCATTCTACAGTCCCCTGCTGACCCCAGGCCTGTCCCCTTTGCCCTGGGAACTTCCAATGTGGTGAGGGAGACTTGGTATAAGACATAGGTACTTCAGGAAGGAGGGGCACATAAGCTTGGTGGCTGGTGAAGGGGCTTCCTGGAAGGCTGGGAGAAGCCTCTGCAGGAGGGTGCAGAGGTATGAACTCTCCCCTACCTTTGTTTAAAAACAATTTATTTTCTTTTTGAGACAGGCTTTCTCTGTGTGGCCTGGCTGAAACTCACTCTGTAGACCAGGATGGCCTCCAACACTGAGAGATCTGCCTGCCTCTGCCTTCCAAGTGCTGGTATTAAAGGTGTGAGTTACCACTGCCCAGCTTAATTTTTGTTTTGCAAGGCAGAATCTCACTTTGTAGCCCTGGCTGTCTTGAAACTCATTGAGTTGATGAAGCTGGCCTCAAATTCACAGAGGACTGCCTGCCCCTGCTCCTGAGTGGCTCACCAGGCTAGGCCTAGACCTTCATTTTGAAGACAGAGTTTTCTTACATAGCTCTAGGTGACATGGAACTCGCTATGTAGCCCTTCTTGGCTTCTTACTCTCCTGGATTCTCGGCTTGTCTCCTAAGGGCTGGGATTACAAATGTGAGCTCTAATGCCCAGCTGGTTTCTTTGAAAAAAGTATCTCCCTATGTTACCTAAGTTGGCTTCAAAATTCCTGGGCTCAAGTAATCCTCCTGTCTCAGCTCCTGAGTAGCTGGGCATGCCACCAAAGCCCTACTAAGGCCTTCTGTAAGGGACTCTAGCACCCAGCTTTCAGGTCACGCAGGAGCTGAGCGTTGCAGGCTCTGTCCAGCAGGGGGCAGCCGCGGCGCGTGGATGTGTGTCAGCTTTGCTGCGCTGGTACCTAGGGAAGGGTCTAGGTTAGGAGGTGGGGAGGTCAGACCAGGGTGTTCAGGTTTCCAGGTTTGGAGCACCACCGTCACATCTCAGGATCAGTCCTGCCAGAGAGCAAGGACTCCCCCAAGAGCAGGGGTCTTTAGTCATGTTCAATTCTGGGACAGTGTTAAAATCACTCCCGCAGCGCTAAAAATCTCCGAAGTCTGTGCCTTCCTCAGATTACTGACAACCAGTCTCTGGGGGCGGGGCCCAGGAACCCCATTTAAAAAATCTCCTCTGACATACTAAGCAGATCGGGTCGCCAGGATTTGAGATTGAATAAACACGGTCCTGGTTACCTTTTCCTTCCTGAGAGGGAAGTCCCGGGTGGGGGACAGTCCCGGGAGTGGATTTGGTCAGGGTTGGTTTGGAGGGTGAGAGGTAATGGAATTGACAGTATACAACGGAAGTGCCTGCTCCCACCCTTGGAGGGGAAGTCCTCAGAGGGCAGGTAGAACACATGCGTTCCTGAGCATGTGTGCACAAGCACGCCTTGAGAGTTCAGGGTGACTACGTGCTTGCACACACATATCTCTGGCCTGTACATGTGCTACATATGCATGTTGGCACAGGAGAGTTATTAATACTCGGAGCTGCTAAACAACTCCTATGCTCATAGGCAAGAATACAGGTGTGCACATACACACACACACACGCACATTCACACACACACAGCTATGTTTTTTCTCTGGCTCACATGTCCTCAGGGATGGAAACCCGCACGTCCTGTATTCGTGGGTCTTTTCAAGCCTCTGCAGACCTGGAGCTTTGCTGTTTGAAGGTCTTTTCCTTTCTTCTCCCATCCAGCCTGATCGATATGCCTCCCTGGTACAGCCCTCCCCACAGACCACACACAGGCTGGATCTGTGCGGACAGAGTCAAGTGTGGGCTTAGAAAAACCCACAATCCTCCAGGCACTATTTCTTTCAGCCAGGCTGTAGGTTGGCAGCTGGCCCTGCTGGTGGCAACCTCCTCATAGCTGATGCGGCTGGCGCCCGGCACTGGATACCCACCCAGCAGGCCAAGGCTCATCATGTTGGAAAGGGTATGGGAGGCCCAAGCTACAGAACACTAGATAGGGACAGAGAGCTCCTTGACAGATCAGTTCTGTTTGTGAAAATGGTGTGTGTGTGCTTACTGGACGGAATGGTTGGTTGCATGGGCTGATGGTGACATATGCCTTGCCTTTATCCAGTTGTCTTTGAGATAAGAGTTCAGAACTGATGAAGAGTGAACCATCTTCATCGTCACCTTGGTGGGATGTGGAATCACATGGGAGACACACTTCTGGGTGTGTGTGGGAGGGTGTTTACTGAGCAGGGAATACTCTCCCTGAAGGTGGGCAGCAGTATACCACTGGCTGGGGGCCCAGACTGGATAAATGGGGAAAGCAGGGCTGGGGAGATGGCCCATTGGTTAAGACAGCATACTGTTCTTGTAGACAGCCTGAGTTTCTTTCCTAGTACCTATATGGGACAGCCCACGACAGCCTGTAATTTCAGCTTCGGGGAACCCAATGCTGTTTTTTTCTGGCCTGTGAGACCACATGTACATGGTCCAGTCATCACATGGTCACACAGTTATGGAGAAGGCAATCTGCACTGCACAAATCTCTTTGCATCATGAGTTTGAATACCACGTGACCAGCCACTTCATGGCCCAGCTACCATGCTTTCTTGACCGTAATGGGATGTGTCCCCTTACAGTCTGCAAGGATAACTCCTTCCTCTTTTAAGTTGCTTCTGGTGAGGTGTCTTATCCTAGCAAGGAGAAACCTAATACAACTTTGACCTTCATTTAGGATGGAGGCAATTTACACAGCGGACGGCTACAGACAGCACGTCCACAGACAGGACTCTGTAGAGCATGATCTGGGTTGAGAACGTTGGCTCTTTCTGTAAGAGAAGCCAATGTGTCTTTCTGTGAGGCATATGCAGACCCCACCCCCGGACATGTGGCTTGGGATGGGATCTCAGCACCAGGCCACACGGGCAGGGTGCAAGCTCACCTGTCCATAAGTTTCGAGGCAGGCCATTTTATAGGGCGAGGGTGCGGGCGTACTGAATCTGTGTAATGCATTATCTGATGTCTGTGTGTTGTGCTGTAGGGTGGTGCAGGGAGTGTGACTTGGCATGGGGTGTGTGCTGGACTGAACATGTGGAGCCTGGGTGTTGGGGAAGGATGAGTGTGGGTGAGAAATGCTTCTTTTGGAAGGGAAGGAGGTGCATTCATGTGTGTACTAGGCTAACGGGAATGTCGGTGTAGGTGAGACAGGTGCTCCATTGTTTTCTGTGGGATGTGGTGACTCGGGTATATCCCACTGTGAGCATGCAGGTAGCTGGCTGGGTGGGGCGATCCTGAAGGCTGGTTCAAGCCTTCAGCATTCCAATCAAGTTTTTGCATTCATGGGTAGCCCTCCCCAAGGCTCCAGCCAGCCTTAGGCTGCGTGGATGGGGTGAGCTGGGCTTGGTCCTGATGCTGTTTAAACCATACTGCCCCTGGAGATGAGAGGCTAGCAGGACTCTGCCTGCGAGCTTGTCCTGGAAGTAAAAAGGTTGGTGGTTTCCATGGAAGCTCTGTCAGGAGTCTCCTGGCCTCTGACGGACAACCTCTGTTGCAACCTCTGTCCAGGTGTACTGAGAAGGTCAGCTCAGCACACCAGCGGCCAGCTGCCTTCCATGCCAAGGGACATCACTACTTTTGACCCCAAGGCTAGGCTACCTTTTTCCTGTGCCTCTGACTGCTGCCCTTGTCATTTAGCCAAGCCAGCCTTCTACCTTTCTTCCCAGCACCGACTTCCAGCTTCCACCAAGGCAATGGCTAGTGTGCGTGTGCTCACCACACGGTAATTCTTTCAGGTGTCACAGGGAAGCTCCTGGGAGAGCTTGGTACCTCAGAGTCTGACTCAACTTCCTTGTGTCCTACCTAGGTGGATTCCCAGTGCTTACTCTTGGTGGTGAGGGTGAACAGTGGGGAGGGGAATGTGTCTCATGCTCAGACTGCTGGCCGGAGTCTCTCTTGACAGACAGGAAAGGGCGCCTGCAAGCGATGCAGCCTGTTGTAGCTGAGGCTCACCCTTGGGATTAGGTTGGGTGTCCTGGCAGGAGGGGTGAAAACTGCAAGGAAACTGATGAGTTCCTGTATAAAGAAGCTTTCCTACCTCCAGGGTTTTACTCTGTCACTCAGGATGGCCTTGAGTTGTTTTCATTTAGACCCCCAAATGCTGGTAACAGGCATGTACCCATATGCCTGGTTTAAGCAGGATCTTTATGATCTCCAAGTCCTAGGAGAGATGGAAACCCCAAGTAGAGGGCACTGCTTCTTGCCCTCTGACAGGGCCTGTGTGGTCCCCAACCTGGCTTAATATGCTGACAGGGATCTTTGGGACTTAGAATGTGGGTGTCCTGCAGCGTGCTTGCTGAAAATTGGGCATATGAGCACAGCCTCCTTACATATTTGGTGTGTGTGGTGTGTGTGTTGTATGTGTGTGTGTGATATGTGTGTTGTATGTGTGCGCGCACACACACAGGGCCTCACATACAAGTTGCACTGTCGGCTCTCTGAACCTCGGCACAGTGACTGTGTGTGTAGTGGGAAGTCAGTAAGGAAAGTCATAGCTGACGTCGGAATCTGATAGTCACCCTCTTGATGCCAAGACTTATGGCAAAGTGACAGTCAGCCCTTCGTGGACCCTAGCTGCCAAGCTCTACGGGCTCCACCTATCACACTGTGGAACTTTAGTCCCCATACATCCTGAGAGCCAGCATCCCTTGGCACATGTCTTAGGGAGAAGAGACCCAGGCGTGAGCAAGACAGGGACTTGCTCATGGGGTTATGACAGTTGCCTGGAGGCAGAAAACCTGACACCTGAGCCTTAGCTCGCAGGCACTGGGTGCTGGCTGGAGGACACTGACTTCTTGACAACAGTGAGAGGCTGGGAGATACAGAGTCCTTGGAAAACAGTAAGAGCATAATAAGTGTTAACACCACACAAGGGAACTGCTTATCGTCCTCAGCAACATCTTTCTAGGAGGCGTCAGAACAGAACGCCATATCAGGGTTTCTACCCCACCTTTGACCATTCAGTTCCCAGTCCAGTCATAAAAGATACACAACATTTATTATTTACAATAAGCCTTAAACAGTACAAGAGCTGGGTGGATATCTACCCTCTATGCTGTTAGAACCTACTTTCCTATAGATAACCCCGAATTATTACTTACTATGTTTCATCTGGGCTGCTCTTAACTCCAATTGCCCAGCCTTCATGGCCATGTTTTCCTGAACTCATCTAACCCATGGCAGCTTCTCCATCCTCCCCTCCCGCTTTTCACGGTTCTCCCCTCCCCCCTACAAGCCTGGGAATCCTAAACTGTGCCTATGTCTCTTCTGCCCAGTTATTGACTGTTGGCATCTTTATTTACCAATCAGAAATAACTTTGGGAGCAAGGTCACATAGTGTCACCTGGGTCTATGTGAAGAGTCTCTAGTCCCTGGAGCAACCAGGTCTTGGGGGCCCACACTTAGCATTACAATACCCAGCAAAAGACCAAACCAGCAGAGTAAATGTTAGCATCACCCAAGGAACTGCCCACCTAGGAAGAGTCAGAATAGAATGCTAATTGTCCAAGTTGGTATGGAAGCACCTCAAGAACTAAAAATTGAACTACTGTGTGACCCAGCTATACCTCCTCTGGATGTGTTCCTGAAGGCCTCTAAGTCCTACCTCAGAGAGACACATTAGTGCCAGGAAAGAAAACATATCATGTTTATTGCAGAACTATTCACAATAGCTGGGACCCAGAAGTAGCCTCAATGCCTATCAACAGACGAGGAGACAAAGAAAACGCTCATGCGCTCATGCATACATACACATTTTCTTTGTTGTAAAGAAAACAAAATTACATAGTATTCAGGGAAATGGAGCCAGATAGTATTGTGTTAAGTGAAACGAGCCAGACTCAGAAAGACAGACATTGTATGTTTTCTCTTGTATGGGGAATCTAGATACATGTAGATACAAATCTGTATATGGCAATGAAGTAGAGAGTTAGGTATAAACGTGGAGAGAAGGTTACGAGGCGGGAGTGGAGAGGGGAACGAGACAAGGAAGTGGGAAAGAAAGACCAAATACAGTTTGTTTTTTCTGAATTTGAAGAATCTGGATTTTAATAGACACACATATGCCTGAAAGCAGAAGGGGACTCTGGGAAAGGAAGGTTGTAGAGAGAATCTCTGTGCATTGTGTAAAAGCATTCACCTGTCAATAAAAAGTCTAGGGCCTGGGCTGGAGAGATGATGGGTCAGCAGTTAAGAGCACTGACTGCTCTTCCAGAGGTCCTGAGTTCAATTTTCAATTCCCAGCAACCCCTTGGTGGCTCACAGCCATCTGTAATGTGGTCTGACGCCCTCTTCTGGCATGCAGGTGTACATGCAGATAGAGCACTCATGTACATTAAATAAATAAAAATAAATCTTAAAAAAGTCTATGGTCAATAAGCTGAGGTGGGAGTAGTTCTGACAGAGAGAGAGAAAGAGAGAGAGAGAGAGAGAGAGAGAGAGAGAGAGAGAGAGAGAGAGAGAGAGAGAGGTAGAGAGATATTCTGGGAAAGAGTCAGACGTGGGAATTTTGCCTTGAACTCTGAGGAGACAGACACATAAAGCTGATGACCAGGTAACAGCCACATGGTGGGACTTAGAATAAAATAAATGAAATAATTAAGTTGTACACTAGTCAGGGAACAGGCTCAAGCTTATGGCCTATGCATTTATTCATAAATATAATTCTCAGAGTTATTATTTCAGGGAACTTATGCATGGGTGGAAAAGCCCACGGGTACAGAAGGAGACAGTGGGGTGGAGGGTGAGGGTCACAGGTAAACGGTAGCAAGCCACTATGATGAATACACATACACAGGTCATAGCAAAACTCATTGGTTTTTTAAAAAAAGATTTATTTATTTATTTATTATACATTGTTCTGCCTGCATGCATGCCCACATGCCAGAAGAGGATATCTGATCTCATTATAGATGTTTCTGAGCCACCGTGTGGTTGCTGGGAATAGAACTCAGGACCTCTGGAAGGACAGCCTCTTAACCTCAACATCTCTCCAGCCCCGAAACCCACTATTTTAAACTGAAATAGCTAAGGAGGGGTAGAAACCTTGAGCTGAGATTTAAATGCTTTCTAAAACAGAAGGCTTTGCCTCATGAGTCACACCCCCTCACACGGTCACCCACCTCCCCCCACCCACACCACCATGGACTCAGCTGGAAGTAAGGCACTTGCCTTGTCAGCTTTATGAGCACCAACTGGCTTGTCAGAGAACACTAGCTCTTGCCCAGTGAAGTCACCCTGGACTGGGCCTTTCCTCTCTATGACGTTTGTATCTGGGAGTGCCCTCTGCTCAGGCTGGGAGGTAGGTGTCTTTGCAGAAACCAGGCTCCTAGCCTGTCAGCGTTGGTTTTGTTTATTCTGATACTATTTATTCCCACCTCCACAGGTCTTTGTTCTGCTCCAAGCAGGTTTTCAAGAAGGGTCCTCTGGGATCCAGGAGCCTCCGCCTACAGATGAGGTGTGCAGGAAGCACCCCACTGTTCTTCTCCTTTCTTGCAGATTTCACTTGCGATGTGAAGTCCTTTGCTTCCTCAGGCCTGTGGATGTGAGGGTGGTGGATGTGAGTGGGGGCTTCTAGCTAGTGGGAAGATGGGAGTGGACAGGTACTGGGGGGGGCACTGAAGGTTCCTGGCAGGGAGGAGTAGGTAGTGAGGAGGCAGTGAATCAGTGCCCTGGGCAGGCTACTGAGTTCCTGAGCTAGGGCCTAATGTCCTTTCCTGCTAATATGTGGCCAGGATGCCTGGCAGATGGATGGGCCCTCCAGAGTCATCCTGGTTTGTTCTAACCTCCTCAGACCTTTTCCCTGGGGCCCCTGATCCCAGCCACAGTCTGTCTTGGGGGCTGTGTTCTCAAACTATTGGATCAATTCTCCCTGATTCTGTCCAATCCAACAGTGTTAGCTGTGTAAGATCTGGAAGGACACTTGGCTCTGGCCCTTTGGAGCTGGGGCCACAAGTGGATGGTTCTAGGGCTTAGCAGTACTGAGAATTCTAAACCAGGATGTCTTGTCTAATCCAGGATGTCTTGTGAGACCTCATGAATGGTCCATGTGTGGTGGGGGATACAAGGAGAGACAAGGGCTTCCAGGCTGATGAGAGATAATTGGACCATGAGGAGCCTGGAGATGACTTTCTAAGACACAGAAGATTCTGGAAGGACACAAGTCATGGTAATGAGAGAAGTGAGAGAGGTTGACTGGGACTGGGAATGTGATAAATTTAAGTGTTTGGTTTATTTTATTTTATTTTTAAAGATCTATTTTATGTATGAGTGCTCTATCTGCATATACACCTGCGTGCCAGAAGAGGGCATCAGATCCTATTACAGATGGCTGTGAGTCACTGTAGTTGCTGGGAATTGAAGTCAGGACCTCTGGAAGAGCAGCCAGTGCTCTTAACCACTGAGCCATCTCTCCAGGCCCGTTTATTTGATTTTATTCTATTTTTATGTGGGTGCGAAAGTTTATACCTGTAATTCCAACACTCTGGATGTGGAAGCAGGAGGATCAGAAGTTTGAGCACATCATTGGGTCTGTTTCAAGTTCGAGGCCAGTCCAGGGTAGTTGAGAGCCTATCTAAGGGTGTCTGGTATGCATAGGACAGGAAAGTAGAGAGAGGTCTGAGGGGGAAGAGGTCTGAAGAGAGGAGGTGATGGGGATGAGAGAGAGAGAGAGAGAGAGAGAGAGAGAGAGAGAGAGAGAGAGAGAAGACAGAATATATGTGACATACAAACAGGAGGGAGGGGGTAGTGTGGAGAGGGCAGAGAGGAGGGAGGAAGGGAGACACCATGTGTGTATGCAGGTGTCACACAAAACCCGTTTCTTTGTTTGTGAACCAAAAATTAATCGTGAAAAGAAAGAGCTCGTTAGGTGTTTAGCAGTGGCAATACAGAGCACTGCAGAGATTTCTTTATTTGCAGTTTTTAAAGAACACTTCGGGTAGGTTTGAGTGTGTGTTGGCAAGTGTGTAAATTCGGTGGCTCTGGAACAAAGGCTTTTTTTTTTTAAATCAGTTTCTTTGGTGTAAATGCCCGTCTGGATCCTTGGGTCACATTGCTGAGTACAGAGCTGTGGGGAGGGGAGGGGCTGACAGCAGCTTTCCTGATCTCTCTCTCTCTCTCTCTCTCTCTCTCTCTCTCTCTCTCGCTCTCGCTCTCGCTCTCGCTCTCGCTCTCTCGCTCTCTCGCTCTCTCGCTCTCTCGCTCTCTCGCTCTCTCGCTCTCTCGCTCTGTCTTTCCTTTGCCTCACATATTCACATCTAGCCTGACACTCACAGAGATCTACCTGCCTCTGCCTTCTGAGTGCTGACATTAAAGGCATGTGTCACATCAAGCCCAGCTTTCTATTTTAGACACAGCCACTGGATAAGAACATTTCTCTCCAGAGTCCCTCTGTCTCCTTGTCCTCTAGAGTTAGCACACAGGACAGAGATGTTCGAGAAGGACAAACCGTACTGAAGAATTCTTTTTGAGAGTCTTGTCCTGTTTCTTGAGGAGACCTTGAAAACAGGCTCTTGGGAGAAAGTGGGTGTCAGGAGAGGGTGCTCACGTGACCAGGCTTCGGTGCTGTGGACTGGAGGAGAACACGATTGGATGAGAGGCTGATGAGCTGATGATAATAATTATGACAATTATGCAAAATACACAAATAATAATTACAGAAAATCATGATTATTATTTGTGGGTGGGAGATGTCTGTAGCTTTTTGGAGCTGGGTGCCCCTTTCCAAGTGGGTGGCTGAGTATCACAGCCAGGCTTGGGGCTGGTTGGCATAAGTGGGACTTTTCCTCCCCGGACAGCTGTCCTGGGTTCTGGGTCTTGGGGGAGTCCTGCTTACTGGTGGCAGCCCTCCCCCTGCCATCTGTATGGCGTCTTTCAAGGTGACTTCAGTCCAGGTTTCATCTCAGCTTTTATTTCCCTGTGAGGGAGCGCAGTGCTAGTCACCCTCATTTCACAGAGGGCATGAACTAGGTTAAGTAACCCACTGAGAGCCACACAGCCAGTTAGGGAAGGCTAGGATGGACCCTTCGGCTGTGGACGTCATGTGGTCATTTGAACCTGGACTTCAGCCTGTCTTCCAGGTTTCTCTACATGTTTGATAAGACATCAGACACACTCCGGTGAGGGAAGGGCCAGCATTCATGAAAGACTTACCTGCTGGGTGAAGTCATTTATATTTAAAGCTCATTTACCTCCGAGGACAATTCTGCTACAAAGTGCCAATCACATCTATTGACAAGAATGAAAAAGATGGATTATGCTCAGGTCTGGGCATGAGGAGGAGAACAGGCTGTTGTCCACATCACTGGGGAGTGAGAGGCATGTGAGACACCGGAAACAAGATCATTAGAACCAAGGGACTAAAGACAAAACAAAGTGTTTGTGTTGAGGGAAGGGGCATGTGTGGACACCACAGCACATGAATGGAAGGCAGAGGACAGCTTTCAGTAGCGGTCCTTGCTTTCCACTTTGTTTGAGACAAGGACTCTTGTTCACCACTGCATACCAGGCTTGCTGGCCCATGAACATCCAGAGTCTCCCATCTCTGTCTTCCATCTTGCTGAAGAAGTGCTGGGGTTACAGACCTGTGCTAGGGTAATTGGATTTGCCTGGATTCTGGGGTTTGAATTCCAGTCCTCATGTTCTCATGCCCAGTGGTCTCCTCACAGAACCATCTCCTCAGCCATCCATGAACTTGAAAGTCTCCACACCCCGAGAGTGAGTCTCCAGTCCCTCCGCAGGAACACAGGGATCCGAGCACAAAGAAAGCTTCCCCTCCTTCTGTCTGTGGCTTGTCAGTTATTGAGCCCATTTCTTTTGTGTGTGTTTGTGTGTGTGCACGTGTGTATTTATGCGTGTTGGGGGACAGAGGTCAGCCTCAGGTGTAATTCCTCAAGATTCCATCATTTGTGTGTGTGTGTGTTACTAGCCTGGAACCTGATGATAGGAGTAGCTGGCTCTCTATGACCTCCCAGGACCTGCTACTTCTGCCCCCACAGGTGGCTTATTTTTTTAAAAAGTGTGGGTCCTGGGATCAAATTCAGGTCTTCATGCTTGATGCTCATGCCTGAGTTACCTTCCGAGCACCATCCTCCATCCCCAGCTTTCCCATTCTTTAAACACAATTTTGTATTTTGAGACAGGGTGTCTCAGACTGGCCTCAAACTCAATAAGCGGCTCAAGATGACCTTGCACTTCTGATCCTTCTGCCTTCCCTTCCCAAGCGCTGGGATGGCAAGCATCCACCACTGCCCCTAGCTTTTAGGCCGCGTTAGAGCTGGAACCCAGGGCTGGATGCATGGTAAGCCAGAACTCGACTGATTGAGGTACATCCCTGTCCATTCACCCACGACTGTTTTCAACCAGGAATTAGAAACTGGGGCAGCATCCTGTCTCTCAGGAGGAAGATGGTTAACGGGTGCTGCTCTGTCAGGTGACTCTGTCTAGACGTGCTGATCCAGGGGTTCATCTGGGAAACCTTATGGGAAGAAAATGAGTGCGGTCAGCATCTGAACTAGTTCTTGGCGTTTGGAAACTTCTCTCTGTGGCTGTGAAGATGAAATCAGAAAATGTTTGCACCTTGCACTGATCTTACATTCTATCTCCCAGTTTTCGGGCAGGTTTCGGGAATGAGGCTGGTACCTCTTGGGTCCTTTGCCATCCCTTTGTTTAAAGGGTTTCAATCCTTCTAGATTTCTACTGCAAGATTACCTGCAAGTGGCAGAGCCAACATGGTGGAGGCAGCTCTGGGTGGGTGGAAAGGTGGCTGTACCTGGGTGGGCGACTGGGCAGTGGCATGTGGCAGAAACGACACAACTCTTGGCAAAGGCTCTTTCCTCAGTACCCTCAAGAGTCCCTCCCTGGCTCCATGTATGTGTGTAAAGGATCCTAGGAATGAGATGTGTTCTAAACTGTTAAGAGTCTGAACCTTAAAGATCTGTAACCAAGCAGCGTCCCCAGCTCTGTAAAGTGTGTGTGGTGGCCGCTCAATGTGACAGAAGGCATCACACGTGACTCTAAATGATCACGTCAGCATGAGCTAGTGTCATTAATAACAACCCTGCATAGCCTGGCAGAAAGGGAATTGCACGAGGGCAGGAGTGGGACTGGGACCGAGAGGCAGTTCTGGATTCCGCAGACCTAGGTGTGTCTGCTCAGTGTCTTCAGGGCTGTGTGATCTGATACTCTCTCATCACCTCTCTGAGCCCAGCGTTTTCGTTTATGAATTAAAAATGCTAATGGTCTTTCTCTTGCAGGGCCACGAGAGTGAAATGAGAGAAACTGAGGGTGCTACTGTCTCTCTGTGCCTCCCTGTGTGCTCCCTGCAACAGTGTAGACAGTCTCCACTGTCTCCCTGTGCCTCCCTGTGTGCTTCCTGCAACAGTGTAGACAGTCTCCACTGTCTCCTTGTGCCTCCCTGTGTGCTTCCTGCAACAATGTAGACAGTCTCCACTGTCTCCCTGTGCCTCCCTGTGTGCTCCCTGCAACAGTGTAGACACTTGCTGCTCTAGCAAGCCTCCCATGAGCCTGAGGTTCCTTTACATGGCCTATTCTTCTCTCAGGTGTCTGGGCGGCTTGCCCCAGCTTCCTGCACAAGTCTCTGCTCACGCAGATGCTGAGAGGCGCCCTTGTCTGGAACAGCACCCCATGCTGTCTCCTCATTGCTTAATTCTCATTTCAAGCTCTTATGTAGGATATGTAGGCATTTCCTTTCTTTCTCATCTCCTTCTGCCTCTAGAACTGTCACAGGACAGGGACTGGGTCTCATTTGTCATGGACCCTCCAGCACTGAGTGTTGGACCTCTCGGTTCCCAGTGTTCTCCGAGTATTTCCTGATAGAAAGAAAATAGTTGTGTGGCAGGGAATCAATTCAGACAATGAGGCTCAAGCTGTGCATTCTGGGAAGTGGTTCTCCAACGCAGTGAGAAACTTTAGGATAGATTCCCTCTGAAGCATTGCTTGGAAATCCTTCTGCCTTCACCAGGAAGGGGGTGGGGAGAGAAAGGTGGCTACCTGGGATCTTGGTATCAGACCCTACCATGCAAGAGCTGTACCACAGGAGGAGTGCCAGTGTTTGTGTATTGGCAAAGAATGAGGGCCCACAGGAATGTTCCTGTCAGGTGTCTAGATTCTCTCAGGCATGTCCAGCTTGCAGCCTGTGAGCCATGACAGCAGACTAACACAAAATCATACATTTATTTCAGACCGCGTGAGATTGTTGTAACTGGATGACATGGTTCTGAAGAACTTCCTAAATGACCATGTCCTGTCCCAGTGTCAAAAGGTTGGACATGCTTGTTGACATGTTTCCACAGCTAGGTCGTGAGGTGTGTCTTATGTTGGCTTGCTATGTGAGCTCAGGCCTGGCTGTTTGACATGCATTGAGCATGCTGTTCATCCTAGGATGCACAGTAGTACGTGGGACTGGACACAGATGCTGGTGTGAGATTGTGTGGGCACTAGGACCTTGTGGGAGCAGAGGTGTGAATTGTTGGGGTGAGCAGTGGCTATGTTATCATGTGTATGTGTGAGTATTCCAAGTTCGAACATGTTTCATGCATGGCTTCTGGATTCACGGGGGAGGATGTGGATGAGTGTAACTCATGGATTGTGTGTGAAGATCTGGGTGTGAATGTGTCTGTGACTGAAATTTGGTTACTGCTTAACCAAGGATTTCCATAGCCAGGAGAAATTGTTTGCAATAACTTAGTAAACATGCCAAGGATGTCATTTTGCTTGTGCCTGTGTGACTGGGCAAACTGTGGAAGAGAGATGAGTGTCCCAGGATGGTTTCTGCTGCTTGTGGCTGTCTCAACAGAAACATGATTACTTCAGAAGGCCAGGTACACAGGGGTGGGGATGGGGAGGTGGAGGCGTGGAAGCAATGGAGTGCAGGGCCGTAGCATGAGGATCACATCCCATTTGATACTAATTGGCTTCATGATGGTGATTGTCCCATTGCAGACAGTGTGTCTATCCCCTCATTTAATATAATCAATAAGGTAGTATAGCTCGATGCAAATGAGGTATGGGGAAGCACAGGACCATTTGTTAAGTCATGTTCTAAATGTGTTTTGCTAATTAGCTGTAGCAGGCTCCTCCCCCTCCCCCAGAGTGGGAGCGGGTGACCACCTTGATGCCGTGTTCTCTTCAGAGAAACCCAGGGAAGACTCATCAAGGAGCTTCAGGAGACTGTGAGACTTTGTCAGGACCAGCTAAAGTGCTTCCTGAGACAGCAGGACACTGTCCCTCAGCCCACAACTCCCCCAGCTTGAATGTCTGGAAGCCATTGCCTCTTCCATCTGACTATGACAGGCTTCAAGGCCATCCAGGGCTGGCTGAGAGGTGCTCTGCAGCCTCTTCCATCTGACTTGGAGGTGCTCAGTGGCTAGGACTGTGCTTTCTCCATCAGACAGCTATCCCTCTCCTCAAGACTCTCACTGAGTCGAAGGTCCCAATGCTCCTGCTCTTTCGGTCATTAACTCAAAGTCCTATGGAGGCCATGGATGCTCACAAATTAGGGTGTCCTCTAGTACAGGGCTGTGACACTGCTGTCGCCTGGTAGTTGCTCAGATCTCATGTCTGCATCTGTATCCATGTATGCTGCAGCATACTGGGGACAGTGAGTCAGGGATACTGCATGCTGGCAGGCAGCTCGGCACAGTGGTTAAGAAGAGACTTTGTATTCAGACTGTGTGGGTCCAATTCTTTGCCTCACAGTTTTCCCTGTTTGGAGATGTAGTGTTCGCTCACAGGTTTCCTGTGAGATTTCACTGAGTTAATATATTTACTTAATTAATAAAGTGAATTCATATACTCGCTTTAATACTTGCTATGTGCCTGTGTATTCATTGTGTGTAGTGGCCAGAAGACAATGTTGGGTAGTGTTTCCCAAGAGTTGGTCACCTTGGATTTTTTTGTTTGTTTTTTTTTAAGGCTTATTTAATTTTATTTTATGTGTCTAGGTATGTTGCCTTCATGTATATCTGTGCACATGTGTGTGCATTGCTCAAGGAAGCCAGAATCCCCTGGAACTGGACTTATAGCTATGTGGCTTCTTTAAAACAACAACAACAACAACAACAACAACAACAACATAGTTCTGGGGAGCATCATCTCTATCAACTCCTCAGCCCTCCAGTTAATATTTAATAAAATAAGTGAATTTGTCACCATATAAGCCATGTTACAATTGTTCCATGGTCTCTCATGGTTAGTGACTAGAGTCTTGAACATAGTAGAGAGAGATATTCCATCATTTCAGAGAATTCTGCTGGGTAAGGAAGATATAGGACTGTAGTGTGAGATTAATTGAGCTCCAAGGAGGTCCTACCCCTCCCAAGCCTTGGAGACAGGAAGGCTGAGGCCTGGTGAGGAGGACCTCTCCTCTGTGCTCCCAGCCACCCCTGCGCTCTGCTGCACCTGGTGCTCAGGTCTGAAAGCTTCCGTAGCTGTTGTTCCAGATGGCCTGGGAGTGATTAACGAGAGACTCTGCGCGTGCACATGCAGGGGCTGGGGCTGTGTGCTGCCATAATCATTTTGGAGATTTCTTTGGGGAAGTGACAAATGGCGTCCTAGCCTAGGCGTCCTTAGTGGGGCCATCCCATAAATCAGAGTGAAAGGCTTTGCTTGCCTCTTGACTTGTCCAAAGGCCATGTGCCTTTCATGGCCTTGTCTCCCACCAACTCTCCTGGGGTCTGGGAACATTGCATTGTTTGGCTTGTCTTGGCCTTGTTCTGATTCTGCTAGGGATGTGAAGTCTGAATTTGGCAGAGGTTTCCTCCGTAGGCCTCAGTTTTCCCATCAGTAAAGTACATGTGTACCCTTTGACTTCTGTGAGGTTGAACATGGGTCGTACCACTTGTCCTTCCATACTGGCTTATTTGGAATCTACAGTGAGGACTACTTCCAGCTCACAGCAAAAAGCCCAGGACTGGCATCCGAGGCTGCATGAACAGCCTGCACACTGAAATTGTACCCTTGGACATGCAAATTGCTAGACTCTTCTGGAGAGACTCCACCTTCTCAGGATGCTGCCTTGGAGATTCTTCTGCTTTGTTTAGTTGTTTTGGCCAAACTAGGGACAGAGCTCAATGCCTCCAGCATGCCCGACTAGTACTTTCCCACAGAACGCTGTCTTTATCCCTGCCCTAGTAATCCATACACACTGTTGTTTGAGATCCATCTGTCCAAGGGCTCAGGCTCAACCCCATTGTTCTTGCTTCTGAGGAGAAAGTGGCTGGGATATGCTATGGGGAGTGGCTTGAGGGAAGAGCCTGGGAAGGGGTGGTCATGAAGTCTCTGTGTCATTCAAGGCTAAGTTCCAAGCGGTTTAGCTCGGGTCTGGCTCTGAGCCAAAGCTCGGCTTTATGTCAGCTCGATACAAGCTAGAGTCACTGGAGAACAGGGAGCCTCAGTGGAGAAAATTTCTCCATAAGCTTGGGCTGTAGGCAAACCTGTAGGGAATTTTCTTAATTAGTTATTGATGGGAGAGGGCCCAGCTTATTGTGGGTGGTGCCATCCCTGGGCTGGTGGTCTTGGATTCTCTAAGAAAGCAGTCTGAGCAAGCTTTGGAGAGCAAGTCAGTAAACAGCACTCCTCCATGGCCTCTGCATCAGCTCCTGCCTTCAGGTTCCATCCCTGTCTGAGTTCCTATCCTGACTTCCTTTGGTGATGAACTGTGATGTGGAAGTGTAAGTCGAATGAACCCATTCCTGCCCAGGTTGCTTTGGCCATGGTGTTTCAACACAGTCATCCTAATTAGGGCATTAGTCAAACCATTTCACCTCTGCGGAGCGACTGTGGCAATATCTGGCTCAGGGCACACTCTCATCTCCTGTCCCAGGCAACTTTCAGAGTCCCTTTAAGTAACACAGAGACTGAGCAATGTAGATGCTGATGTAACTACCCCTTCCACACTGTATGATTTAGCAAACAGTCTCATTTCTGTGTGGCCTCTGGTGGGGAAAGCTTAGAGAGATTCAGCAACATACTTAGTCACTTGGGACATAGAAAAGGGGAAAGAGATATGTCTCTACCTTTCTTTCTTTCTTTCTTTCTTTCTTTCTTTCTTTCTTTCTTTCTTTCTTCTTTTCTTATTTCATCTTTCTTTTCCTAATCCAGACTTGCTTGATTTGGCTTGTGCAAGCTAAAGACAGGAGGTTTGGGGGAAAGAGTAGACAAGGTATAGATTCTGGGGGAATTGCAATTGGGCTGTGCTTCTGCTGTCTCTAGCTTTGTTTTCTTGACTGGTAAGTCTTGCTCTGCCATTCTGTTTAGCACACTGGCAGAGTGCTTCTGGCTCTGCTCTTGCCATCTGGTGGTGGCCAGCCAAGGCTCAGGGTCTCTTCCTGTGGCTGCCCCATCCACAGTTGTGTTTTTAGAAGCCGAATGGCTGCCAAGCCGGGAACCACTGGGTGATGGAGCACACCCGCAGGCAGAGGTTAGCAAAGCTGCATGGCTTTCGGTGGGTGGATGGCAGAGACGTTAGCTGGATGAGCCAGGTGGGAGCTGATGCAGGCTGGAAGGTGGTCATGGTCAGGCAGGAAGCAGAGATGGACAGGCATCTGGCTCTGTAGTTGGTTGAGGTCACACAGGATGTGGCCTGGGTGGACAGCTGGTGTGGAGGATGGTGTCAATCAGGCCAGCCTCTGGCAGAGGCTGTTAGACCTATGGACAGGGCCAGGATGTGGCATCTCGGCTAGTCTGGAAGCTTTTACAAGCTGAAGCTTTTACTAAATCATACCAGCCTGGTAGCTCTGTGGGTGGTTCTGGCTTAGTTTTTAAAAGTTCTAGAAACTGCTGGTATCTATAATCCTAAGGGTGCCCACAATCTTGAGCAGCTTGGGGGCTTCCTGGGGAGTTCATACACAAGGGTCCAGTTTGTCGGTCTTTTTGCTTGTTTAGAGACAGCCCAGGATGACCTTGAATTTATGACAACCCTCATGCCTTAACCTGCCAAGTTCTGGCATCTGCTACTATACAACAAATCTCTCCTCCCACCCACGTTAAGCTTTGGTGGCTTGGTCACAAGAGACATAAGAGATACTATGTGTGTGTGTGTGCATGCACATATGTTTCATGCTCATATGCACATGGTCACGTGTGTGGGTGCACATGTATATGGAGTCCAGAGGTTGACACTGTCTCTTCCTTTCTACCTTAATGAGGTAGAATCTACACAAATCTAGAGCTTACCTGTCCTGCTTGCTTAGTCAGCTACCTTGCTTCAGAGATCCCCGTCTGCGGTGTTTAGGATTACTCAGGCCACCATGACAACCTTGCATTTATATTGATGCCAGGGATCTGAACTCTGGTGCTCATGCTTGCCTGGCAAGTGGCAAAAGCCACAGAACCCCTCCCCAGCCCTGGAGCCGCTGGCTTAGTATGACCAAGCCACCAAAGCTTAACGTGGGTGGGAGGAGAGATTTGTTGTTTCTTTTCTGCTTGGTCATGACTCCACTCTGTGTCCTCCTCTACACACACGCCATACCAACTAGTCTCCCTCAGCTCCCCCTTTTCCTCTCCTTTTGCATATGGCTGCTTTAGTGTATCAGAGCTGTTGCTCAGGAGTCCGAGAGCTTTTCCCTCTAATGAGCTCTCGGGGGCCTCAGTCAGCCCCTCCTCGTGCCCCACCCTACTCTGATCACTTATTTATAAACAAACAGTACCATCCTCTAAGTCACCAGAGGAAAGGGGCCAGTCAGCAGCCAGGATGCTCAGTCAACATTGAGGAGGAGGAGGAGCTGAAAAGGATGGCCCAGCTAGAGGCATCTGTGGGGCAAAATGCCTTCTTAAGTGCACACAGCCAGTCATGGCCAAACCAAGAGTCAGAACCTGGGTCTCGTGACTCCCACCCCGGTTCTCTTTTTTAGAAGGCATCTATCTTCGAAACTGAAGTGAAGTCTCTGTTTCGTTTGACAGCTTGACATTTTTCTGTCTGCCAACACTTTGATAAATTTAGAAGAAATGGACTTATTTTGGCACATCTGGTGACTAGCAGAAAGATGAAGATTGCCACTCTGGCGATGTCTTCACGCTGCCACCTTGAAGCGCGACGGCAGCTGACATGAACGTTTTCAGATGTGCTGTCTTTGAGTTGGAACAGATTCTGATGTCATTTGACTTGAGGGTAGAAGTTATCAGGTCTCTGCCTGAGCTGAGCTGACCTGTGGGTTAGAGTCTTTGTTCCTTCTGTGAGGCACAGAGCTCCTTCTACTTGACAGGACCAACAGAGGCTGCTGAGATACCATCCATCCATCCATCCATCCATCCATCCATCCATCCGTCCTTCTTCCTTTCTTTTCTTAAAAGTTAAAATGGATATTTTATGTGTATAAATGTTTTGCCTACTTGGATGTCTGCACCATGAGCATGTCCAAAGAGGCTATAGGAGGGCATCAGATCCTCTGGGACTGGACGTACAGATGGTTGTAAGCCACAGTGTGTACTGAGAATCAAACCTGAGTCCTCCGGAAGAGCAACAAGTGTTCTTAGCCATTGAGCCACTGAGGAATCTGCTTCTGTTCTTATAAAGACATTCGGTTTTTCTGTTGAGAAGCATTTTGGACTCAGTACTCTGGCTAGTCAGTGGCCTATAGAATCAGGGTGTAGGACAGTTGATAGGAAGTCTGGCATCTGGGATCTCAGACCTTCCTTTCTTGTTGGCTTCACCTTTCTCTTTGCAGCATCAAATCTAGGAGGGATAGAGAAACCCAACTACCCTGGTCTTGAAGAAGCCACGGAGACTCTGATCCAATTTCTTGTTTTTCATAATTAACTCAAAAATCAAAGGGTAGGCTTCTCCCAGGAGTCTTGGGGGCTTTCTCTGGACTCACCTGGGAGGCTCAGCGACCTTGAGCCTTGAAAGAGCTGAGAAAGGCAGCAGGGACCTGAGTTCAGAAGCCTTGATCTGAGAGAGGGACCTGAGATCTTCTAGGATGGGGAAGATTCCCTTTATACGATCTTTATACCTAATGGAAATCTCCATCCAGACACACACGCTGGATAACCCTTTGCAGAAGTTCACATCCATAATCACATCTAGAAACTAATTCATCACCCCAAACTTGCACCCCATGCCTCCCCAAACCACAGCTGTGCAAATCTGCTTAGTTTGCTCACTGGATTCTTCTGAACCATGGGTGGAGCAACCAGTACCTCATCAGATGACAATGAAGCCATCTCTTCCCACTTTGTCCATCCATGTATCTATCCACACATCCAGGCACCCTGGTACCCATCCATGCATGCATCATGTGTCCACCCATCCATCCATGCATCCAGGCATCCTGGTACCCATCCATGCATGCATCATGTGTCCACCCATCCATCCATGCATCCAGGCATCCTGGTACCCACCCATGCATGCATCATATATCCACCCAGGCATCCACGCATCCACGCACCCTGGTTCTATCCATGCATGTATCATGCATCCACCCAAGCATCCAGGCATCCATTTTCCTTCCTTTTTAAAATTAGAATATATATCTTAAGTGTATGAGTGTTTTGCCTGCATGTATATTTGAATAACGTTCATGCCTGGTGTCCAGGGAGGCTATAGGAGAGCATCTGATTCTTCAAGATCAGAGTTACAGATGGTTGTGAGCCACTGTGTGGGTGCTGGAAATCAAACCTGGGTCCTCTGGAAGAGCAACAAGTGCTCTTAACCACTGAGCCATCTCTCCAGTCTGTCTGCTTGCCTGCTTGCCTTACTTCCTTTTTTCTTCCACCCTCTACTCCCTCCCTCCTTCCTTTCCTCCTCGGGTCTCATGTATCCCAGCCTGTCCTTAAAGTCATTATGTAGCTGAGCATGACCTCGAACCCCTGATCCTGTTGCATCTACCTCTTTAGTGCTGGGGCTACAGCTGTGTGCCACTATGGCCAGGTTAAGTGGTACTGAGCCAAGTGGGGATTGAACCAAGGGCTTCATGCATGCTAACCAAGCATTCTACCAACAGCCCAACACTCTGTGTTCTCAAAGCTCTCACTGCCCTCTGTAGTCCGTTGTCCTATGCGCGTGTCCGTCATCTGTTTTGGTTTAGTTTCTTTGACTTATCATTTGAGTATTGTCTTCTGAGTGTTTCATTTAGTCACTCTACAACTGGGAATCAGGGGCCACTGTTACCCTCATTTTACAGTTGAAGAAACTGAGGCACAGAGAACATGAATATATTTAATTAAAACATATTTATAGATGTGTGCCCGTGCACGTGTGTGTGTGTGTCTGTGTGTGTGTGTCTGTGTGCTCATGTATTTGTGGAGGACCCTGAAGAGCCTTTAGTGTTAGTCCTCAGATGTCATCTGGTCACTCACCAGGACCAAGAGCTCATTGGTTCAGCTAGGCCTTCTACCTGTTTCTCCCTCTGTGGTGCCAGTATTACAAGTGTAGGCCACCATGTCTGGCTTCTTTCTTTTGAGTGCATGTGCATGTATGTGTATGCGCTGAATGCTGGATGTGTGTGTGTGTGTGGGGAGTATGTTCTTATATGTACATACACGGTGGCCAGGGCTGGGCTCAGGGTGTGATTGTCTATCACTGTCTACCTCATTGTCTTGAGACTGATTTTCCCACTAAGCTGGGAGCTCATCTGTCTGGCTAGCAAGCTCCCAGAAGCCACTTTGCCTTCTGCTTCTAGGCTTATAGACACACATAAGCAGGCCTGGCTTCTTGTTATTTTTTAAATAGACATGTGAGCAGTATATCTTCATCAGATGCACCATCACCCCATTCTGTGTCTGGTTTTTTCTGTAGGCGCTGGGGATTTGAACTCAGGTCCTTATGCTTGCAGAGCAAGTGCTATTACCCCTTGCTCATATCTGGCTTTTAAAATGTGGATTCTGGGAACAGAATCCCCATCCTTGTACATGTAAGTATTTTACTTAACCGTCTCCTTGGTCCCTAAGAACATTCTTAGAGGGAAAAAAAAGCCTTTTGTCAAGAGCTCCAAAATTCATAAGTAGCCCCAAGTTTGCACTCCAGATTGGAGGACAAGCTTCTGAGACAGGGTCTCTTTATATACCCTGCACTGGAACTCATGCTGGCCTCAGCCTCGTGAGGGATGGGATTACAGGTGTGTGCTGCTGTGCCAGGGTTGAGGACGTTTTTAAAGGCTGAGCAGATTGCACTGTGGAGCAGTCAGCTGTTAGCTCCAGAAACGCACCTCCTATTGAGAATTACCCATGCTCCTTCATCCAGCAGGATTCAATTATACCTCGTTACTCTCCCTCATCTTGAGTGATGATTGAAACCTTTCTGGGAGTTATAGATCTTTCTGAGAGATTGCAGAAAACTGAAGACTTCCTTTGAGAAAAATGCCATGCTTCAACAAATCACCATGCTGAGGAGCTTCCAGGACTGCGATGGATTCCTCTCTGGTCCCAAGCAAAGAACGTTCTACCTCAAAGATACTCTTTCACAATGTTTTTTTTTTTTTTTTTTTTTTTTTTTTCCTGAGACAGGGTTTCTCTATCTGTCCCTGGCTGTCCTGGAACTCACTCCGTAGTGGCCTTGAACTCAGAGATCCTCTCGCCTCTGCCTCCCAAGTGCTGGGATTAAAGGCGTGCACCAGCACCACAGTGTCTTTTTAGGGGCTTATTTTGTCCGTTCGCATGTTTTGCTTTTATGTATGTATGGGCATCATGTGTGCATTTGTGCCCTCAGGGCCAGGAGTGGGAGTTGGCGCCCCAGGAACTGAAGTTGCAGATGGTCTTGAGCAACCACCATATGGGTGCTGGGAACCAAACCCAGGTTCTCTGTAAGAGCAAGTGGTCTTAACTGCTGAGCCTTCTCCCAGCCTCCCTGTCAGAATTTTTGCGGCTTTATTTTTCTCTCTTCTTTCCTTTGCATGTGTATGTATGTGGTGTGCATGGAGGTGTGCATGTGTGTGTGCACACGTGTATGTCCTTGTGGAGATGGATGGTCACACCTGTGGAGATCTGAAGTTGATTGGTATAATCAGGTATCTTTGCTTTCTTATTTTTTTGTTTTTTAAAAACAACAATCCCCCCATTTTTCTTATAAAATGTAGCAAATAAAAGAAGAAAAAAATCACACCTTAAAACTGATTAACCAGTCGCAAAAGCTATACAACTCAGTGAACTGTTGGGATAGCCATTTGGCGTGGAAGATGTGGAATGTCACATTTGATTTCATGTTCTTTCTACTCATAGAGAGGCAGGATCTCTTGAGGAGCTATTTCCTGATGGTCTAACCAGCCAGCCTTGAGGACCCCTGGTTTCTGTCTCTGGGGTACTGAGATTACGGGTGGTCACCATGCCCACCACGCCCACCATGCCCACCACACCTACCATGCTCACCACGCCCACCACGCCCACCATGCCCACCTGATTTTTTACATGGGTTCTGAGGACCTAAACTTTGGTTCTTACCCTTGTATAAAAGACACCTTATCTGTTGAGCTCCCAGCTCCTATTGTTTCTGTCTCTTCTTGTGGCCTCTATATATGTGGCATTATTAATACTCTAGCACTTGCCTAAAGTCTAGGGGTCCCATGGATTTCTCAGGAGCATCTCTAAGATGCCATTTAAGATGTCAGGGGCCAGCAGACCGACATGTTATCTGATGCTTCTCTAATTTTTTGTTTATTTTGAGACAGGGTTTCCCTATGTATCTTACTTAGCCTAGCCTTGAACTTGTGATTTTCCTGTCTCTGCTAGGAATACAGGTATAAGCCAGCAAGCCCAGTCTGATATTCTTCTAGATGCCCCAGATGGAGGTCAAGAACACATCCTGGGAGTTCTTCCCTCATTGTGCATCTGTTGTCTCTCCTAACTGCATCTCAGTAATCCTGGGTAGGGAATCTATATATAAGGTACAGACAAAACACGTAGGGAACATGTGTACCATCCCTCCCAACCCTGCACCCATGACAGATACTGCTAATAAATCACAGCTCTCTTTCTCACTGGGCCCAGCCATGGTCTCATAATCCTTCTCAAATAGTAATTTAGGCAGACATCACCAATCCGTCAAGCTGGCAGGTAAAGGGAGGATATTTGCCATCCTGGTTGTGAGACTGTGGTTGGGCCCGTGGGTTCCTGACAATCTCTTGTCAGTCTAAGATCTCAGGACCCATATTCTAGCTGGCCCAGAAGCCCAGGCATCTGGTGGTCTTGGAGAGTCCTTAGCCACTATCCCTGTAATTGGCTAAACAGTGTGTCCCTGGGTCTCTTGCTCATTTCTCTGTATCCACTTGCCCACTCTTCAGTGGAATCGCTCCATCAGCCTTTGCTTTCCTCCTGTCTTACACTGGGAGCCTCTGAGATGCTCGGTATCTGAAGTTTGGAAGAGTCAAGAGTCTGAACCATTCCTCATCTCCGACCTCTTTCCCAGTGTCCCTTGTCACCATGCCCTGTCTTCTAATACTGCATTGTTTCCCAACCCTTTGGGACTTGCACACACATACACATACATACACTTGCTCACACTAGCACACACATGCATGCACACACACATTTGCTCATACTAGCACACAGAGGTTTGCACATACGCCTACTCACACTGGCACACACACACATACCTACTCACATTAATACACACAGGTTTGCACACACACCTACTCACACTGGCACACACATGCATGCACATGCACATGCACATATACACACCCTGTCCTAGTTCCTACTATCATATCTGCCTGTCTTCCCCCATCCTAGTCTTTCCAATATCTGGGTAGCCACTATCCTTCTTGCCAGTACTGGGAATTGAACCAGGGACCTTGAACATGTTAGCTTAACACTCTACCACTGAGCTACAACCCCCTAAAACTCCTATTCTTCTTTCCAGACCCTTTTTAAATGTTACCTGCTCTGTAATGGCCTGTGTGTCCCTTTCTGGGGTTAGGAATCTCCGGTCTCTATTTTCCCCAAGTGTTCATATATCTATCCTGGTACATTGGCTGTCTGGTGATGGTTTCTTAGTGGCTGACATTCACTGGGTGTGGACCTCATGCCTCTGTTCCTCTTGAGCCATACTTATTCTATGGTTATAGCATCCAAAGCAAAAATCAGCCTTTCCCATTTACACAGTGCTTTCCCTTCTCCTTGCGGAAGAATCCCTCATTGAAATTCATAGGGAACCTACAGCTTATGCAGGTCTGCACTGGCCAGCAATGCCACTGCCCACCCTAGGAAAACCCAGAAGTTGAGTTGTAGGCCTTGAATCCACTGCTTCTTCCAGGTCCCCTGGGTTCCTGTCTATTAGGTTGGAGGAGCTGAAGGCATAAGCTGAGACTGAGCTTGGTGGGAGACAACAGGCAGCTACTGTCTGTATGCCAGGATAGAGAATGTGTTCCTCAGGGGGCCCACATGATCTACAGGTACATGGCACAAAGGTGCCCTCGGAGATCCTACAAATAACATTATTGCTAAGAACAACAAGCCCCTATAGATTCCCGACTCTGATTCTAAAAATATGTGAACCCTTTTGGGTTGTCAGCACGATACTTTTTAGTTTTATTATTCCCATTGCACAGATGAGAGAACAGGCCACGAAGATCACCTTATGCTCATCTCTCTGGGTAAATAGGGAAGCAGTGGCCAGTAGTACTGGAGGGAGATCATGAGCTGGGGAAGAAGGGCAGTGGTGATGTTCTGACTGTAGCCTTCCTAAAGCCATGCTTGGCCTTCGGCTGGAGCAGCAGCCCAGGTGTGTCTTCTTGGAAGGTTCATGAAAAGGGTTTGGGGAGCGTACGTGCACTGCGGAGGATCGGTAACCAGGAGTCGCCATTGTTAACTGTCTGATTGCTCATGCCCTCTTGCGTTTCTGCTCTGTCCACTTCCCTCCTGAGCCTTATCAGGGTCGCGTGGTCTTTAGTAATGATCTCTCTGTCTCTGTCTCTGTCTCTGTCTGTCTCTGTCTGTCTGTCTGTCTGTCTGTCTCTCTCTCTCTCTCACACACACACACACACACACACACACACACACACACACACACCAAAAGCAATCAAGACCTCTTCATCTCCCAGAGGCCCTGGTCAATGGGCCAAGGAGGAACAGAGCCCCACAAGTGACTATCCTTCCCGGTGGGTTTCTACATGAATCCTAACTGTGCCTTCCTGGCTGATGTGTGGATACTGGACAGAGCTAGAGCCAGGGACGCTATTGTGGGGGCAGACGGCAATTTCCAGTGCTGGTTAGGATGACACATTTGTGAGTGACCCACTGTACAAAAAAGACAAGAGCAACCAGTGCAGAGCTCTGTCCAAGAGAAGGCCCAGATGTCTCTGTCTCTCTGTGTCTCTGTCTCTCTGTCTCTCTCTGTGTGTGTCTCTGTCTCTGTGTCTCTCTCTCTGTGTCTCTCTCTCTGTGTCTCTCTCTGTGTCTCTGTCTCTCTGTCTCTCTGTCTCTCTCTCCTTCTGCTTCCTGAGAGCCGGGGTTACAGGTGTGTGCCATGACATACAGCTTGGCACTTGGTATCAGGAGAGTTCCCCATGCTGGCTTGTCTGGTGTTCTCTTGGCCTGCCCTCTTCATGACAGAACCAGGATGCCCGGTGTTGTTCTCTCTCCACTCCCCACCATTCCCCAGGTTCTAGGGTTGCACAGTGCTTGCTGAGTGTAGCCTGTTCTAATATATATAGGAGAGAAAGTAGAGCAGCATAGGCCAAGGATGGGGAAAGTCATGATCTAATCCCTCTGGGTACTTAGCAGTGTGCTCCTGGACAAGCTGCCTTTGCCCTCTGGGAGTCTTCTAGCCTCAGCACCCATGGGACACGCCCAGCTCTGGAAATTAGAGTTTGGCTGCAAATTGGCTCAGCTGAAGGACTCAGTCAAAGGTATATTACAAGGGGAAGGGGCCCACCCCAACCTTTGGAAAGGAAGAAGAGGTGTCCTTTCCCTGACTGTCTGTCGTTGTACTTCGGAAGCTGGTGGGGAGTTCTGAAGGTGTCCTCTGGCTCAGGGAGACTTTGACGCCCACTGTACGTTTTGCAGGGCGACAAGCTCTGGTCACATCTACGCTGCAGACTTGCCTCTGAAGCTCTTCCCAGTGATTCTGTAAAGATCCAGGTCTTGACTCTTGCGCAAAACGAATGAACTGCTCATCTCGCCAGCTCGGAGCGCACCCGGGCCAAACTTCTCGCTTGGCTTTTATGGGGCTAATACATCTGCAGAGTCAGTTGCTGTCGCTTTGCAGACCGAATGCATTATTTCGGAAAACTTTCTTTTTCTCTTTCTCCCACCCTTCCCCCGCCCCCGCCCAGAAAAACTTATTCCTTTGGCGGAAATGGTTTCATCAACGTCTTTAAAAAACCACTCAGATCTTCTTGGCAACCTCGACTACCATAAGAGAGTAGCAGAGAGAATGCAAACGAAGCGGAGGGCATTAAAAAATCTCCTGCTCCAGCAGCTCAAGTGGAGAAGGGCCCGATGATGGATGGTACCTGGTTTTCTGCTGAGCGATTTTGCTCTTTTTACAGCTGCCAATGGCTGATGTATTTCATCTTTTGTTTCCTTTATTGCCACTTAGGCAGCCACCCTCAGGCGAGGGGTATGTCTCCGGGCACCCACTCATCCCACTTCCCCATGGGAGGACTTCAGCCAGCTGTTCTGCAATTGATGCCTGATTTGGGAAGGCTCAGAGTGGCCCAGCTGGACGGGGGTCCCCAGGGAGCACCCCGCCTACACTGCTGAGCTCAGCTGATGGGCCTGCTGAGGAGGTGGAAACGCCTAGAGCTTCTGGGGACAGACATCTTATTTTCTTGCACTTGAGTTAGACGGGGCCCGCTGTGTGCCAGCCTTTGGGCCATGCACTGTGCTGGGAGCCGTGAAGATCTAGAGTTGGTGTTTCAGTCCTGTCTACAGGATCTTACCATAGGATGTTAAAATCAGTTTCCATCTGTGTGATGGGAGCCTCCTACAGGCACCCATAACCACCCCCACACATGTAAGCATGTGCTCATTCAGACACACAAGCACACATGGATGCATACTTACCCATGTCATCCAGGAGCACGAATCAGCATGCACAGAACAATGACAAAGCCCTATCCACTCTCCAATCTGAGGTTACCCATACATCTGTGCACGTGCATGTATATTTCTGAACACCCCTGGGTGAAGAATTCTAAGAGTGAAGCAAAAACTGTTATCCACAACCAGAATTCATGTGCAGGCAAGAAAGCTCTCAGGAGGTGGCTCTAGTACCAATATTGTCTCCATGAAGTGTCTTATGGCCATATGACCTTGGTCAAGACTCTTAACCTTGCTGAGACTCAGTTTCCCTATTTGAAATGGAGTTCCAGATATAAGAAGCCATGGTTTTGTGAAATCAAAAATTTGAAAGCTAATGTGGGCTGGAGAGAGATATTCATGGTTAGTACTTAATAATAGTTAACCAAGTATTAAGTACTAGGTCCTATAGGTAACACTATGTTAAGTACTTTGTATATATTATTTCTTTTAATTAACCCTCTCAATAAATTTAAAACTCAAATACTATTATTAACTGTGTTTAGCAACTGAGAAAATGGGGGCTCAGAGAGGCAAAGCTATTCACCCAAGCTCACAGCAGGCAATGGTGAAGCCTGTATTTGAACCCAGCCAGATTGGCTGTAGACCCAGACTCTCAGCGGGATCATATACATACTAACTGGGATTGCTACTGGCACCAGGGATCAGAAAGGGTCCCACACACATCAGCTGACCTCGAAGGGCATACCAGTCAGTGAGGAGGTCTCGAGGGGCCACACAGCTAGAATGAGCTACTTGACTGATGTGGGAGAGATTCATGCTCTGTGAATGTCATACCCGCTAACGGTAACAAATCCAAACAGTTTGGAACTATACAATAACCACTGAAGCCATTCCCTTAGCCCCTTAGCCCAACATCTGAAGATGAGTCAAAAAGGTCAAGCCAAGGGAACAGGTCTTGAATGCCAAAGAGACACTTGGAGGCATCCATCAGGCAGTGCAAGCCTCTGGAAGAGGGAAGTAGAAAGTTAGTCTCTGGGGTATGTGGGTGTGTTGGGCGTGTAGGGCTGTGTGTGCTCATGTGTAAGCTGGCAGCTGACCGTTGGGTTGGCTTGGGCAAGCAGTGCTCAGGTGGGACACTGTGATGCATGAAGGTGAAGTTATCCTGGGAGGAGATGAGGGGATTGGCTTCAGAATGAGCTAGAGGAACTGTCTGGACCCCTGGACAGCTGGCTGCTGAAAAGGAGAACCCAGAACTGTGAAGACTTGACCTTGAGCAGACGGTAGCAAGGTCATAGCTCTGGTCGCTGTAGATCAGTGGTGTTTGGGGATGTGCCGCAGAGAATTGGGTGCCCCGAAGCTGTCCCATCTGGATGAAAAGGCCAGTTCTGTTAGCTTCCCTGGGACACTGAGTTCTAGCAAGACAGTCAAGGGCAGGGTTGAAACTGATGCTCTGGCACTTGGCCTGCCCCTCTCTGCCCCTCTCCCACAGGACAGGGATGCTTCTTCATGCCCTGTTCCCTCTAAGAATTATCTTGCTAGCCTGTTACCCAGGACTCCAGGGATTTAGAATTGTGAGACCAAGCAAAGATATTGGCGAAGGAAAGGCCTGGGACTAAGACGTCAAAACTGTGGCCCCCAGGACTGCAGGTATCCCAGGAGAGTGAGTATGTCCTTTGTAGATCATCACACAACGACATCAGAAGGTTGGACAGGCCCGGTAGATGCTGTCAATGGCAGGAATTCCTTTGTGAATGGTGGGAAGGGAAAAAGGATAACAACAACAACAGCAGCAGCAGCAGGAGCAGCAGCAGCAACAACAACAGTAGTGACAATAACAAACCAAAAGCCTCTAGCCACGCTTCCCTCCATATTGCTGTGGAGGACAGAGGAGAGATGTACTTGGGCAAGGCGCTTAAGTTCTGAGGGGGAGAGGCTCTGGGGAAAGGCAGAGGGAGAGGAAAGGGGTTGGGAACTTTGAGAGATTCCAGGAGAGATAGGGCTCCTTTTTAATTGCTTTTGGCCACTGGATGGTATCTTTGAATGTAGAATCAAAGTAAGAGGGGGCCCCATGGGCAGGGGAATTCATTTGTGTGGCTCAGGCAAGGCTCCCCAACCCCTTCCTTACCTTTTGTTTCTGGAAACAGGACACACAAGGCGCAGATGCACACATTGTTGGTAAATTAATGATGGCATTTAAGATTAATAGAGTCAGAGAGAAAAGAAACTCAGGCGTCACACCTGGGCTGGAGGGACAGAAACCTGTTCAGAGCTGCGGGCTCATAAAGAGAACTTGACTCTAAGATTGTGGGGGTGCTCCTTAGAGGGGAGACTTGAAGTTGCAGCTAAGAAGCCCCCAGTGTCCCTTGTCGCTGTCTCTTGTTACCCTATCTTCATCTCCTCTGTTCCCCTTGTTCTTGTAGCACAAGGGATTTAACAGTAAACAAAGGTGATGTATCTTCTTCCTTTTCCAGTTCTGAGGTTTTGGATGTTAACATCACCGTGACAAGTGAGGGTGGGGCAGGCTCAAGGTCCCCAAGCAGGGAGTCCCTGGCTCCAGCCTGGATTGTGACAGGCTTCAAAGAGCTGGTTCCAGCAGGCAGGCAACCTGATGGTGGTTGTTCAGGGAGATAGCCCTCCTTGTTCGAGTGCTTAAGTACTATGCCAGCCTAAGATCGATGATAAAACTCTGATTGTCCTTGTTCTTGAAGGCAGAGCCCAGAGCATCCTCTGCCTTAGCCCTGTACTTGGTGTCCCACATAGCCCCTCCTCTGGCCCAACCTGGGCCCGCCAGGGGACCTTTGAGTCCCCTTCCCTGCTCTTAGTATTCTCCCACTGCTCCTGGTGGCAACTGCTGGGCAGGAAGCACTCCAGGAGGGTCCTGTGCTCTGCCCCTCCTTAGTGATTCTAGGGCTCTGTGGATGCTCCTCTCTTCTCCACAGGCTCATCATGGCTGTGGTTGTAACAGAGGCATGCTGGGATTGCTTCTGACAAGGGAATAACCTTGGTTCTCCCCACATTCCTACTCAGAGGCTGGGTTTCTCCAAGTAGGAACTTAGGACCCTAGAAAGGGTGAAACCTTTACCTTCAACAAATGACCTCTTTCAGATGTTTCTGAATCCCAAATCCAGAAAGCAGGTATTTAAATCTTAAAAAGGTATAATGGGCTGGGGGTGGTGGTATATACCTCTCAGGTTGAGGCTGGAGAACTATGAGTCTGAGATTAGCCTGGGCTACACAGTAAGACCCCGTTTCACAAAAAAAGAAAGGAAGAAAGAAAGAAAGAAAGAAAGAAAGAAAGAAAGAAAGCCACAATGACATTAGTGAGCTTTGGCTTTGCGCCTGGCTTTGTTCCAAGTACCTGATTTCTTCTATCTCTGTTCCTAGCCACCTTGTGAAGACATACTCTGGCACAGTCACATCCATTTTGTAGATGAGAAAACTGAGGCACAGCACACAGGTGATGTGCCCAAAGCCAGATTTAAATCTCAACAGCTTGGCTCTAGAACCACTGTACATGACCTTTCTTAGTTCTGAAAGTTTTGTGTCATTAAAAAAAAAATCAAATGTAATTTTGATGTCATAACGGGGGAAGGTTAGCATGAAATGCCTCAAAGGTTATTTGGGAGAGGGGTATCTAAATATCCCACCTTAAATGTATTCACTTTTTCTTCTTTTTGTTTATATATATGTGCCTGTCTGTACAAATGCTACATGTGTGCAGAAGAGGGTATTGGATCCCCTTGTTAGAAGGACCTGAAGATTTTACCTCTGGCTGTCTTCACTGTGCGCTTAGAACATTCTCGATCTGGTTCAAGGTCCCAGCCAGGGCCTTACACCGTTCTGCCTGGACCTGGCCTCCAGCCTCTGGCGTTGGCTTGAGTTCTTGGCTAGTGCTGGCACTTTGAGCTTCAATCACGTGGTATTAGGAGCTCCTAGGCTTTCCTGGTAGGTGGATGGGGTCTGACATAGCTCATTCTCTCACCCCTGCCTGCCAGGAGAGGCAGCAGCTTCTGGAAAAGAGAATCACAAAGCCAATTCACACTGCCTCGCCTGGCTTGGGCTCCCTCCTGACAGCCCCAGGCTGGTGGCAGATGGCTCAGCTTCTCAATTGCAGAGGCGGCTCTGCTGCATCAAAAGCAGATTCAACTTTGGGTTTCAGAGGCTGAGGGGCAGGCGTCGGTAGGAGGGGCTCGGTTTGGTTAAACACCCTTCAACTGGCTGCCCGGGAGGGGTCTGTAGTGGGAAGCATGGAAGCCTAAAACAGGGTTGGGTCTGCCTGCCCCAACTCAAGAGGACTTCTGAGGCAAGTCTCTGGCCTCAATGCCTCTTTTGAACAATGGGCAATAGCAGTCTTTGAGGAAGTGGGAGAATGAGGGCTGGATTCCATTCTTCCTAAGAGTGAAGACTTACTTAATGGTTGCCAGTATTAAACCCAGTGGTAGGAGCTAAGGGCATGTCATCCACTCAACAGATACCCATTGTGTCTACACAGTGTTTAGTACTGTTTGAGCAAAGCTGCTTAAAGCCAAACAGCTCTTGTAAGCACTTTCTGTATACAGTGGTCCTCCCTTTTTATGGCTTGATTTTCCTGCAGTTTCGCTTCCATGGGGTATCTGGTGTGGCAGCACATTCCTGTAATCCCAGCTCTTGGAAGGAGGAGAGTGGGGACGCAATACTCTGAAAATATCTCTTACATTCTAAGAGACTGGAGCTTTCGCTGGAGTGCCTTGGATTTCGCATGTAATCAACTTTTATAACACAAGCCAAAGCATAGCTGCAATTTTAAAGTGATATACTCTTCCATGTCGCTAACTTAGTGTGATGCACGTGTATTATTTGCTGAAAGTGGCAAATACAGAAGCTGAAAGCAACTGCCTACAATCTTCCATAAAAGTTGACAGCATCCATTATGTATGTCGGTTGGTAAACAATGATGTTTGTTTTCTGGGTCAGTTGGGATTAGTTGGAGCCATCGACTTAATCCCATGTAAAACTCTGATAAAGACTTCTGTAAAGTATTGGTTCTTTCCCCATGTACTTTCTGTGCAGTTCAAGAAATACTGAGCAAAGCCCTTTGTTAGGGACAGACACTCCACTTACAGGCTGAACAGACACACAGCTCATACGGCACACAGAACACACACACACACACACACACACACACACACACACAATCACACAGAGATAGGCAGATACCACTCACATTCACACAGACATATACCAGACAGACAGACATGTGGGGAAACACCACTCACACAGGCAAACACAACATTAACAGGCAGAACAGACAATATAGATTATACAACAGACAGAGCACACACACACACACACACACACACACACAGTCACACAGTCACACAGACAGAGATAGATAGATATCACTCACATATACACAGACACATCCACCAGACAGACAGACACACACACTATGTACCACACACACACACAGACACACACACAGACAGAGATAGAAAGATACCGCTCACATATACACAGACACATCCACCAGATAGACACACTAAGTACCATACACACACACACACACACACACACACACACACACACACACGATAGACAGCTCCTACGACAGACAGACACAAACTCAGGGACAAGGAGATTCACAAAACTGCCTTCAGGCAGGCACAGATTCAGACTCATGGAACAGGACAAGAGGATGGAAGACACAGTCATCATGAAATGGAGAATTCACACCTGGACTCGCTTTTATTTCTTTCCTTAAATGGGACACCTATGAATTACTGTTGACTTGGACTAAATCACTAATGCACATAGTCTGTGTAAGCGAGGATGGACACTCAGGAACACAGGGTTGGCATCCTGGACATAGCAAGTCTGAGACCAGCCAGGGATCCATGAGACTCTGTCTCAAAAAAAAAAAAAAAACAAAAAAACCCAAAACCAACCACTACCACCAAAACCCACAGCAGCATCAACTAAGAGTTATTTAAAGATTCATTTTTAAAGTGTGTGTGTGTGTGTGTCAGTGTGTTTTACCTATAGAGGCCAGGAGAATGGATCCCCTGGAGCTGGAGTTACAGGTGGCTGTGAATGACCTGACATGGGTGCTGGGAACTGAGCCTGGGTCCTCTGCCAGAGTAGCACAGTCTCTTAACCACTGAGCCGTCTCACCAGTCCCTGAAGAATTAATTCTAACAAGTTTTAAGGTGGGTACTATTCTACTTTCTACTTTCTAGGTGTCAAAAAAGTGAAACAGAGAATTGAGAAAAGTGAAAAGAGATTGAGTAGTTTGCACAGGGTCACACAGTTGGTGGACACCCACTTCCTGACCTGAATACGTAAGTGGAGCTCTCTGGAGTTTGTGTTCTTAAACCTCCCACGCTGAACATGTGATTGAACCTGACCTAAGAGCCTTACTATCCACATGGAGGGAGATTATATCAACTACAGGGCAGAGGATGTAGCTCAACGTGCAGAGTGCTTGCCTAGCTCGCACAAGCCCTAAGTTACATCTTCAGCATAGAGCAGATGTGGTGCATGTTTGTAATCCTAGCACTTGGGAGGTGGAGGTGATTGGGTCAGGAGTTTCAAGACCAGCCTGGCAGAGAGACCTTCTCAAAAACCAAAACAAACCAACCAACCAACCTGATTGCATATATATATATATATATATAAATATATATATGCATGTATATACATATATATGCATGTATATACATATGCATGTATACACATATACATATGTGTGTATGTGTATATGTATATATGCATGTATGCATGTATGTATATATGCATATACAGATTGCTGGTGAATATATACATCCCTGCATATGTACACATATATAATATATTTTAGTTTGCTGTAAGGGCTGTAATGCACAAGTACCCTGGGGCAGAGATGAACTGGAACAGAGAACACTCAGACCACAGGGTTACAGTAGACAGTTCTTATGGGGTAGCCCATTTTCCAGATGAATGTAGTGAGGCTTTGAGAGGTCAAATAGGGAGTCAGAAAGGACTGGACAAGCTGCTTGGATTCAGGGGGCTGATGTCTATTAGCTGTAACCTTGATTCTTGCTCTGAGCCTCACTGTGTTGACTTTGTTCAGGAAATACCCTTCCTGTCTCTCACAGGGCTTAGGGTGTGGTGAATCTCTTCATGGATCTGACCTGGCTTTTTGTGCTGAAGCATTGGGAGGAAACTGCCTTTGTCTCTGCCTCTCTTCTTGCCTGCCTTCAGAGTCTGGTGTGTGCACAGGTGTAGCGAGTGTGTGTGCGCACACGTGTGTGTGTGTGTGCTTGTGTGTGTGTGCACGTGTGTGTGTGTGATGTGCGCATGCTCATTCCCCTGCTCACTCATGTGTGATGGTGTTTCTGCCTCCTTCTCTTCCCTCAGCCTCCTGCTCACACAGATCAACTTGACCTTTCATTAGGTCACTTCATAATTGATGGAAATGTCCCAGGTACCATCTCTTAACTCCGGGGTGATTATGACAATTATGATGATTATCAAGGAGAGAGAGGGAAAGAAAGAGAGAGAGAGGGAGGGGGGGGGAGAGAGGGGGGCCCGGGGCTGGGGCCTGGGGGGGTGTTAGGGAATTGCTGGAGAGCCAGGCAGTGCCGTCATTAAGAGACATTGTGTGAGATTGTTCCCCATCAAAAGGCAGCTGTGAAAGGAGAGAGTGTATTTTTTTTTTTTTAAAAAAGGCCTATTATGCAGGCGGCACAGGGTGCATAGTGCTGGCGGAGGACCGTGGGGTGTAATTAGGGCAGTGACAGCTAGAATTACCCAGTTGTCTCAGCTATGGTGCCACCTCTCTTGGCGGGGAGGGGGAGACAGAGCAAGAACAGGTAATGGCTGGAAAGCCCTGGACCCTTGCCAGGAACGCAGGGCCCTTTGGTGAGCCAGGGTGACCTAGGATTGAGCAAAGGGACAGGGGAGCGCCAGGATACCACAGCTACTCATTTCTAGACCAGGGAGACGGCCTCTGATTTTTAGAAGTCTTTTATGATGCTCACCGCCTCTTCCAGGCTTTTCCAGCATTCTCACCCCAACAGGGAGCTGGCAAAGGAAAGCCAATTGTGTGGAAAGAGAAGGCGGATAAATTATTTCCCAGCCTCCCAGCTCAGGGGCCCTGGCTCATCAGCAGGAGGGGCAGCCTCAGCTTCTTGCTGGTCTGTCCTGTCCCTGCCCCTGGCTGGCCAGGCTGGTGCTTATCTCCAGTGCCAGTTTCTGCCTCTCTGGTCCACACACAATACTGCAGTGTTGGTCAGGCAGACAGAAGTAATTGTTACTCCAGTCCTTTCTAGTCTACAATAGAATGACTAGTGACTCAGTTTCTCCTGTTTGCTCTTGACTCGGGGCTTCCCTCTGAACCATCCTCAGCCTCTCTTCCTATGTCCTCCCCTCCTCCCAAGCTGTCTGGGATAAAATCCTGTCATTTAGTGTCAGCTCAATCTTGGAGTTGACTTCTTTGTCCCTCAGTTTGGTTTTCCCACCCGGGGAGAGAGGATCTTAATTGTCCTTGTGCAAACAGACTGCTGTGAGAATTACACAGGACACTGCACACGTCTTTTTCCTTCACTTTCGAAGAGGGCTCTCTCTATGTGGCCTGGGAGGGATGCAGACTGGGATCCACCTGCCTCAGCTTGAGGAGTGCTGAATCCACGGTGTCTGCCTCAAAGGTAAATTTTCCTTGAGGTCAGTCCCTGTGAATCATCTGCAAAGATGACTCTTTCTTACAGAGAGCTGGAATCAGACAGCTTCTGCCAGGATCCCGACTTGACCTCCCAGGGCTACCTGCTTGAGTTTTCTTCACTGTGTGTGTACAGTGCCTGCAGCACGCCAGTTGTTGCATGAGGCACGGCCGTGCCTACAGAGCTTTTCACAGAGAATTCTTGGCCCCTTGAGCCTGGCTTGTTCAGAGCCTTGTCTGTTCCTCTGTCTAGATGTTCTGCTTTGAGAATGCACAGTAAAGAGGGGTACTTGGCTTACCTCCTGCTCCCCACGGCATGATCTTTTTTAGGAACAAATGGGGAAGCTGGTATTTGGTAAGGAGTGAGTGGTCAGGTCTTGAGGGCTGGTACTTTGTTCTCCTTCTGGGTGTAGCCAAATAAGGAGAGGTTTGGCACCTCAGACCTTAGGTCACTGGTTTGGGAATAAGCAAGGGATTCCTTTCATAGCCACGTGCCAGCCCCAAGCAAGCTTTAGCCTATAGGCCACCAGGTCACTGCTATCTATCAGAGCAGACCTTAAAAGTTATTATTACTTAATAATAAATCTTAAACTCTAAACAGGCAGAGCCAGAACCTCAGTTTCCTGGAACTCATGGCGCTGTTGTTTAGATAAGTTTAAATGAGCTGTGATTAAGCTAATTTTGAGGTAATTAACTTGGGGAAGGAATCCTTCACTTCTTAAAATTCTAAGTGACTGTTCACTGTGAGAGGGAGCACTCTCGGAGCAGCCGCGTGGCTTTCAGGAGTCCCGCTTAATTAAAACGTAAGGAACTCAGCCACAGAGCAGGAGTTTAACGTCATTAATGAAAAATGAATATTCTTTATCTAATTACACAGCGTAATTAATTGGAGTCTCCAACCACAGAGGCGGAGGAGGGCAGGGGAAGTCACAAGAAGGCAGTCTTCTGCTCCCATACACCTCAGGAAGGCTCATGCCTGCTGCCTGAGTCCTTTGAGGTTGCATGAAAGCCAGAGCCTCTCTGGTGCAGGATGGCTGTGCCCAGAGCAATGACATTGTCACTGACTGCTCCCAGTCACCTGTGAGTACCTGGAGTCTCTTTGGTGGCAGCTGAAGCCCATGTCAACCACCTCAGCTTTCTCTCTTTGTACATTCAACACATTTATTGAGTACTCTGGTTCTAGACAGAACAAAAGTTCTAAGCCCCGTCCTTAGGAAGCAGGCAGGTTTGAATTCTCACTCCAAGCTCACTAGCTGTAGTAGATTCTCTACTTCTTCCTTCTCTCATCTGTAAAATGGGATTGACAAGAGCCCTTGTCACTGGCATGAAGGTTTACATGGATGAATGAATATTCAAAGGCACGTATGACAGTGACAGGCATATATACAGGTTTGGTAATAAGCATTTGCCAGGGAAATAAATATAAGCAAGACAGTGTGAAGGCATTGAGGGAGAGTGGGATGCGAGAGGAGGCTTCTCCAGGAGGGCTGGCTTCAGACTTAGTGTCCAGAGTGGAGGATGGGGCTGGAATGGCTGCTTCTGCTCCCCCACCCATCACTGCTGTTCTGAGTGCTGTTGGCTCTGTTTTCATGTTGACATTCCTCTGGGAGCTTCCTAAGTCATCACTAGTTACTTTCTCACTGGTGAGACAAAATTTCTAACAAGAAGCCACTTAAGGGCCGCTGAGGTGGCTTCTGTGGGTGAAGGTGTCTCTGCTCAGCCTGAGGATCTGAGCTTGATGCCTGGGATCCAGATGGTGGAGGGAGAGAGAGAACTCTCTCTCTCTCTCTCTCTCTCTCTCTCTCTCTCTCACACACACACACACACACACACACACACACATATGCATGCACATGTGCACACTGAAGTGTAATGAAAACAATTTTTAAACAGGAAGGAATTCATCATGGCTAGGAAGGCTCAGTGGAATTGTACGTTGTCTGGTGACATTGTATCCAAAGTCCTGAAGCAGAGACAGAGCAAACACTAGGAACAGGGATATCAAACCTTGCCCCACTGATTGGATCCCTCCTAAAAATGTCCCAACCTCCCCAAGCAGGGCCACCATCTAGGGGCCAAGTATTGAAACACATGAGCCCAAAGGGGACATTTCCCAGTCATACCACGACAATGCTCATTCTGTATTTTCATTATGCCTCCCCCCAGTCAATCCAAAATTTGCTCTAGGAGGGCAGTTTGGTTAAAGCAACATCTACCTACAGGTGAGACTGGTTCAGAGTACATGTCTCAAGGTATGTGCCTATTAGCTTTCAGTTACTGGGACATAGTACCAGGAGACACAATTTGAGGAGGAATTTGAGCTTATGGGTTCAGAGAACTCAGCTGGCTGCCTTCATTGCTTAGGCTTGAGGAGAGGCAGGGCATCATCACAGCTGGACGAGGAGGGAGCTTGCTTTGTGGTGACCAAAAGAGAGATAGGTAGAATGCGGGGCGGTGGTGGTGCACGACTTTAATCCCAGCACTTGGGAGGCAGAGGCAGGCAGATTGCTGAGTTCAAGGCCCACCTGGTCTATAGAGTTCCAGGACAGCCAGGGCTACACAGAGAAATTCTGTCTCGGAAAATGAAAGTGGGGGTGGGGGTAGATAGATAAACAGAGACACGCAGAATATGAGGACAAATTTTGCTCTCTAGGTCACACCCTCAAGAACATACTCCTTTCTACTCCTCTGGTCCTATTACCTCCCAGCAGACCACCAAATTGTGAAGCTGCCAGTGGGTCAGTCTATTGATGATGTCAGAGTCCCCGGGGTCCTGCCAGTTCCCCGCTTGCTTCTGAACACTGCCACATTGGGGACTGCACCTTCAATATGCAAGTCTTTAACATGTGGTGGACACTTCAGATCCAGACCATAGCAGGACATCCTGGAGATGATTCTTTGAGACCTAGGTTATGACGAGACACCTGTGCAATCATCTTTTCTGATGACATACAATGAAACATCAAAGGCTCAGAAATACAGGCTTCCCTTCTGGGTCCAGCTTCTGTGCTTGCTCTCTCTGGCTAGCCAGTCAGCCAGCATCTTGCTCCTCTCAGGCTATTGGGCTATCAGCTCATCCCTTGAACCCTGGGCAGTTTGAGGGTTTCTTTGTCATGGGCTGAGGAATTGGCACCATCCCATGATTCCATTTTTTTTCCTGATTTTGGGGCACGGGAGTGCTGGGAATCAAGCAAGGGTCTTGGGTACCACTAATTCAGTTTCTAGTCTGACCTGAGGTGTTTTTCAGGAAGTTCCTCTGCTTCTTCCCCCTGTTCATGCCTCTCCTCCACCCCCGCCTCCACCCCAATCTGTAGAGCTAGGCACAGAGGGAGTCACTGAAGTTTAAAGACCAGGAAGGTTCCACCCCACTCTAGGGAGATGTGTTCAACCTTGCTGTAGCCTTCTCTCTATCACCAGGTACTCTGGCTTAGCCAGTGTTTAGACGAAGCAAGGCAAGCTGCTCTGGTTCATGGCCCAGGCCACACCTCAGTCCAGGCGAGGCATCCAACATGAGAAGCTGGTCGCTAGGAAGTCACCCTGGACCAGGCAGATTGCCTTCTAAGTGTGCATACTGGCTGTTCTGGAAGGACCCTCTACACTGCTAGAGCTTTGCTGTGTTGCCCTCAGTGGCTTCAAATGAGGACATGTCTTTGGTGGGGATGGGGGAGGACTTTGTCCATAGGAAGAGGTGTGGGAGGCTTCCAGCTGAGCTAAGCTGATTACATTCCACAAACTGTATCCATTTAATCTCTAAAGTGTTTTGACTTTGTCTTTAGGGAAGAGAAAGAAGTGGCCACAGGGGAAGGGGCCAGGCAACTTTGTGCGTGCGTGCATGTGTGTGGCGCCAGAGAAACAACAGATGGAAGTGTGCTGCTGGCTGTCCCCAGGAACCCACTGCTGTTGAAGAATACTTTGGAATGTCTCCAGCATCTTTCAAAGTCCTTCATTCCTGGAATTTTGGGAACACCAGAACATCCCCAAGGGAACCAGTCTTGAAGGGTCCAAGAGAGGACCAGGGGCACGGAGTGTGTGTCCAGGGGCCCATGCATAGAAATGTCTGCTTTGCAGTTTAGGTGTGGCTAAGGACATTGTCATGGTTTCCAAATTTCTTCCTGGGTCTGGGTTTCTTCTGGGTTTCCCTGTTTACACAGATCTCTGCATTGTCCTCAAAGTCATGGTCATTGTCCTGCAATGAAAGACATTATTTTAGCAATGAGGACAGAGTTCACGATGGAAGAGGGGGAGCCTCTGCTCCTGGTTCCAGGAGAACCAGGCTCTTCTGAAGCAGCCTCAGAGTGACTGGGGCTGAGACAGCCCTCTCCACTCCTTGTCAGGCCCAATGTCAGGCCCAACTGCTCTAATCTGATGTTTCTTGAGATAGCAGGAAGCACCTCAAACCTGTTTCACCAGCTCCGGTTTGTGGGGAAATCAAATCGACTGCTCTGCTGTCCTCTCAATCACCTGTCTGAGTGGCTTGGTTTAACTCTCCCGTCAGGACGATGGGCTTCAATCACTGTTCATCCAAGAAAAAAGTGCGTGTAGGGGTGTGTGTGGGGAGAGGACATTCTTCCTCAAAAGCACTTTGCATGTTATTAAATAATAGCTACACTCCCCAACTCACTGGGAGCCTCAGGGTACGCTCTGAGAAGAGGCACACAACGCATTACAAAACTGTGATTTATCTTGTCAGTTTCTTTCAGATCTACTTTGCAGCCCACTTAGCAGAAAGACAAGTGACACTTGACTTTGGAGGCGGCAGGAGTAGGTCCTGGAGGCAGTGGGAGAAACGCTGGTCAGATCCGACAGTGCGATGCTGCATTCCTTCCTCAATAGATACTTTATGGAAACAAGTCCCATTGCTCTAGACTGCCTGCAAGCTCTTCCTCTGGGGAGACACAGCTCTGGCCTTGGAATCTGTCTGAGTGTTAGCACTGCCGATGTCTGGCTATGGTAGCTGACATGGAGTCACTTTGCCTGCAGGGGCCTCAGTTTTCTGTATTGTCCAATGGGGAGAAGAACAGCAGCCTGGTGGGATGAGTTAAGATAGTAGTGTGGAGAAGTCACAGAACGCCTTGTGCTGAGGCACTCACCCTGGAGCGGGGACTAAAGATGCTAAGGAGACATGTAGGCAATATGCAGAGCTGTGTCTAGAGCTACACAGAGCAAAGCATGCAGGGAAGCCTGCACTATGCAAATGATACACAGAGCCCACACTATGCAAATGTGCTCCAAAGCCCTAGCGGGACCACGAGCATCCCCCCTCCCCTCTGTTTGCTTCCCGATCCACAGGGATGTGAACAAACTGCTGCAGCAAGCCCTGCCCGCAGCCCTGCCCGCTCCCCTGCCCGCTGCCCTGCCCGCAGCCCTGCCCGCAGCCCTGCCCGCTCCCCTGCCCGCTGCCCTGCCCCTGCCCTGC
>NW_021620689.1:1545152-1596639 GCF_004785775.1 Grammomys surdaster | reverse complement strand
GCCCTGCCCGCTGCCCTGCCCGCAGCCCTGCCCGCTGCCCTGCCCGCTGCCCTGCCCGCAGCCCTGCCCGCTGCCCTGCCCGCAGCCCTGCCCGCTGCCCTGCCCGCAGCCCTGCCCGCTGCCCTGCCCGCTGCCCTGCCCGCAGCCCTGCCCGCTGCCCTGCCCGCAGCCCTGCCCGCTGCCCTGCCCGCAGCCCTGCCCGCTGCCCTGCCCGCTGCCCTGCCCGCAGCCCTGCCCGCTGCCCTGCCCGCAGCCCTGCCCGCTGCCCTGCCCGCAGCCCTGCCCGCTGCCCTGCCCGCTGCCCTGCCCGCAGCCCTGCCCGCTGCCCTGCCCGCAGCCCTGCCCGCTGCCCTGCCCCCTGCCCTGCCCGCTGCCCTGCCTGCTGCCGGGCCTCTCCACCATGACAGGCTTTTATCTCCTCAAAATACACTGTACCTGCCTTTTTGACTCCATGGACTCTGTTCGAATCCTGTCTGCTGGCCTGATGGTCAGTAGGGGGCTGGTTTCTGAAGCTTTATATGACTAGGTTCACTGACACAGCACCCACATGTAGACATAAGGAGGTGGTGGAACATGGCTGACATCTGCTTTCTGCTAGCAGGGTCTCTGTGGTGGGAGGGGGTGAAGCGGAACACACTATCAGATCTGGGGCTGCTATGCCCCCCTTCTTGTCCACGCTGAGCCGTGTTCCATGTTCAGCAGGCTATAACCATCTTATATGAGTTTGCATTCCTCTCTGAGCCTTACTTTTCTCATCTACAAAACAAACTTTATCTATAAGAAACAATGGCAACAACCAACCCCACCCTCAAACGCTCTCCCCCGCAAGTCCCCACCGCAAACCCATAACCTAAACAAACCTTTGCAGAGTAACAGAACCCCTGCTCCTTTGTACTGTGTGGCCGTTCCAACTGAGCCTGTGCTCTGCTCCAGTTCACTGCCTCCCACAGAAATGCTTTAATAGATTCCCTTCCTTTGTTGCTATCCATGCGCATCTCTGTCCAATTCTCTGTTCCAGGATACAAGGATTCAGCAGCCCTCTGGAGGTGTCCACTGTGTATCTGTGACATCAGATTGCTTCGAGGAATAAGAGGGAAGCCTCATGTGCAGAGCTGGCTCTTGCCAGGAGGCTCAGCTGTCTGACTTCCACTTTTGGAAGGTTGTGGGTATATTATCGTTTCTGTGTATTGAGTGCCTGGTGCAGATAAGGTATTTACTCATTTGAATAGATGAAATTTTTATGAAAAAGGAAATTTATACATAGCTTTTGAAATTTTACTTCCCTTAGCTCTACCTGGGACTTGTGAGCTTGAGAAACTGAACACTGGGACGTGGGAACCTTTCGCCTGGGCCAGGGCCAGCAGGAAGAGTCCGCAAGCCTAGCCTGCCTGCTTTGATTAACAATGTTTGTGTTGGATCATGGCCATGGCCAATATTTGCATATGCATGTATTGTCTGTAGCTGTTCCACCTCCTCCCTGTACCTGGGGCAGTGCTGAGAGAGATTGCAGCAGAACACGGCTGCAGATCACGACTTATTTACTATCTTATCCTTTATAGAAAAAGAGACGGGGGCTGGAGAGATGGCTCCGTGGTTAAGAACGCTCTCTACTTTTGCAGCGGACCAGGGTTTATTCCTAATACTCACATCCAGTGACTCACAAAGATCTGTAATTCCAACCCCAGGGAATCTTACGACCTCTTCTGGGCTCTGAAGGTACTTGTATTCCCATGGACACATACCCATAATTGGATAGGCATGCACACACATTCTTAAAAAAATAATGGTAGTAATAAATCTTTAGGAAAAAAAGATGGTTGACTTCTGGCTTAGGCTAGTGGTGTTCAGACTTTTGTCTGAATGAGAATTATCTAGAAGGTGTCAAATCCAGGTTGTTGAGACCCATGTCAGGAAAGCCTCGTTGAACCCAGGCTGTGGCAGGGCGAGGTCTGGGCACTTCTAGCAAGTTCCTGGGTGACAAGGATGCTGCTGTTGTTTCACTTTGCTTTTTATTTTTTAGACAGTGTCTCATGTAGCCCAGGCTGTCCTTGAATACACTGTGTAGCCGAGGCTGGTCCTGAACTCCTTAGCCTATCTTCATTTCTTTTTCCAGTTTTGAGATTACTGGCACATGCCACCATAGCCAGCTGGGTGCTGTGGTTCGGTGGGCCCCATCATGAGATTCTACAATTTTTTTTTTATCAGCTCTGACCCAGGGTGAATTCCATTCTTCATGAAAGGTCAATGTAAAGGCAGCCTCTATGACTCTGTAAGAACTGGGTGCCTTCTGTGAACCAGACAATGGGACACACTGGGTGCTCAACATCGTAAACAAAATAAATACACTGCCCCTGTGTGACTCACTCTATAGTTGGGGTAAGGACCAGAGTGGAGCTGTGGGGAAAAATAGAGTGAACAGCAAACATGCAGATGCAGATGTCAACACCATGTGACACCCCACTGGAAAGGGGGCAGTGGACTCCTGCTGGAGGTTCTGAGATGCCTCGCAAAGGAGTTGACATTTAAGTTGAAATCAGAGAGGAGGCTGCCCTCAGGATAACAAGGACGATTCCTCTAGCCTGCTACCTGGAGAGGGAAGATGCTTACTGCAACCCAAGAAGGGAAAGCCAGGGTGATTGGAACAAAGAAAGGGAATTTAGGAGTCAAGGGGAGGCTGGAGATGTGGGAGGAGGGGTGGGTACAGACAGTGTTCTTTAGCCTTGGCCACCTTGTCTTAGTGTCACGGTGTCCTGAGTGGTCTTCCCACCTCTTGTTTTTGGCCTTGGTCAGGTGGCGATAGTTTCATGACCAGGCCTTAAGAGTATCCCTATAACCCTGCTTGTCCTTTTGAACCCTGCAAAGGAAACACATGGAGACTGACTTGCTAGTTCTAAGGCCCGAGGAAGAGTCACTGAGTCAGTATCAGCCTAAATCATCTGGCCAAGCTGACCTGAAAATACACAGGCAAGCATTCTTGTTGCTGCTGGCCCACTGGGTTTCAGGACAGTTTGTTACACAGCAGTAGCTGACTCAGACAGCTGTGTTAAGAACTCTGAATTGGATTTGAAGTATAATTGGATGTCATGGAAAGGGTTCACCAAGAAGATGTAGAGGTTGTCAGTATCTCCCTGGCTACTGTAAGGGGTGAGAGGGATGTGGAGAAAGTGAGAGACTCTTCTGGGCTGTGTGCACCAATGGTGAGCATGTGCACAGAGCAATGGCACCACTGTCACACGTGGAATGGACTTACCCTTCCCCATGCTCCCAGCATTCTGTTAACATCCTCCTGACTTTGATGTGTCAGGATTGGTAATCCTTATCCCTTTATCCACTAGATGATAGGATTTCTCTCTGTATCCTCTGGTTCTCCATGCCCTGTGTAGAGCCAGGTTAGCACAGTGGTTTATGACCACCCTGAAACGGATTAACACAGAAGCTCCAATGGCTGCTGTGAGCTGGGTTCTCACCTCAGCAGTTACATAGAGATCCATACTCAGAAGGGACTTCTGCCAGATCATGGGCTGACTGTTCAGAGCCTTCTCATCAAACATGGACCCCATGAGAGATTCCCCTCTAGTTCCAGTGTCCTGAAGAGGATGCCATGGAGCCAGTTGTGCCAAGGCACCAAGGAGACTCTATGGCAAGCTGGAGGAGCTGGACAAGGACTGTAGCCAGAGCTGCTTACAGACCTTTCCCAGAAACGAATGAGGTGACCCATGGCTCTCACCAGGTGACACTCTCTCTGTGCAGATAATTCCTAACACATTTACCTTCGACATCCCTGGGGAGAAGAAAATCTGTCTTTATGTACACAATCCAATTTAAATCAGGAAATTGATGTGTTTGGGTTAATTTTGTCTGCCCTGGTGCTCCTGGTATTTACCCAAGAGACTCAGGACATATAACCAAAACATTTCATAACAAATACTGTGATTCTGTCCCAGAGGAGCAGGCCCCAAACAGGGCTAGACTCTGGTTTCTTTAGTCCCTGGAAATGTCACAGAAAGGGAAGAAGGAAAATGGGCAGCAGTCCCCAGCCAGCCTCCAGAGAGAGGCCCATTTCAGAAAACAAATTTGAACCAATTCAATAGAGCAGCCTGGTTTAGCAGAATTGGTTGGACACCACATCTACACTCCTCTCTGGGCTAGGAGGTGCTAGGTGGCAAAGAACACCTTTGGTGGAGTCTGTCACAGTAGCCCTTTCCTCTCATTCATTAAAAAAATAAATTAAATTTATTTATTCATTTGTGTATTGGGGTTGGGGCTAGTGTTTCATGATGTGTGTGTCAGTCAGAGAACAAGGTTTAGGGGTCTGTTCTCTCCCTCCATCCTGTGGGTCTCAGGGATTGAACTCAGTTTGTCAGGCTTGGCAGCAAGCACCTTTACCCGCTGAGCCATCTCACGACCCTCTCAACCCTTTCTTACTAACATATATATTTCTTTACAGAGTCTCAATGTATCCCAAGCTGGCTTTGAACTCCTGATCCTTCTACCTCCACTTCCCAAGTCCTGGGATGAGAAGTGTGTGCCGCCACGCCCAGCTTCATTTTATAGTAATGCATATTAATTACATAAAATAAAAGGCCTCATTATGTTGTATACATATATGTAGTGTACTTTGATCAGCTTCTCCATCTCCTCCATAAATCTCTCTTATCCCCCCTTTCTGCTGCTTCAGGTCCCCCTTCTGGTCCCACCGATAAGCTTTTCACATTTTCATGTCTTTTAAAAAAAATTATACTCAGAATACAGGAAAAAAAATGCAATATTTGTCTTTCTGAATATGGCTTATTTCAATATCATGATCTCTGATCCCATTCATTTCTTTCTATAAACGACACAGTTTATTTCTCCTTATGGCGCGAATAAGAGTCCACGGCAAGCATCTGCCACACTCTGTTCGTCACTCAGCCGCTGATGAGCGGCTACTCATTCCAACGTCTGAAGATCGGGAATGTGGTAAAAATCAGGTTGAGAGCAATTACTGCATATAAGTCAGCTTCCCTGGCTGGGCCGACTGTAGGCTGTGCTCCCTGCAGCATGCCTTGGTCTGTCTGTAGAGTCTGGCAGTGTAAGAGCTCAGTGTAGTCTGTTCTACTGTGAGGTCTAATTTGCATAGTAAAATGCAGGTTTGGATGAGTTTTAACACAGGTGCTCCTTAGGACTAACACCCTAATTGAGATCCACTGCAGTGTTGCCCCTATGTGTGAGCGGGTGTGTGTACGTGTGTGCGCACGCAGGTGTGCACATGCTAAGATCTCACGTAACACAGGCTGACCTTGCATTTGTTGTGTGGCCAAGGATGATATTGAACTCCTGATCTTCCTGCCCCCACCTCCCAAGTGCTGTAATTATGGCTGTACACCACTGAGCCTGGTTTATGTGGTGCTGGGTGTTGAACCCAGGGCTCCCTGTGTTCTACAAACTGAGCCACATTCACAATTTGTAGTAACACATTTATGTGTTTCTTAGCCTCTTATGTCCGAACTATTATTGCTTAAATATGTAATCAATATGAAAGTTATGAATGAATTAATATTATTTTGGTTATCAAGAGTCTTTGCAACAGGCTTATATTTTATACTTAAAGCCACATTTTGGTTTAGGCCAGCCCTATAGGATCTCTCCATGCACCCAGATTCAGCCATGCTCAGAGTCCTGTCACCACAGGCTCACCCATCTGGCCTCTCTAGAGCTTCACACAAAGGAACTGAAACCATATGCAAGTTCCTCTTGGGGTTCCTTCACACCATGAAAAGTCTTTGAGTCCTGTCTGTGTGTTAGTTCTTTGTGCCTTTGTGCGCACGTGTATGTGAATGCAGAGGTCAGAGGTTAACGTCCTGTATCTTTCTCAGCCACTCTCCACTTTGGTTTTTGAGATAGGGTGTCTCACTGATTAGGCTAAGCTTGGTTGGCTGCTCAGTAAGCAATGACTGGCTTTTTTGAGTGGCTGCTGAGGATCGAGGCTCAGGTCCCCGTGCTTTCACAGCAAACACGTACTTTGTGGACTGAGCTATCTCTGCATTCCCCCACCCCGACCCTGTTCCATTTCCTTGGTGAGTGGCACTGTATAACATGCTGAGGCTGTCTGTGCATGTGTGTGGTGGATAAACACTTGCTTTAATGTGGTACGGGGCATGAAGACACATTCCCACTCTAAAAGGACAAGGGTAGGAAGATGACCAGAATTTAAAAGGATAGCAGATGGTCTAGGTCAGTGTCCCCAGAAAGGGAACACATTGGTTGGATAGCCTGGGCTGGAGAACTGGTGGAGAAGGGAGACAGATGACAGATGATGGGTGATAGAGTCAGGGGAAACCTGCAGAGGGACAGGGGAACAGGTTTATGGGATGAGAGCCAACGGTGGTAGTCTAGCGCTGACTCAGAAGGTCATCAATGCTACCATCAAAGAACCTTCTAGAAGTATGACCAGTGCAAGTCACGACCACAGGTCAGAAAGATCTTCCTGGAAGAGGAGATACATGGTCTGGGCCTCAAAGGACAGTCTTTCCTCCTGTGTCACCAGAAAACCTATGTTAGTCTCTTTGACTTGTGTTGGGCTGTCTGTTTCCTTCACCTAAACTCTCCTCACAGGAAGACAATCCCCTTCTGGCCTCCCTGCCCACAACATGGCTTCTCCCTGCCCTTCCCCCTGCCCCAGGGTTAACCACCCACCACCCTAGAGTTTCTCATCTCACTACCTACAGTTTCCCACACTATATACCAGCCTAGCCTGTCTCCTGTGGGGAGGCTGCCCGTTGCCACACCTGGCCTGTTGCTGGACAGAGATCACTCTGGGCAGAGGTCACATCAACTAGAGCTGTCTCTGGTGTCCCAGGTCCTGGCTATAGAGGGGAGGAGGACTCTGGGGACTTCCTGGCCTGGGAACCGCCCAGTATTATATCTGTGTATGTTACAGCCGAGGAGACTTGGTTTCGAGTCTTGAGCTGTAGCATGAAATGTGTTTAAGCACTCCTTCAGTGAATTGGCTGAACTGGAGCCGAGTGCACTTGGTCTTGTTTCTCTACCAGTGTGGCAGAGATGGTAACAATCACTTTTTCCAGAAATTGGGAAATTAGCCTCAACTTGTCCTATGGAAAGCAGACGGAGACCCCCTCAGGATCCTCAGTGTCCTGGCTGAAACTCCGGGCCTCGCCCACAAAGCAGGATCACGAATCCCTGGGAACGTCCTTTCCCAGACTTACCTCCTCAGAGGTAACTGATTTCTTTAAACTCGGGAGGAAGAAAAAAAGGAAAAAGGAGACTGTGAGATAGATTTATGACCATGTTAGAAACATTGGATTGAAGAATTGATCCCTACGGCTAAGTCATTTCCCTCTTTCGTGTAAAATATAAATAAATCTGGGTGACTTAGGCTGAGCGATGAGTTGGCTGCCATCTGGGTGGCGAGACACGCATGCCCTACCGAGGCCAAATCTCCTCTCCTTGACCTCATCAATTAGCTGTTCTCAATGGCTCTGGCTTTCTCCCTTAGGCAATGCTGGCTGTGCCCTCCTCTTCCCGGGCCCACTGTGGCGTAAGTGGACACATTGATGGGTGCTGGGGACACCTCATAGGATTCCATCCTCAACCTCGCTGGACCTTCTGAACTTTAGACCATAACTAGGGGGCTCGTGCAATGACTGCAACCTGGCTCCAGGCTCAAGGTGGCTGAGCAGCTCAAGTGTGTGATTGTACAACCTGCAGCTCCTCTCCCTAAAGGTTTCCAGATTTCTGGGCTGAGGCAGCCAGCGTAGCGAGTCCTAAATTACTCGGGAGGGGGCCCACTTTCATTGTCCTGGCTCTCACAGTGGTTTAATTTTAGCACACGTCCCTGGGGTAGCTCTCCTCTCCGCCTCAGCCCAGCCTTAGGTAAGCACCTGCGGAGAGGGAGAGTGTTGACTAACCCCTGCCGCTCCTCTCTCACACTGGCACAGGCTGTGCCCTGCTGCTGTCGGTCAGAGCCGTCTGGGTTTGGCAGCTCCGGAAAGGATTTTGTAAAGCACAATTTTCCAGAGGAAAGATGTCTTGGCTTTCTCTGTGTTTTTCTATCTTTTAAGGGCACAGGCAAACAGATGGACCAATGCTAAGGGGTTGGGAACCTGGGGCCCCAGGAAGGGGCGGAGTCTGCCTCAGGCTGGGCAGAAATGGCTACATGAGATCCCCCATAGGCAAAGGTGCAGTGGCTTCTAAGGTAGGTATGGGAGGCGGGCTAGATAACGTCTGTCCTCTTACCTGTTTGTATTCTGCAACCTCTGGTCTGGGTCACTGCAAGACCTGGAGTAGAGGAGGCTGTGCAGTTTCTCCAGTGATTCTGCCAGTGGCGTTGGCCTTCTTGCCGTCACAGGATCCTGGGCTCAGACAGATGCATGCCTCACTGGCAGGCAGAGTTCGTGAGGTGGATGAGCCCAGCCTTCCAGATTCTAATTTTGAGCTTGCCGCTGCTTCAAAGCGGAGGAGGATCTTGATGGGTAGAAATGGGACCAAGGAACTGGATTGTACAAGGCCTTGTTGGTCTTCGTTTCGGACAAAAGCTAGATCTTCACCCATGCTAACCACGTGCTTTCCCACTGAGCTGCAGCCCCGTTATCCTTGGGGCTCATCAGAACTACATTCCCGTGCTTGGAAATTTCACCAGCTTTTGAGTCTTGGGGGCAGGGTGGGGGAAGTCCACAGCCTCAGCAGAGAATCTAAAGACGAGTTTCCTGCCATGAGAGCAATGAGGTGGGACACACTCAACCTGTACTGTGACCAGGGAGAAAATAGCGGGCACCCACAGGATCTGTTTCTGGGAGGGCTGCAGGTGCAGGTGGCTGAATCTGATTTCTGTGGGCATTGGTGGGGGATATCCCACAGCAGCAGTGGAGAGGTGACTTGGGGGCCTGAGGAGGAGACATTTGTGGTGGTGGTAGGGGGACTCTCTTCCATATCCCAGTGCCAGTCAGCATTGGCATCAGTCATGCCCCAAGGCCTGTATCCCTAGAGATGTGGCCCTGTGACCAACCCAGTGAGGCCTCCTGGGGAAGAGCTGGGAAGGTGGTCACAGAAGGAATGGGACAAGCTTTGAAGCCAGTTTCTGTAGGGAGACTGAGTTTCTCCGAGGCCCCAGAGAACCAGGCTGCAGAGTGAGCCCAGATGGCCCAAGAGATCTCTGTCCCAGTTTGCCCCTGGGTTTTGTTCCCGTGGAATCTCAGGGGACCCTACCTCCGGATCCTTTGAAGCTCTTCCAGAGAAGGGTACCCACAGAACAGAGAAGAGCTCTCCCTTCAGTGTGTGAGTGTATGTGTGCGTGCCTGAGCGAGTGTGTGACACGTGTCATGGCATGCGTGTGCATGGAGGTCAGAAGACCTGAAGGAATCAGCTATCTCCTTCTACCGTGTGGGTCCTGGGGATGAACCCAGGTTAGAAGGCTCTGGGTAAGCAAATATCTTTACCTTCTGAGACATCTCGTCAGCCTCCCCTGCCCTTCCTCTCTCTTTCCTCTCCCTAAGCCTTCCCTCTCTTGTCAGGATTTCACCACATAGTCCTAGCTAGGTCTCAGCCTTGCAGTCTTCCTTCATTGGCTCCTATGTGCTGCGGTAACAGATATGTGTTGTCATGCCTGCTTTTTAACCTCTGTTCTTAAGACTAGGCTCTGTATCCAATCCAGTTTGTTTTTCTAACCCCAGATCTCTGGTTATGGTTTAATCAGCACCAAACAGATCTATCACCTCCTTTTGTGTGGATGTAATACCTTTAATAAAGTTTCTGAGCACTGTATGAGTTTTGCAAGTTGATCCATGGAGTTATACAGTCATTATAGACTTGGAACCTTACTGGAATTAACCCTGCTTTTCAAGGGCTAGGTACTCAAGTCTGCTCACGTGTGCAGCTTGTCTTTGGAAACAGTCTGCCTTCAGGGCCGGTCTCTGTCCTGTCTGTTCTCTAGGCCCATACAGCCTTCTCCAACACAAAGCTGGGTCTCTGTGCTTCTTGTGGCGTGCTCTGGCTTTCCATGTGAATATAATTGGAATTTCACAGTCATCAGTTTCTTAAATGATTTTTCTGAGCTTTGCAAGATGGTGAGTCACAAAATATCGTCAGAATATTTTCCGAGAAGCTGCTGACAGAAATGAACCTGCTTTCCGTTAGCCTTTTGGGGAGCATTTGATAAGCTCCTACTGTGTGTGGGGGTGTGTGTGGTGGGGGGAGTGCTGTGCTCAGCACTGAAGGAGGAGGAGGGGAAGGTATAGGAACCACAGCTGGGCTTCACTCTGCTGTAGCCTAGGGGGTGAGATTTGGGTGAGCTTGAGTTGAACTTCTAGAAGCGCAGAACAAAGCCATTGATAGACCAATGGGGTCAGAGGGGAGGTGAGTGGAGAAGACCCGTGGGCTCCTGTGCTTCATCTGATAGGAAGCAGAGCTAAATTTCTAGGCGCCATGTGGAGAGGTGTTTTCAAGGCACTGGATGGCTGCAGGATTTTCTGCCTGGTAGTTGAATATGACCCACCTGAAATCTGACTCGCTGGCTATTGGCTTCCTCTTAAGTCTGCCCTGGAATCTTCTCCTTGTGGTGGTCAGCTGCTTAAATGGCCATGCCTCCTGGCCTTTACAGATCCCTTCTGAGCTCTGTGGCCCTCCCAATGGTTCCGGCTGTAGGGAGATCTTCCCACAATGCATCCTTTCTTTGATGTGGGTTCCTCTTTCACACCACTCGGACAGTCCCACACGCTCCATCTCTGGGCTCTCCTGGCTCCTGTGGACCTTCTCTGCTGACTGTGCCACATGGGAGATTAGAGCTGCACTCAGAGCCCCCTGTAACCCAGTGATAACGCTGATGTTGTAGACCTGTCTCGGTCATACCATGTGTCCCAGATAAGAGCTGAGGAGTCTGTATGTCACCACTGTGGTGTGTCCTAGACCCGCAGTCTCAGACTCTTGCTGAGGAAATGCCAGATCAACTCAGAGATTCTGAGAAACATCCTGTAATCAACCTGACTCCAGCTCTGCTAAAAAAACCAGGGTCATGACCGTGAGAAACAACCACAGATTAACAGAGGCTGGGACACGAGACCATGAGATGCCACGGGGATGCTGGGTTACAGTCTGAGCAGAAAAGGACATTCAAAGGGAATCGGGGACAAGTCACGGCGTATCTGTAGTTTAGTTAACACTGTTGCATGTACAGGATTATTATTGTTATTGTTGTTATTGTTTGAGACAGGGTCTTATGTGACCCAGGTTAGCCTCAAACTTGCTATGCAGCGTAGGATGACCTTGACTCCTGATTGTCTTGCCTCCACCTCCCAAGTGCTGGAATTAGAGCATACGTCTGCACACCCAGTTTTATTTACAGGTGGAATCTAACCCAGGACTTCATGCACGGTAGCCAAACATTCTATAGGCTGATGGCATCTCCAGCCCCTATTGTTGTTGTTGTTGTTGTTGTTGTATTTTCTCACTGTACAGTGCAAGCTTGCCCAGAACTCACTAGGTAGCTGAGGCTAGCCTCAGACTTGAGATTCTCCTTTCTCAGCCTCTCATTCTGGGATGGCAGTCACTGTAATTGGTTCAGTTTTAATTTTATTTATGGCTACGGAGATGGCTTAAGAGCACTTGTCGTTCTCATCAAATATCTGGGTCCAGTGCCCTGCACACACGTGGTAGTCCATGACAGTCTGTAGCTCCAGTTCTAGGGGATCTGACAGCCTCTCCTGACCTCTGCAGGGTCAAAGGCATGCACATGGTGCACATGCATACATGCAAGCACGCACTCATACACATCAAATAAAATTAAAAAAAAAACATTCATTTGTTTTGTGTGTGTTTGGGTGTGTACACACCACAGTGTGCATGTGGAAGTCAGGTGACACTTGAGGGAATTGGTTCTTTCATTCCATTGTGTGGGTCCTGGCCTTCAGACTCGGGTCATGTAGCTCGGCTGCAAGTGCTTTTATCTGCTGAGCCAGCCTAATCCAGCTTTCTTTTTAAACTTGATGACTTTACATGTATGGGAGGGTGTCGTCTCCAGGGGAGCATCATCCCAGGGAACACTCAGGGGAAGCAGGACCTCAGGGAGCACTCAGGGGAAGCAGGGCCTCAGGGAGCACTCAGGGGAAGTGGGGTCTCAGCACTCAGGGGAAGTGGGGTCTCGGGGAGCACTCAAGGGAAGCACTCTACTCTACAGCGTTTGCACCTTGTCTATAATCTGAAATTCTTCCAAAAAGTAAAGGCTGGCAAGATGGTTCAGTGAGTAAACCGTTCTTGCTACAAAAACCTGGTGCCCTGAGTTTGGTCCTCAGAATCCATGGTAGAAAGAGAACAAACACCATGAAGTAATCCTCTGACCTGCACAGGACACCATGAAGTGACCCTCTGACCTGCACAGGACACCATGGAGTTACCCTCTGACCTGCATAGGACACCATGGAGTTACCATCTGACCTGCACAGGACACCATGAAATGATCCTCTGACCTGCACGGGACACCATGAAGTGACCCTCTGACCTGCATAGGAGTTGCTGTGGCACTTGTGCCCCCCCATAATAAAATAATTATTAAGAAAATTTCTTACAAAATGAAAAGCTTTAAAGAAGAAAATGAACAAATATTAGGGAAACGTGGCTTAACTCTGCCAGCTGACCCCTAGCTGTGTGGCCTTGGGTAGGATGCACAAACTTCTGAGTCTCAGTTTCCCAAGACTAATAATGGTGCCAACATGAGAGGGGCTGAGGCTTAATGACTCATGAGCCTCCCTGGCACTGACTCTACGAGGGGTGGGGCCCACGGGAAGCAGTCGATAGACTTAGTTGGTGTTATTGTTATTAATGAAGGTGGAAGTACAGCTTCTAAAAGCTGGGAGGGCTGAGGGATACTTGGGGAGACAGAATTCAATAAGCTTTGAATAATTCAATGTGATTCAATTAAATGAATGTCTATGGATTTCACTTGTGGGCTGGGTCCGGTCCTGGGACCTGGAGAGAGAAATCAGGACTCAGGTGTGCGTCTAGGAGTCAGAGGTCGAGATGGTGAGGGCATGGAGGGACGTAGAGTTGGTTAAAGGCATGGTTAGGTAGCTATGAGGTCACAGGTGGGCTCAGCTGAGTCTGAGGTTGCATTGGGAATCCAAGAGGGATTCGGGATGTGGAAGGCCCTGGCTTGAAGTGTTTCATCTTTTAGATTGGGTTTTGACAATTGTATGTTGTGAATCTCCAGGTATGGGTCAGGAATCCTGCAGCTCACATTCTGGGCATCTGTGCTTGGTGCTTGAGTGATCCTACATCTTCTGTACAGCTCTGCCCAGGGCTGGGGAGTCTTTATCCATGGATTATGGGCCACTGCCATGGGACTGTCTTCAAGGCGGGATGTGGCCGGTACCATCTTGAAATCAGGATGCCTGGGATTTCCGGAGCTCACAAGGTCCTGATAGGATGAGTTCCTCTCACCTTCCTTTGAAGAAGGAAGCAGGGACAGTCACCAGGTCTTCACCGGAGAGACTCCTCTGGCAACCCTCCTGAAGCCCACTCCCAGTTGTGTGCAACTCTGTAACAGCTGCAGGGGGCCTCAGGAAGTGCTAGCTGGCATGGCCAAACTTTTGACATTGTAACTTCATCTACCAAGTTCATGTTTAAAACTGCGGAATAGATTTTTTTTTTAAATGCTGCTAAAAATGTTTTAAGTAAGCTTAGGGTTTTGTGTTGGGCTGTTTTCATAACTACCCCTGGCCAGGTGTGGCACTCAGCCTATGTGTTGGACACACCCCTCAGAGCACACAGGGTGAGAAAGGCGAACTGAAGCGAGGACTCCGTCCACGCAGCTTTCTGGAGTCCACACTCATGCTGAGGTACTGATGCTGCTGTTTGTGTTTGCCCACACTCCTGTAAGTAACTCCAACAAAGATCCAATAAGTGACGCATGGCTTCTCCAAGCTAGACTTAGGAGGACTCATTTCTTTGGTCTCTAATTGTTACCCTATCTAGGGTGAAAAGCTAGCTTTTCATCTCCTTAGGAAGTCACACAACAGCAGAATCTCACAGAGGCATGGACTCCCCGAATGGCAGAACGCGGGTTTCAGTTCAGGCTGATGACTCAGTTCTGGTCATGGAACAGGGATAAGGCACTGCAGGCTCACGGCCTGTGTACCGCAGGATGCTGCATCGAGGTGTCCACATCCCGTGGTGTGACCTAATGTCATCTGTAGTTCAAGGAGAGGGATGGCTGGGGAGACAAGTGAGGTGAGTGAGGAATGTAGGATTCTGCTGTTAGTCCTGGCATTCGGGTCACATGACCGCCCCACACGGTTGGTGATGGAAGCCTTGGTCTCTAGCTGAAGGCTGCTCTGTGCTCTGGAGTAGGGCATTGCTGAGTCCCCTATTCCCCACTGTAAAAGGAACATGGGAAGAACATACTGTGGGGCCAGGAGAGGACCCTACAGGGTGGAAAAGCTTCCGATAAGATAGAGATGACATAAGGCACCGGAGGGGACCATGGAAAAGCTGGGCTTGAATCTCTCCTCTTGGCTTTGGTTCTTTCTGCTGCCTGCTTTTTTCCCCCCAGAGCCAGGATTCCTTTGTGGCAGCCAGCTCCCCCTTCCCTTCTTCTCTCTCCCTTCCCCTCCCCTCCCTCTCTCCCTGGTCTCTGTCTGTCTGTCTGTCTGTCTGTCTCTGTCTCTTGTCTCTGTCTTTGTCTTCCTTTCTCCAGGTCTCTGTTTCTCTCCTCCTGCTGCACGTGTGTGTGTGTGTGTGTGTGTGTGTGTGTGTGTGTGTGTGTGTGACTGAGGTGAACCCATGGCCTCATATATGCTAGGTGAATCCTCTACCACTGAGCTGCATCTCCAGCCCCGTTTAACCTTTAAATTCAGAAGAAGAGTTCCACTGAAGTAGACCCTGAGTATTATTCCTCTTGTCTCAGACTCCCAAGCAGCTGACATCACAGGTGTGCAGCAGCCAGTACCCTTGAACCTCTGTCTGGTCTCTGTCTAAGTCTGCAGAGGCTCATTCCCCTGCCTGATGAGACCCTACAGGTGAGGCTCAGAAGCAGAGGCCTCATCCACTCCTCGGGGATTTGTTTTGCATCTGGACCATGCATAAGGCTGATGCCATTGCAGATCAATAGGCGACCTGTCTCCTAACTACTTACCTGCTTCCCTGGGCCCATGTCTACCGTGGGAGCATGGGAGCACCGTGTTCCTGAATGGGGGTTATCCTGAACAGGGCCTCAGTGGATAAATGCTGGATTCTTCAGGTGGGGGTGATGATGCTGACTCTAAGGAATGCTTGAATTGGGGATTTGCTGGGCTCTGAGTCCTTTGTTGTAACATCTGATGCTCATTACAACACAGGCAGCTGGCTTTGCTCTGAGGATGCTGACCATGTGGCCTGGGGAGGTGGCAGCTGGTGCCAATGGAGGACACATGTTGGAAGCACAGGGCATTGCCACCAGCGTCCATCCCCCACCCAATGAGACCTGGTCCTGTTCTCAGTCCCAGTCTCTGCTTCTTTCTGGAGTGTATGCAGAGTCCTGGGCACTGGTGGGAGGGGCTTGGCTCAGATTCCTCTGGCTCCTTGGACTTCAGTTTTCTCTGCTTGGGCTAGTGTTGCCCACCTGATGGGGATTCCAAGAGCTGGGACAGTCATGGAGAAAGTTCTAGAACCTGACTGTTCCAGATTGTGTCAACCTATGGGTAGAAAGCAGCTACTCATCGTCAACCCTTGACTGTAAGAGCTGCTTTTGCTCCCTCTCCCTAGCCTTTTATTTCTTGGCTCTGCCGGCTGCTCAGGGGAGTGAGGGAGAGGCTCTCAGATTCCTGCCTTTGCAGCAACTGCATCCTTTGTGGAGACTTCTCTGCTCACTGAATGAAGGTGGCCACTGGTCACTGCAGCCGCTTTCCTTGGTGAATCACCTTAGTGAATAGTTTCCTCAGCTCCTGACAGAGATAGCTGGCCCCAGGATTACTGCATGCTTTCACCTTCCTGCAGGGGTCCAGAGCTGAGATGCTCACCAGGCCCATGTCTCCTTCCTTCTTGGGTCCTGTTGGCTATGAGGCATCTTAGCAGCCCTGGGAGCACCCAGTGTTTTGCACAGACCAGGATATCACCAGCCTCTGTGTTTGATTTCTGTCAGACTGTTCATGTCAATCAAAACTAACTGATATTTATGGTGTATGTGTTGTATAGCCAGCACGGGGGAATATTGCCCTTTTCTTTAGGAAAACAAAAACAAACCTACAAAACAGCCCACTTTTCTGCTCTCAGCTCTTCTTGCAGATTCCCCAGCCTTCAGGAAGGGGAGCCTTGAATTATTCAGCCTGCAGCTCGCCTCTCTGGAGAACAGAGCCTGGCGGCCACTTTAATCACTGGATAGGTTTCGAGTCAGTTATAATCAAGCCAAGTCCACGTGGGAAGGCGCCGCTGCTGCTGGAAAACAAGATCAAAAGCAGGCAGAGAGGGAGATCAGATCGGAGGGGAGGAGGGGCTGGTTTCCGCCCAGCCTGTCCTTGGGGGTGACTCTGCTTTCAGCAAGGGGCTTCACAGTGTCATTCTCTGACTTTTTGCTAATGTCCCTGTGAAGGCAGAGACAGAGCAAGGATGGGACTTCTGTCAAGTGGGGATTGGGGAAAGTGACGGCCTTTTAAGAAATGTGGAGTAGGGGCTGGGGAGACAGTGCAGGCGGTATGTGCTTGCCATGCGAGTATAAGGATAAGGAACTGAGTTCACAGCCCCAGTCCCATGGAAAAAGCCAGGCATTCTAATGTGTTCCTATAATCCCAGCGCTGGGGGTGAAGATAGGTGGATCCCTAGAGTGATGGCCACTCAGCTAGCCAAATCTGTTACCAGGTTATCAAGAGACTTTTGTCTCAGAAAAATAAGGTGGAGGGAGACAGAGGAAGACATTCACATCAACTTTTGTCCCCAAATGCATATACAACACACACAATCTCACACACACATACATATACACATACACACAGCACATACACATACATACATATACATACACACATATACACACACATACATACACATACAAACATAAACACATACACACACATACACACATATACATACCACACACATACATACACACACATACATATACACATATACACATACAAGTGATGGAGAAAGAAATGGGGCTTGTGTCTTGGGGGCTCTTTGTTTCTAGAGTTTACCTGGGGTAGGATATATCCAGGCAAGTGCTGGGCCTATATGGGGTCTGGAGGGCTGGCTGTAGGGGACCAGGAGAGGAAGCCAGAGTGGAAAAGGAGCCAGAAGAGAGCAATGTGGAGTTTGCTCCTACTTAGTCTCAGGGGAGGGTGATTTGGGGTCCTCATGAACGTTTCCAAGTAAATTGTGGGAGAGTGGGGATGGGGAGGTATGCAAGAATCAGCAAGGAGGGGATGTTTGGAGAACTCATGCCAAGGTGTAAGAGGCTCCAGATTGTACACTGTTGTTGGACAGTGCGGCACAAAGGGCTGGGACTGTGCCCAGCTTATTAAGGATACTTCAGGGTAATAGAGCAGAGGATATGTGGAGGGTCCATGCTGTTTGTTTCACTGATGGAGAGATGGTGACACACGGGTCTCCACCTGCAACTGCAGCAGCACCACTGAGACGGGAAAAGATAGTGTAGTGGTTCCTTCAGCTTGTCTTCTTGATGAGGCCATTTTAAATTTAATTAGCATTTGATTTCCTTTAGGGGAAGGTCCATGGAAAATTACTTGACTGTATTCTAGGAACCTGAGGTCAAGATAACCCAACTAACTTAGCTCAGCTTCTGTTAAACTGCTTGCTTGCACAAAACCTCCCTCTGTAGCTTTTGAGCGAGATACCAGGGTGTGGGTTTATTTTGTCTTTAAAAACCCTTTTCTCTAAACCCTTTAGACTTGGGTCCTAAATACCCGAGTGTGGTCTCAGCTGGCTGGAATAAAGATTTTCAGTTGGCTGTAGATTGTATCTGAGTGTTCATTTTCAAATCCCTGGTGACACCAGGACATTTTGGCCCCCATGTTGCTGGAGGTTATCAGGTTGCAGGAGTGTGGCTTGTTTCTGTTGACGTGGTATGTGGGCAGCAGGGCCTTGGTGATAGACCTCACAGACAGGAGCAGCTGTCAGGGTGGTAGCTGAGAGGGTGGTCAGGATGCAGGAAGGGCTTTGAATGTCAAGTGGTTAGAAAGCTTATTCAAAGACACAATTAACAGAAAAAGTCTTAATCCTAGAGGACACAGATATGCAATATAAGAAAGTCAAAAGTCAGGCTGGGCATGGTGGTACATCCTTTTAGTGAGACCCGGGGTCAAAACTTAACAAAATAGCAAAATTACTTAAGTGTAAGCGAAAGTGATACAGTGTAGTTGCAACTTTTAAAGACACATGTGCATAGGGGAACACACACACCTGAAATAATTGTGCTAAACATTAATAATGATCATGTCAGGGTGGTGGTTGGTTGTGCAAAGTTTGCTTTTAATGTGTATTAATGCTTTAGCCAGAGAAAAGAATATTTGTTTGAATGTGTGTGTGTGTGTGTGGGGGGGAAGGTAGAGGTAGGAGTGGGGATGGGGGGAGGTTTGGCAGTTGGAGGACAACTTGCCTTATTCTCCTTCTGCCATGGGTTCTAGAAGTCAAACTCATGTTAATCCATCTTGGCCATAAGCACCTTTACTGGCTGAACCATCTTGCTAGCCCCCAAATCATACTTTTTAAAGTCTTCTGTAAAAGGACTTCCTTTCTCAGTGATATCCCTAGAGGCTGCAAAAAGATCATTTTACCTCTTTTATTCTATAAGTCTTTCGGGAACTGCGATGCATGGTAGAGGTGAGAGACATAGCAACAGAAATAGATGTAGAAACAGGAAGATGTGTCTGTCACAGTAACAAGAGAGGACAGATTGCCGAACAATGTCGGATTGTGCGTACTGTGATGTCTCGGACGGTAGAGATGAGGGGAAAGGGGGTAGGGAGGGAAGAAAAAGGAAAGGAGATAGAGAGGAAGGCTCATCTTGAAGTCGCCTAAGAGCCCAGGCTGGCCTCAAGCTCTTGGCAGTGCTCCTGCTTCAGCCTGCCATGTGCTGGGCTTGGCTCCTTTCCCCTCCCTCTCTGGGATCCTCAGTGAGGAAGCCACCTCAGCATGGGGCAATCGGCTCCGTTTGTGTGTGGCTCCCTTTCTGGCATAACTTGCTGGAGACTGAGGTGCGGCCCTTTTCAAATCTGTGTACCTTGTTGTTTCTGGAAATTGCATTTGGAGGCACAAGTATCTATTTGCATAACATCAGGCGCAACTTTTTTTTTTTTTTTGTCCCGGAAGTGTGTATTCTACAGCTTCAGAGAGCAGCTTGCTTTTAACAGTGATCTTTAAAACCTTGTTTACAATGACAGCCAGCACTAGGCAATTGTTAGGTCGCAACCCGGAGAACAATTACCAGATCCCTGTAAATTTCTTGGCCTCCTTTTTTGCCAATTCCGGCAGATGACCTCTATAAACATCCCAAACGAGCCATGATTGAGGTCAGGGAGGGCTAATGCGATTTCCCCAGACGACACTTTGTTGTTTAAAATAAAGTAACTAAGAGAGAGTGTGCTTAATAGGAAAGTCTTTCTAGCAACTTGAATTTAAAGAGCCTTTTCTCTCTTCGGTAGGATAATTGTGGGAAAATCCTTAGGATTTTTTTTTTTTTTAAAGACTAGATTAATAGAAGCCTGGCTTTCCATCTGCCGGCTGCGAGCTAATTATTTAATCATTGCTCTGTTATTGGACAGTTCAATTATACGTTTCCCCAGGTATAAATAACAGGGCACCTCCTGGAACTTGCTGGCACTTTACAGACTCTTCCCTAGGGATAACCTACAGTCAGATTGTGTCTCCTTCTGGTCCTCCATGGGTGATGTAAGGACAAGGGTAGTCATGAAGGTGGCCCTACATAAAACTGTAGTTTTGCTCAACACATTATGACACTTCTTTGTGTTTTTTGGGGGTTGGGGGGCTGGGTGAACTCTGCAGAGGATGGAATGTCACAATGTGATAAGGTCGGACATTCCTGGAAAAATCTGGATAGATCCTGTTAAACTCTCCTTTCGGAGATGGCTGTGCCAACTTCTAACCCACTGTGAGTGGTGGTGAACTGTTACAGTAAACGGGGTGTGTCTCTCAAATTCATAGGGGAAATGCTTCTCAGGAACTCATAGATAAGAGTTTTGTGTGGAGTTGCCAGAGCTCACCTGTTCCAACCAACTTTCCCGAGGCCTCACATACATGCTGTGGTGGACAGCTCCTACCCCACTAGGAGCCCTAGCTGAAACTGGAAGGTTATGGTTTGAGTTCAAGACCCATCCCCACAAGACAAGAGCTCCCTCTCAGCGTTGGCTACGGCATCAAGTGCAGCCTCATATTTAGCACAGGCAGGCAATCCCTTCCTAATATAAGCTGTAGGAGGGCTAGAGCGAGCGTCCTCACCCTCAGTGGCTCCGGGGATGACTGTAGAGTGTGGGCACCTGCTCTGGGCCTGAAGAGCGCTCTTCTGTGTCCCTGTCTTGTCAGTGAGTCCTGCTGGCTGTTGGCAGCTGGGTCCATCCTTCTCTTGAGTCTGCCTAGACCTCTGTAGAAGGAAGACAGTAGGGGATGAATGATAAGGGTCAGTCACCAGGTCACATGCTGCTCTTCTCTGTCTCTTCTCATTTCTACTTTGGCCTCCTCATCGAGCGTTGGGGGCGGGAATGGGGTGGGACAGGACAAGTGTGCCAGCTACCAGTAGGATATGTTCTCTATCAGTGGCCTTCTGGGCACCTTTCCTCTTCCCACATTGACTATGGTGTTTGGAGTTCCAGGACAGGGTCCCCCAGTGTCTATTGGACACGGTAGCTTAGCTGTTGAGAACAGGTGATGCGATTTCCTGACCTGTGCTGGGGCTATGACTAAGGCAGACACGGGACGGCTGCTTGGCCAATGAATGGGCTCTCTGAGGGTCAGGTGTTCTCTCCTTGACCAATCAGCTGTTGACAGGGGTCCAAAAGTACAGATCACGGCTGAACCCACTCAGTGGGGTTTGTGAGCATCAGTAATGATGGGCGTGTGTGTGTGTTAGTTACTTGTCTCTTTGCTCGGATAATTTGCCCGACAGAAGCAACTGAAGGGAAGAAGCATCTATTTTGTCTCACAGGTTCAGGGTACAATCATGGCTGGGCAGTCATGGCATCGAGAGCTTGAGGCAGAGCCAGTCACATTGCATCCTCAGTCAGGAAGCAGAGAGAGATCTGTACTGTTGACAAGGTCGCGTTCTTATTCGGTCCAGGTCCCCAGCCCATGGAATGGTGATGCTCACCTCAGGGTGGGTCTTCCCATCTGAATTAACATAATTTAGAAACTCAAATTCATGCTCAGAGGTTTGTCTACCAGATGATTCTAGATCCTGTCAAGTTGGCAAAGTTAAGTACATCACAATGTCTTAAAATGTTTTCTTTTTTTTTATGTGCTTTTTTTTGTTTGTTTGTTTTTGTTTTTTTGTTTTGGTTTTTCGAGACAGGGTTTCTCTGTGTAGCCCTGGCTGTCCTGGAACTCACTCTGTAGACCAGGCTGGCCTCGAACTCAGAAATCTGCCTGCCTCTGCCTCCCAAGTGCTGGGATTAAAGGCGTGTGCCACCATTGCCTGGCAAGTTTTGTTTGCTTGTTTTACATGAATGCATGTGGGTACCAGGGAGGCACATGGTGGCTGGAGAGGTCAAAAGAGGGTGTTGGATCCCCTGCAACAGGAGTTACAGATGCTTGTGAGCCACCATGTGGGTGTTGGGAATTAAACTCAGTGCCTTTGGAAAAACAGACAGTGCTCTTAACCACTGAACCATCCCTCTAGCTCTCACCACAGTGTCTTTAAATAAAGGAATAAATGCCAAGTAGTGGCCAGTGAGGTGCCTTCCCAGAGATCAAGCCTGGGTCCTGTTTCTGTCGGTAGGGGATTTATAGAGTTGAGGCTCCAACGGTCCTTTGGGAAGGATCAGGAGGGAACCCTTTTCGGCATGGTGGGGCCAATGGAGGAGAGATCTTGGGGAATCTTGGCATCTTTCAGGCCTGCTCAGGTGCTTTCCGCTGGGCTTGTGCTGAAGCCTGTATGTAGCGTATCTCTCCCTGCAGCTTGCCTGAGTCATGAGAACCATGGATGTCCATAGGACTGAGAAGGAAACACTGGTGTCTAGGTGGAGCCCGGAATGGCAGTAACCTCCTTGGAGAAAGGTGCAGGACCCAAGCCCCACCCTCCTCCTCCTGCTGTCTTCTGCAGGAACAGAGATGCCCGAGGAAGGTAGAGCATCCTCTGCTTGCTTATCCCTTACTCCCCCACTTACTCCTGTAGGGGCAGAGGCAGGGGAGGCCTTAGGAGGCTGAACAGGATCTGCAGGTTGGCTGATGAAACCAGACACCTGGGACTTTGATTCTTCCAGGCTTGATTCCTTTATTTGATTCACATGGCTACTGGAACCCTCCCTCTCTTCTGAGGGAGGAGTATGATGAGTGGGTGCAGTAGAGCAAGCATTGCTCAGAGAAGCAGGGACGTGGGTTCAGGTCTCAGACTTCCCAGCTTGCTGTGCAGTCTCAGGCAAGTGCCATTCCCCCCAACCCCCATCCCTTACACTGGAGCTTCAGGTTTTTACCTGGACATTGAGGTATTGGAGTGTCAGAATTCATCAGCATATCCTTGGCTCTTCAGCAATGAACCTCACCAGACCACTGCTGGGGTCTAGTCATTGCTTCCTGACTCTGACCCATGTCACCTCAGCACATCAGCATTCACTGACCGACTGTTTCCAGAGAGGAATCAAGAGCTCAGAGGTGTTAGATGACAGAGACACAGAGGCCGGAAAGGTCAGGGCCTGTCTCCTTCCACAGTTCCGGTGGATCTTTTGCTAGGAAAGAGATGGAAGCTGGGGTGGGGCGGGGAAGCAGTGCTCATTCTGGAAGACAGATGGCTTTCCAGCTGCTTGTAGGGTCCGTGTGCTGTTCTAGTCACTGGGCATGGAATGGAGCTAGCACGTCTGATAATACACCCTAGGTGTGGGTCATCTCACACCACTGCCAGGTGGTGGACAACCCTGGGCCTGACAGATCTTTAAGTACCAGAACTGGGTTGGGCCCCACTGCCCTTAGGAGGCCCAGCATGCAGAACTACAGTCAGATGCCTTCCTAACAGCCCTCTTCCAAATGCCTCAGACATACTCAATGTCCCCTTCACCCCCTGCCCACAGCCGGAGAGGTTTGCTCAAATTAAGAATTTGATCCATTCCTTCAGTCCCCCTCCAGGGGATCCGGAGAGCAGAGGAAACGATACCTTGTCTAACGTGCAGGTGCAGCTCTGCATTTGAAGGAGATCCTGACAAGCTTTAGGGAAAAAACCGTCCCCAGATGACCCTCAGTTCTTGGAGAGAAATACTAAGTTGTGTAAATGTTGAAGGGTCTGTCACCCCAGAAGCCCAAAGCCTGCCTACTTGAGAGTCAATGGTGAGAGCAAGGGCACTTGCACGGATGGAGATGCATACATGTGCATGCACACGCATGCATGTGTGCACACAGCTGTGTGTGCTGGTGTTCAGGATGACCTTGCGGTCTCCTCTACAAGGACAACCCGATGGCTTGTCCAGGCTCTGGGGTCTGTCCCCTGTCTTGCCAGGGCAAATCTTGTAGGCTCTTGTGGAAGAGGGGGATGGTGGAGAGGGAGGGGAGGGACAGTTTCGCCTGGTTTTGAAATGAGCGTCGATCAGTGTTGGCCACATAGAAAAACAATTTATTCTTTTGACAAATGAAGTTTAGAATTCTAGATTGCATTTAAATTCACTTGCTGCAATGTGTTTTATATGGCACGTATGTGGTGGTCAGAAGACACTTGTGGAGTTGGTTCTCTTTTTCTAGCAGGTGGTCTTGGGGATCAAACTCAGGGTATCAGGCTTGCAAGTGCCTTTCTCTGCTGAGTCATCCATCCTTCTCCTCCTCTTCCTCCTCCTTCTCCTCCTCTTCTTCCTCCTCCTCTTCCTCCTCCTCCTTCTTTTCTTTCTCCTCTTCCTCCTCCTTTTTCTTTTGAGGCAGAGTCTCATGTAGCCCAGGCTAGCCTCACTGTGCAGCTGAGGATGACCTCTGTCTCCTGAGTTTTGGGCTCACAGGCATGCACCTTCATGCCCATGAATCTCATTTGGTCTTGGTTCTCAGTCCTCTCCCTGCAGGGAGGTGAGTGTTGTCTTGACTGAGGGACAATGGTTTTTTTTCTACTTTTATTTCTAGATTTCTTCTATTTGTAGAGCAACAAATATTTTACAAATATTTCTCTAAGATTTTATTAGGCAGACACTGGTTGAGTACAGTTTTTGCCTTGGAGAGTTCGAAGCCTGGGCTGGGGATGTAGCTCAGTGGTTAGAGCTCTTGCCTAGCATGTCTGACACTCTGGGTTTGGTCCTTCAGCACTGTAAAGAAAAAAAAAACAGTTCACAGCTTAGTAAACAACAAACAAGCAAATAAATAAATCAAACATAAAGAAGCAGCATGGTAATTACTGGAATAAACACTAGCACTCAGTGACCAGCATTTCCCATGGAAGCTTGAAGATGAAGGAGCTTGTCCGATGGGGAGGCTATGGCATGAGCAGAGCAACATTCAGCAAAACCAGACTAGAGCAAGCAGAGTCCTGGGAGAGGGGAAACAGACTGCTGTAAAGCTGGAGCAGTCGTCAGCTCTGGCTCCTTTTGAGGGAACACAGATGCCATGCTCGGGAGTTTGAATGCCATTGTACAGGTGACAGGGCCTTGAGGGTTTTTCTCTGGAAGAGGGACATGGCAGATTGACGTGGCTTGTGTTTATTTGTGTCCACACTGTGTTCTAATGCCTCCCACGTTGTGTTCATCTGTCTCCCTGGCATGAACCAGCTTCAACAGAACTGTGGACTGGATGGAGAATCAGGTCCCTGCTCTGCCTGCAGCTGGCCACTGTGGGCTGAAGATGTGGTGTGGTTATGGACACATGGATTCTGGAGGCCAAGAAACTGTCCTAGAATAAAAGACGGGCATGGGCATGTCATTCTCCAGAGGTCCGGCTTCACGTAGGTCCCTCACAGTCAAGCTCAGATGGGTGCCTGCTGCTTCATTGCTTGGTTCCTTATGGGGGTAATGGCTTGCCCAAATGGTGGTCGTTGGCCTGGCATCATCTGCTCTGGAGCAGCCTTGATGAGGGTGAGCACCATGCCTCTTCTCATGGTTTTGAGAAGGCTGGAGAGGAACTGGGAAGATGGCTCAATGCATAAGAGTCCTTGCAGGGCAAGCATGAAGATCTGCATTTCAATCTCCAGCATGCATGTAAAAAGGCAAGGGGTCATCACACACGGCTCTAGCCCTGGTGCTGGGAGGGGGGTGGGGCAGAGACTGAAGGAGCATAAGGGCTTCTTGCTTGCTAGCCTCACTCCAGGGTCAGTGAGAACTTTGTCTCAAGAAAAGAAGGTTAGAGAGATAGAACCTCTTCTAGCTTCTGAACATACACATTCATACCAGACGCACCCTCCCCCCCATTACGTTCCATACTCCTCTTGTGCAGAAATCCTCTCATGACAAATAGGGTCCTTTCCCTTGCTTGTGAACTCCATCGATTTCCTCTCTGTCAAAATCCCTCAGGCACTGCCAGTTGCGTAATGGTCACCTAAGGGCCACAAGGGGTCCCTGTTGTTAGTGGATTACCCATGCTCTCAGCCATGTCACTAGCTTCCCTGTGCTGAGTGCTTCCCTTTGAGATCTGGTTCACAAGGAGGCCATTGAGATCCTGAGGCTGGGGAATTGCGTGGAGCAGCATTAGCCATGGGAAAATTGGTGCTTGCTTTGCACAAAGGCAACAGGTCCCCAAGAGTGACACCAAGGACCACAGCCTCCACTGTGGATTCCCACTGGGAAGTCTTAAAGGGCTATTTGCAGACGGCCCCACACTGGCCACTGGAGCAGTGTTTCTGCATAAGGCTCCCTCTGAGGGTGCAGGGTGAGGGTGGGGGGTGGCTAGGTGCCTGCCTGCAGCTCTGTCTACACAGGGATGAGTATGGGATGGGAAGGCAGCCAGAGAGATCTGACCCCTAACCACAGGAGGGTCGGCTTGGGACCTGGAGGTGTGATAATGGCCAGATGCCAGTGGAGGTTGAACTGGAGGCAGAGCACAAGGTCAAGAGGCTGAGATGACAATCAGCGGTCTGGCCTGAGCCTCAGGCCTCCCATCAGGGCTGGGAGGGGACACTAGTGTACCCTCCTTGTTGCCAAGGGAGCAACCTCCATTTCCATGCACAGAGGCTGGGAGCACACTTGTCCTCATCTTCTGATTTAGTTTCCTTCCTCTTCCTTCTTCTCTTCCTCCTTTTCTTTCATATGGAAATAGGGCTATTGTTTTTCTGAATGTGGAAACTCATGCTGTTTGTAAAAAGAAATCAGGCCATACAATAGTTCAAAAACAAGATTAAATAGTCCAGGACCTCGATTGTGCAGAAAAGCACCCCAGGACCATTGGTGGAAGCCCTCAGACCTTTTGTGGATGCAGAAGGGACTCAGATTTGAAGCTTGACTCCCACCCAGGCACCTCACGCTCCTGCCTGCAGCAATCTCTTTTCTTGCCTTCTCTTTATTCTCCCCTCCTTGGTCTGTGATCAGCTAGTCACTCTGTGTGCTGCACTGACTTCTTTGGGCTGTACTGGTGTCTATTGTTAATTTAGTTCCCACTAATACATCTTCTCCTCTGAAGCCCAGATGTGCACCCCCAGGCTCTGGGTATGGCCACTTCAATGCAGCCCAGCCTCTTTGTCCCACTCATGAACAGAGAATCCAAGTTCTAGATGGGTGTAGAGACTCAGCATCCTCTAAGTAGGATGTGTGCTAGAAGTCGCCTGTGCAGGAGGTCTGTGCCGTGCTGTGGGATCCTGAGAGGCACGGGTTATGTAGATAGCAGTGCTGGGCTCGGGTCATTGGGCAGAGCTTGTCTAATGTCTGGACACTGCAGCTGAAACAAATCCCTAACCCCCGAGAGAAGGAGACAGCTGACTTCCATCCATCCATCTAATCTGCATCTGTGTTCACCTTGTGTGCCAGGCCAGCTGATTCCAACCAGCTTTTAAAGGTCTAAGGCAGGCAGAAGATGCCATCCTCTGGGAACCCCATTGGTTATGAATGTGGAAAGTGGCCAGAGAGAAGAAACTGAAGGCCCCACCCAGGCCCCAAAGAGTTGGGGGAGAGGTCAGAGCCAAGGCCCAGCTCTTGCATGAAGTCACTGAGGACCAGTATATAAGGAGCTACTGAGATAGAGTCTGACTTTGGGGACTTGAAGGCAGAGAGAGGTGGTGGAGAGAAGGGTAGATGGTCAGCTGTTTAACAGTAGAGTCTCCAAGGCTGAAGACTAGGTCAGTTATCCTAACGCTTTGACCCTTTAATATGGCTCCTCATGCCGTGGTGATTCCCAGCCATACAATTATTTTCATTGATACTTCATGACTGTCATTTTGCTACCGTTATGAATTGTAATGCAAAACCTGTGAAAGGGTCATTCAACCCTGAAGGGTCCCAGCTCACAGGCTGAGAATCAGTCTAGAGGCTAAGACACAGGGGTATATGGGAGTGTAGTGTAAGGGGCATCAACAAGGACACAGACAAAGCACCAGGGACCTGCCACTCCATCTCCAACACCAGGAATGAGGTCAACAGATGACCAGCCTTAGCCTGATTTTCCTTTCCCTCCCCCTTTCCACTTCTCTTCCCTCCTCCTTTTCTCCATTCTGGTCCCTTTCCTTCCCTCCCACCTGCCTTTTTTTCCTCCCTTGAGATAGGATCTTACTATGTAGTCCAGGCTGGCTTTGAACTCAAGATTCTCCTGCGTCAGCTGGCTGGATGTTTTATTTTTGTTTCTCATAGACTTGGTTGTGGTGGGGACTTATTGATCTCTCTGCCTACTCCCTCATTTAACGGATGAGGAAACAGACCCAGAGAGAGAAGCCATGAGCCTGAGGTCACACAGCAAGCCAATGCAGAGGCTTGGGTTACAGCGGGGATGCTGTGGTTCCCAAGATAGGTGGCATTTAACACACTAGGCACCCATGACCAGGTGCAGTGACAGCTGTGAATTCCAGAGCCGGATTGACTACTGAGACCCTCAACTTATGTCTTCATCTTCCAGGGGTAGGGAGTACAACACTTTGACAGTATGTTGACAGGGACTGAACAGGATAAGGTTTGAGAGCTGCCTACTGTGTGCCAGGCTCACAGTAGGGGCTTCATTGAGGCTATCTCAATGCTAAGCTCAGCCATGAGGTATTTAGCTTCTCATCTTAACCAAGAGCTTCTGATCTTTTCAAAACAACCAGGTTTCCAGTTATTAAAACTGCACACAAAAATTTCCTTCTCTGAGTTTCTACATTCTAATATTTAAAATAGAGAAAACATCACCTACACCCCAGCACTGTGACCAAGACGTCCCAGGGAAGGCCCCTGCCATTCATCTGGCTTGTCCATGCTTTGTGAGTGGCAGCCTTCTCTAATGGTGACAACATGACCCCCAGGAAGCCTCACAGGCCCTGGGGTGCCCTTGGTAGGGACTTACCTGCCTGGAAAACATTATCAAACTCTGAGCCTGGCATTTCGAAGACCCTCTGGGGCGCCCTGAAGCAGTTTGAAGGGCTCATTTAGGAAGGGAATTCCCTTGCTGTGTCTCTTTTTCAGCTCATTTTGGTTTGATTTCTCGGCTTGCTGCTAACCGTGTACGGATACCTGCCTCTGTGATCTCTACATTAGCAGCTCAGTGTCAGGAGAGGTGGCACTCATTGGTACTTTTTTCTTACTAACAATGAAAATAGAACTTTAAAAATATTACTTTTTATTATTTCACTTTTGTTCTTGTGTGTTCCTGTGTGTGGTTATGTGCACAAGAGTGCAGGTGCCTGAAAAGGCAGAAGAGGGCGCTGGATCCCCTGGAGCTGGGATTGCAGGCCATTGTGAATTGTCCAACATGGATTTTGGGACTGAACTGGAATCCTCAAATAACAGCAAGTGCTCTTAACCACCGCATCGTCTCCAGCCCTGAACATAGGACTTTTTACTGTTATTAGGGCCACTGTGTTATCTATTGCTTTTTTTTCTGCGACCAATAGAATTAGAGGAGACTTTCGGGGTGTCTTGGAGCCTCTGGACTCCTAGGTTATCGTGGATGAACTTGGAGGGTGAGACCGATATCTTTTACTTACTTTGCTTTGGGAAGTGACCTGCACTTCATACAGAATCCAAACTGAACCCTTCAGCCCAGTCCCTTCTCAGCCTTTGTACACGCCATTTCTGCTGCCGGCAATACTTTTCAGTCATAATTCTACAACTTGCTCTGGGTAATGATTTTTTTTAAAAAAAATAATGATCTATATTATGAACATTATTTATAAATAGTTAATATTTCTTTGTTTTCCAAACAGAGAGGCCTCTCCTTACCACCTTATTGAAACACTCTTCCAAGCACCCTGTCTTCACTCTGATGTAATTTTTCTCTCCTAGTACTTATTATATCTGCTATGTCACTGTGTGCATGAGTGTAGTACCTTCCAGAGACCAGAGGAAAGCATGAGACCTCCCGGGAGCTTAAGTTACAGGAGATTGCAAATTGTTCAATGTGGGTGTCCTCTGGAAAAAGTGGAAGCTTTATTAGCTGCTGAGCCTTCTCTCTGGCTCCCCTTACTATTTCTATTTTTGGGGGGGACAGTGCTGAAGACGGAGCCCAGGTTTTGTGCATGCTAGCTGAGTGCTCTTCTGTGGGCTACACGGCCAGCCCTAGCCTCTGAGACTTTCTAATGTAGAAATGGTACCTCATTTTACACTCATGATACCATCCCATCCTAGAGATGGGGGCTGCGTTCCAGCCCAGCGGTCTAAAAAGTATTGTAGAATACCTCCTTGGGCTCCTGTGCCTGGAGCTGCCTGGGCTCGATGAGAAATGCTTAGGGCCTATGGCTTCCTTAGTTTCTCCTACCCAATCCCCAGGCCCTGGAAAGATGGGGAGGCAGTGACGACATCTTCTTTTCGATAGATGAGACACAAGGGTTGCTGTGGAGCCAGATAGGATACGAATCAGCTGAAGGGAGTACCGGGTGTGAGCTCCCTCCCTTCCAGTCCATCCACTGATCTTAGATGCTATGGCCTTTGTAGCGCGGGTCTTTTGGCTGGCAGCTCTGCCTTCCCTTATCCTCATTTGTATAATGAGTCTTGTCTTCATTGAGAACAATTGTTCCAGGCTCTTGGCACTGCACTGTGTGGATTAACCCACTTAATCCTCCCAGTGACCCTCTGAGCCAGGTACAAAGAGTATCTCCATTCACAGATGCACGAACCAAATCACAAACCGATAAAGCACATAGCTAGTTGATGGTACACTTGGGATTTGAACCCAGATAGCTCTGACTGTTCTTGGCCTTAACCCCTATGTTAGCGCCAAAGGGAGCAAGAAACCAGTCTTCTTAGAATAATGAGACAGGACTCCTTTCCTGGCTTAAAGCAGGATCTAGACTCCATGATCCCAATCTAGACTCCGGTCTTATCTTCCACTGACTCCAGAATCCTGCTGGGCTCAAAGACCTGGAAGCTGAAGCACCTGACCTGGTGTATTAGTCAGGGTTTTACTGCCGTGAACAGACACTGTGACCAAGACAACTCTTTAATTGAACAACATTTAATTGGGGCTAGCTTACAGGTTCAGAGGTCCAGTCCATTATCATCAAGGCATCCAGGCCGGCATGGTGCAGAAGGAGCTGAAAGTTCTACGTCTTGTTCCAAAGGCAAACAGGAGAAGACTGGTTTTCAGGCAGCTAGGATAAGGGTCTTAAAGCCCACACCACAGTGACACACTTCCTCCAAGGCCACACCTCCAAATAGTGCCACTCCCTGGGCCAAGCATATTCAAACCACTTCACGTGACAACAGTAGGTACCGAGGGAGCAGTAGGGCCACCATAGTCCCTGTGACCACCCTTTACCCCTTGAATCTTTCCAAAAAGAACGAGAGGTCCTGATACCAGCCTCTCTGCTTTTCTGGGTCTGGGAAATTACAGCTGATAGTGGCTTATCTAAGAGACACCAGAATGGTGGATACCTGGGTCTAAGGCTCCAAACTTGAAGCACCTGCTTGCTCAAGAGTTTTGAGGCTGCCAGTTCCAGGTATGTGTCTTGAAACATCCTCTTTAATTGGCCCACCACCTCTAGTCCCCATCTCTGGTCCTTGTCCCTAGTGGCTCAGAACACCTGGCAGTACTTTGCCACGCAATGGGCTTGGAGCTAGAATGTCTGCACAGACACTTTGGCTCAGCTTGTCAGCGGACTCAGGGCAGGTGGCCCTGCCTCTCTGCAGCCCTCTATCTCCAGCTTTCCAATCGTCTTTCTCTTCAAAGGTGAGAATTCTATGCGGCAAAGTAAGTGGGAGCGTCTCAAAGTTTCCCACCAAAGCAAAACCCAAGAAAGTAAACAGGTGCCCTGGGGGGTGGGGGGGTGGGGGGGGGTGGGCGGAGCGGGGCGGGGCGGGGCGGGGCGAGGTGGGAGCTTAGCTTAAAACAGCCTGCCACAAGCTCAGCATTCATTGAAGTCTCACCGCAGCTTAAAAATTCATGGGAATTTTGCATTTAGCTCCATAATGCATCTGAGCTGTTCCTTTTAACGTGAAGACAGCGTTTCAAGTTGCTCGCCATCGGGTAATCTCAATGCCAGCAGAACCGGCCATGTTTGTCGTATAGCTCATATATTCTTCGGTGCACCGATGGGAGTCCCCAGGGATGTGTACATCCAGTTTAAGAAAGATTCGTGTAGGTACAGTGCTCCGGAAGGAGCAAAACACATTAGATAAAGGTCAGGGAGTTTGTATGTGAGCCTTGGCAGTAATGGGAACACATCCATCAGAGAGCAAGATGTATTTATGGAGGAAGGGAGGCACTTGGGAATGGGGAGGCAATAGGGCTAGGAGAGGGGGTGTGGGGAGAGTGAGGGAACGCAAATTCCAGGCTGCCCAGAATCCAGCTATCAAGGCAACTTCTCTTCTACAGAGTGACCCCAGTTCAGTGCCACCGAGTCCCTGTGAGCCATGTGTTCTGAGTCCTTTGGCTCCGGGTAAACCCCAGCACTGCGGGTGGGCTTTTCTCTTCCTAGCCAGGTCCCTCCAGCCCAAAGTCCTCCTTGCTTTTTTGAGGCCATCAGTGCTTGCTGGAAGCTCTGCAAGCATCCCAGAATGCCTCAGGTGAGTTTGCAGCTGGGACTCCACTGGGACCCGAGCTGTAGGCACAAACCTTTGTCATCTCCTTTCTGCTCTTCTTAAGTAGCTTTTTAAAATTGCAAAGCTCCCATGCAGAAACGCGCTCTCCGTGATATTACCAAATGTCTGAGAGCAAATATTTCCCAAGAACTGTGGGGGTGCGAGCAAACACCCTCTTTTTTCCCCCTCTGTTATTCCTGGGCGGAAGCAGATGATGAGTTACCCTTTCCACAATCAGTGCTTGCTGGATTTTTGGCTACATTATTGGGAGCAAATATAAACAGGGTGAGTTAAAGGCATGGATTATTGCAAAATAAAATTGGGATACATGAAGCTTAAAAGTCTTAATTTTAAACCACTCCTCACAATAGGCCAGAAACTTGATCCTCTGTAATTCTCCACAAACAGCGTTTGCATTTTATTATTGAATATGTCTTCTCTCGGTCTGGGATGAGATTTGACTCATGTTTTCGCATAAATATAATAAAAGGATGCTTCCCAACGAATATAGATTTAGGAAATAGTGTTTACTTATTTCTCTCAATTCAAAAGAGTGCAAACTAGAAATTTTTTTTTGCTTGTTTCAGTAATTTTTCTTTTAAACACAAAGGCTGTGCATTGTTTCCTTTCACAGAGACCACAGCCAATCTGGGGAGAGTTGCGGTTTTGTCTTTGTTTTTTGTATTTCTCTCTAGGGAGTGCACACCATACTGTGAATCTACAAGTCAGCAACTAAGGCTTTCTACTGCCTGGCGGTGGGCTGCAGACATTGGGAGCAGGTGTCTGAGGGTCTGCTCAGGCTCAGGACAGCAGCCAGTCAGTCTTTCCTGGGACAGGGTCCTACAGGAGGCCCATAGGTGGGGTCAAGCCAAAGTCTTAGGCCAGCAGACATCTATGGGTTCTCTTGGTGTTTATGTGTCTTTCCCAGAAGCCCACAGAGGTAATAGTCAGGGGTAACTGCTGGCTGACTCTGTTGCTTCCTCTGTTACTTTTCTGCTGTGATGAAATATCAGGACAGAAGCAATTTCAGGGAGAAAGTGCTTATTTTGGCTTGCAGTTCCAGGTCATGGAAGTCACAGTGGGGTGGGGGGACTTCAGGGAGCTGGTCATATTGTATCTGCAGTCTAGAAACAGAGAGCAAGAAAAGCTTGCCCTCAGCCAGCTTTCACCTTTTTATATGGCCATGCCTAAAGAATGCTGCCACCCACAGTGGGCATGTCTTTCCCCCTCAACTGACCTAATCAAGATAAGCCCCTAAGACATGCTCAGAGGCCTGTCTCCTTGGCGATTCTAGATTCTATCAAGTTTGTAATACCAGCCATCACAGTCAGCTCTGGTCTCATAGTAGCTTTCTTGCATCGGGATATAAAAAAACAGTGAAAGACTCCAGCCAAGCCAGAGCCAGTTTATTTTTTCTGTCACTCCTGGGTGTGGGATGTTGCTTCTTTGAGCCTCACTTTTCCCATCTGTGAAATGCGATAATAACAGGATTTTTTCTGAAAGATTGGTGTGAAGATCTGCCAGAGGGAAGAGAAATACATATTTAGAAAGCCATTGGATGTATATGCATATATAGAAAGATATATATTGCCAGTTAGAAGTAGTTCAGACAGGGTTTGGTGGGGCTAGGCTTACTCTTGGTCTGTCTTGCATTAGAGCCAGTTCTCAATGCCTTTTGTTTGGAAGGCAGTGCTGGGGGGTCGAACCTAGGACCTCACACAGATACAATTGTCTTATCACTGAACTATCTGCCCAAGTCTCCCAAATGTCCTGATTGTTTTAAAAAGCTTTCAGAAAGATTTTCAGTTCAGATTAGATTGCTCAAAAACTAAATATTTGTGTTTTAAATTTCACCACATTCAATTTTTCCACAAGTCAGTTATTTGTGCCACTTGCTGGCTTCCCTTTGTGTCCGGGCTGTTTCTGCTAGGGTGGGATCCAACTCCCCGCACCTCTCTTGAGAGAGCACTTTTCCCTTTTTAGAATACTCTTCCTGCAATACATGCTCACTGCCACCAGGTGGCAATAGAGTCCCAGACCTCTTCTGGGAGCCTGGCCATAGCAGAGATATTCCCTTTCCTGGGAAACAGTTGAAAATGGATTTCTATTTATTAAACCAGTTCAATGAGATTAACCTACTTACCACCCTAACTTTAAGCATGGCAAGCGTCGCCGCAGCTAATGAGACAAAATACAAAGTGTTTGGTACACTCAATTATCTCTTCTTAAGTAATCCCTAAAGAATGGCTAATCCGTGCTCCTTCCCCAGGGAAGGCTCCCTCTCCTGTGTCTCCTGGCTCCCTAGAGCTTCCTTCTGCTCCAATGCACAGGCGCTCATTCAGTTCTGCTTATGGTGCCTGCGCTCTGGGGCAGCCCTAAACTGGGGGTGTTCTCAGCCAGAGAGGAGAAAGGTGGCATTCTGGAAACAGCAGTGGGTCCCAGACCCAAAAAGCAGGGTAATGGGGAGGCATGGACCCGGCTGGGAAAGAACTGGAAGGACTGGGGAATCTAAAGACTTAGGGCTTTACCTAAAGAGGTCACAGTCGCATTGTTTATTTGGAGTCATGTAACCTGGCACTGGCAAGTTTTTCTATTCTTTAAGACATATTAAGTATATAGATTAAACACACACACACACACACACACACACACAAACACACACACACACACACACAGAGAGAGAGAGAGAGAGAGAGAGAGAGAGAGAGAGAGAGAGAGAGAGAGAGAGAGGAGAGAGAGACAAAATCTGGACCAGATTTGTCTCTGGATGAGTTTGAGGCAGTGAAAGAGAGGTAGGCAGGAAAGAGCTTAGCTGATATGCAGGACAGAGGGCTGTGTCCACGGACTGTGGGATCCCTGAGGAGGGGGCCCCAACTCTGACAGATAAATCTCTCAGTCATCATCCACTCAGTAAATATTCACTCTCCTCCTGCTGGGCAGAGCTCTGTGCTGAGTGCTGGGAATCTGTAGGTGGTAAACAGCTCTCAGCTCTACGGATTGCTGTGCAGCCTAACCAGAGAGACAGCCGCTGTGCTCCATGGCATAAGAGTTTGGTTGTGGCTTATAGAGTACCTGACAGATATGTGCTCAGTGCCTTTGAGATATGGGTCAGAGAGGGGCTTTCCCAAGGAAGCTGTGATTGGCCTGGGGTCTGAAGGGTTAAAGGTAGTTTAACTTGCCCACCGCCAGGCCATCCACTCCTTTTCTAGAGGTCACTGGGTACCCAGTAGGGAAGGTCTAACTCAGACAAGGTTATGAGCCAGAGAAGGAGTTATTGATGATCAGGATGGAGCCCCAAGGGGTCAGGATTGGAGTCTTTCAGCCTGTGCTTCTCCTGTCCCAAAAGGGCCATGTATATAAGCTGCAGCAGCAACAGTTGTCCAGGCTAGCAAAGGCGAGGCCCCAGGCTAGCAAAGGCGAGGCCTTGGGGAGAGCCAGGGAGGGGCAGATGGCTGCATTCGATGGTGGAGTCCCAGCCAGCATGTGGGAAAGATGCTTTGGGTAGAGGATGGCACAGATCCTTGGTTCTCCCCTGGCCTAAGAGATCCCAGCCAGCCTCCTCTTATGTTTTGGACTTGAATGCATGATTCTCCTGTTTTGGCTTCTTGAGTGTCTTATTCTTAAGTCCCATTAAAAGTTTTTGATTGCTTGTTGATTTTGAGACAAGGTCTCATGGATCTCAGGTGGATCTGCAGACAATCTTGAACACCTGATCCTCTTGCCTCTGCCTTTGAAAGTCTGAAATTACAGGAACACACTACAGTAATCAGTTTGTTCTGGGCTGGGGGGTCAGATCCAGGGTCTTGTATAGACAAACACTTTACCATCTGAGCTACATCCCCTGCCCATTCTGGGTGTGATGTTTCAGGATGAGGGGTAAGGCTCAAGATGGAACTGAAAGCCAGAGTCCCCAAGCACAAAGAAGGGGACCAGGGACCAGAGTTAAACTAGGAGGTTGTGCTGGTTAGTTTTATGTCAACTTGACATAAGCCAAAGTCATCTGAGAAGAGGGAATATCAATTGAAAAAATCGCTTCATAAGGTCTGGCTGGAGGCAAGCCTATAAAGTGTTTTCTTAATTAGTTACTGATGGAGGAGGACCCAGCTCATTGTGGGTGGGACCATCCTTGATTGTGGGTGGGGCCATCCTTGATTGTGGGTGGGGCCATCCTTGATTGTGGGTGGGGCCATCCTTGGGCTGGAGGTCCTGGGTTCTATAAGAAAGCAGGCTGAGCAAGCCATGGGGAGCAAGCCAGTAAGCAGCCCCCCCACCCACCGTGTCCTCTCCATCAGCTCCTGCCTCCAGGCTCCTGCCCTGTTTGAATTCCTGTGCTGGCTTCCTTCAGTGATGGACCACAGTGTGGAAGTGTGAGCCTAATAAACCCCTCTCTGACTGCCCTGTTTGAATATCTGTGCTGGCTTCCTTCAGTGATGGACCACAGTGTGGAAGTGTGAGCCTAATAAACCCCTCTCCGACTTGCTTTTTGGTCATGGTGTTTCATCACAGCAATAGAAACCCTAACTAAGACAGAGGGCTTAGGAGTCAAGACCACAGTTTCTGTGTCTGATCAGTAGGGGCAAGACCCCCAAGTCTGTTCCTTATTCCTCCTGCCCCCCACCCCTGAGAGGAGGAGTGTGGGAAAAAAGCCGCAGCGGTGGAGGATTCCCAGAGGCTTTCCACACTGCGGGTCCCACAAACAGGAGAAAGGTCTGGGTTTCTAAAGGCTGGAGGCTTTGGCGACTGCAGGCCCCAATGACACGAGAAAGTCCTTGGTTCCAAAAGGGTTTATTGTCATGGCAGATGGTGGATGGATCTGGAAGTATCCCCCTGAAACTCAGGGCAGTCCTGAGTTAAATAGGGAGGGAGAAAGGGGGAGGACCTGGGGCGGAATGCTTAATTTGCTCCACCCTCTGGCCTTCATTAGTATGTAAATCTCTAGGGGCTGAGGCCTTTGGTCACGCCCACTACCTGTGCACTTTGGGAGGGGCTGTAATGGCCTACGTGACTGAACAATGTAAGTCCATGGAGACTAGACTGCTTGTCAGGACCCTGGGTTCTGGGGACGTGGCCGAACGCCTGCCGTTTCTCACTTAGAGTCTCGGGGTTCCAGGCCCATGCCCAGCCATGAACCAGGATACCCTTATGCAGTCCCACAGAAGAGCTATGTGATCGTCACGTACAGCTTAGCCCTGAGCCTGGGTGTCCTCATGAGGTAGAAATGCTGGGTTTACCTGATAGAGTCTGGTGATCAAGCGTTGGCCTGAGACTTGGAGCCCAGCACGCTGCCTGGCCCACTGGCAGTGCTCCCTTCTGCTGCCTCCTCTGGTGCTCAGTCCATCAGTGCTCCCTCCTGCTGCCCCCTCCTGGTGCTCAGTCCATCAGTGCTCCCTCCTGCTGCCCCCTCTGGTGCTCAGTCCATCAGTGCTCCCTCCTGCTGCCCCCTTTCCTTCTCAGGCCTCAGCTGCGCTCCCACCTGCCACCCTCAGGGTGCCTAGCCTTTCCTTAAGGCCACAGGACCTTGTTGGTGGCCACATCCCTCAACTTGTGTCTTGACTGGGCCTCATGCTGGCCACACGTTTGCACAGTTCTCTTTAAAAAGAAGCCCTTAAATATCTGACAGAAGACACAACCACACATTTTCCAGCACATCCTCCTGGGGACTGAGAAAAATAAGTCACTGTCAGCCCCAGCACTGAATCTTTAAGGTAAGTGTCTGGTGCTTGGGACTTGGGTTGGATGCTGTCTCTGAGAACTCCTCACTGTGTGACCTTGAACATGACAATACAGATGAGAGTCAGAGAATTCACAGATGCTACTGTTTTTATTTTGTTGAATGTTTTGGGGCAGCAGGGGCTTTTCTGGCTACTTTATTACCCACTCACCCCCACACCCCGTTTAAGTGGAGGACTTGGCAGTTTGCGCCAGTCTGACTGTTTAATTAATTTAACCCATCAGTGAGCAAGTGCTGCCTTTGGCTCACTGGGCTTGAGGCTCCAGGGTTAGAAGCAGGTACAGGAGATAATCTTACCAGAACCTTCCTTCCAGGGGCCTCCTGCAGATCAGCCATAACTCCCACGGCAGATCCTTTGCTTAATGGTTGAGGTACTCAGGGCATTTGGCTGTCCAGCCCTGACTCTCTTTCTCTGTGCAGGATTTGATGTTATTATCAGTGTAGAGGTTTCATAGGGTTTCTGGATATAACAGCTTATCATGGTGACTATAAAGGAGATCATATGTGAATCACATATATAGACCTTACTCAGAGCAAGGGCTCGATTGATCCCTGATAGCCATTTCTCATAATCATGATCATAATCATGATAAGAATGCTCACACGGGGGCTGAAGAGATGGCTCAGCAGTTAAAAGCCCGTGGTGCCCTTGCAGAGAGCCCAAGTTCAGTGTTCAGTATCCACTTTTGACAGCTCACAACTGCCTGTAACTCCCGCTCCCGGGGATCTGATATCCTCTCTTAGCCTTCAACCTCTCTGTACTCAGATGCACACCTACGATTAAAAAGAAAACAAATACTTTAAAAATTCACATACAAATGCTTTGCTGGCCATGAATGCTATCTTTCCCATTCGTAGCTCCTAGCAAGCACCCACATGCCTCCAAGCAATGGGGATCACAACAGTGTCAACTGAAGGGACAGGTCTGTGTTCAGCCTTCCTCTGTTCATCTTCTAAGAGGCCCTGAGGAATTGTGGGAGACCCCATCCTGTCCCTTCTCAGCTATATTTGTGAGCACACTGTCCTCCAGGATTCTCCCAGCACTTAACTGTGTCTCCACAGTTAAGAACTCAAGCACTTCCCACAGCCAGGCCTTTGCTCGTATAGGCTTGTGTTTATTCAAGTACACCCACATCCAGGGACACATGCTCAGGTGCCGGCACCCACATGCTCGCCTCCCCATACAGAGAGGCATATAGATACCCACTCATATCTAGGCTGCCCATTCCCTGCAACATTTGCCTTCCACAGCTACCCTGGTGGACTCGTCATAGTGAGGAGTCTGAACACAGCCTCTGGCCCAGCCTCTGCCTCCACACTCCCCAGGTGCTACAGCCCCTCCCACTCTTGTTCTACCCAGGTACATAGATCCCCTCTTAGCCTTTCCCAAGGACAGGCTTAGGAAGTTGACCCCCCACCCCCACTGTCCCAAATGTACATCCCCACAGCACGTCCAGGACCTGATTGCTGCTCTGGACCTGTCCAGATCTCCCTAAACACTTGGTCATCCAGTCCACACTCGCTGGCCCCTCGCTTGGGGGCTTCAGAGACAGGTTTTGGAAAACAGTCTTGGCTGTGATGGAGTGCTTCCTTCGGGCCTCCTTGGCTTGTAACAGATTAAGGTGAACAGGCATTTGTCACGGGGAAGTGTACCCAGTTGTGCAGGAAAATGGACTTTTCGATGAGCGTGGGAGCTTGAACCTGTCACAGAGGGGAGAGTCTGTGTTATTGCAGCCTGCCGGGCTGCTGTGGCCGGCGCAGGCTTATTGGCTCTGGCAGGCATCACCTCCGACTGAAAGGATCCCATTACGGTAAGTAATGGCTTAATCACAGCCAGTTTGTAATGGAGATGACCTCTCTGAGTCCCGCTGGCCTCCTCGGATGGATCGCACCCCTCCTCACCGTGACAACAGTGCTGGTTCTCGTCTCTTCTCCTGAGAAAGGTCCATGGGCCACCAGAATGGGAATCAGGCAGCTTGGGGGAAACTGTAGTGAGCAGGAGCCAGGGCAAGGGCAGCCAGAGGAGGAAGAGACCAGGTACAGCACTGACTAACCATCCTGACCAGCAGGGAGCCTCAGGCTGGAGAGAGCAGGAAGTCATATGTCCTATGGAGTTGCCACACCTTTACACAGAGCTTGGATGGACTAAAAAGCAAGTCTTTCATTTTCAGTGCATGTGTGTGTGTATGCGTGTGCGTGTGTGTGCATGCATGTGCGTGTAGGGGTGATGTTTGGGTTTTCCGCTTTTCATATCATGCCAACTCTGGGACTAGTGCTTCGGTATCCTCATGCTACCTTGGAGGAGACTGTAATTCAGAGGCTTAAAGGACCAAGGACATGTAATAGATCAGATATAACACTGGCCCTGACCTTCCAGCATGGGAGCCTCTGAACTCTGTGTCTATGCCTTTCTGTCCAGAGATAATCTCATCAGCCTTTCCCTCTTTCTCAAGCAGACCATGGCCAGGCTTCCTCCACAGTGTGTCCCTTGGCAGGTGATGATGCTGTGTGTGCCACAAATTTTAGCACCTGGCTGCAGCAGCCCTTGGGAGGGACAAAGGTCACTTCAGCCCCTGCTCAAGGCTGGGAGTTCCTAGATAACACAGGAGTCCTGTGTACTGCTGCCCAGTCTACGTGTCCCTGTGGCTGACTTGGGGATCCTAGGCTCTGAGTTAATGGCACTGTCCCCCTTTCTCCATGCTGGCTTGCTCCCACTGCTGGGCCTGGGAGGGATACTGGAAGTTTAGGAGGGAATAGGACTCTTCCTTCTCTGCCTTCCCCTTCCTTCAGCACTCTCAGAGTTTCCACTGCTGTGAAGAGACACCATGACCATGGCAACTCTTATAAAGGAAAACATCTAATTGGGGCTGGTTTACAGGTTCCGAGGTCCAGTCCATTATCATCATGGTGGGAAGCATGGTAGCATCTAAGAAGACATGGTGCTGGAGAAGGAGCTGAGTGTTCCACATCTTGATCCAATGCCAGGCAGGAGACTGTCCCTTTCACACTTTGTGAAGTTTGAGCATAGGACCTCAAAGCCCACTCCCACAGTGACACACTTCCTCTAACAAGTCCACACCTATTTCAACAAGGCCACACCTCCTAATAGTGTCATTCCCTGTGGGCCAAGCGTTCAAACACATGAGTCTATGGGGATCAAATCTATTCAAACCACTACATTGTACTTCCTGGCCCCATAGGTTTCTTTAAACATGAGTCTCTGGGGGCCATACCTACCTATAGCATAATGAAAAATACATTTAGTCTAACTTCAAAAGTCCCCATGGTCCACAGAAGTCTCAACAATGTTAAAAGTCCAAAGTTCAAAGTCTCTACTGAGATTCATTCAATCACTTAACTATAATCCCCTATAAAGTCAAAATAAAAAAGCAGATCACATATTCCAAAATCAGAGGACATACATTACCATTCCAAAACATCATAGTGAGGAAATACTGGACCAAAGCAAGACAGAAAACTAGCTGGGCAAACTCCAAAATCTGTCTATCCATGTCTGATGTCAAAGTGCTCTTCAGATTTCCAACTCTTTTCATCTTTGTTGACTGCAACAAACTTCTTTCTCTTGGGCTGGTTCCACTCCCTGTTAGCAGCTTTCCTCAGCAGATAGCCCACGGCTCTGGCATCTCAAACATCTTGGGGTCTCCAGGGCAACTTCAACTTTACAGCTTCTTATTCCAATGTCTGGAATTTATACATGATCTTCCGGGCTCCTCCAAAGGGTTTGGGTCACTTTTCCAGATAGGTCCTCTGTAGCACTTTAAGCTCAGATTGATTCTACTCCATTGATACTGCTGTTTTTGGTGGTAATCCCATGGTACTGGCATCTCCAATATGCTGAGATCTTCTGCTATCACTAGGCTTCACCTATAGTTCACGGTACCAAGCCTCAACTTCTTTGTATGACCCCTTCAATCCTGGACCATCAACTGCAACTGAGGCTGCACCTTCACCAACGGTCCTCCTTGGCCTCTCACAGTGCCAAGCCTCAGCTGCTCTCTATGACCCCTTCATGCCTTCAAAACCAGTACCACTTGGGTGACTCTTATAGGTTATCAAGCACAGCTGCTGCAGGAAGTACAACCTTGGCTATCTCTGGAACACAGCTTCTTTATGCTCTCAGAAAACACTTCCCAGGAGATTTCACCTCAGCAATGCTGTTCTCTTCTTAATCACGGCTAATTTCTTAGTTCTAGCTAACCCGCATCAATTGTCCCAGTAACCCCTTCTATTCTGGACTCTAAAGTCAGAGCCACATGGCTGAAGCTGCCAAGTTCTGCTGCTTGCTGGGACTGGAATTTGGCCCCTTGTTCTATTTTATAATTACCAGCTTTCTGTTTTCTAATTCCTTCACTGCCTAAGCCTGGCTGTCCTGGAACTTGCTCTGTAGATTGACCCTGAGCTCAGACAGAGATCTGTATGGCTCTGCCTCCTGAACGCTGGGATTAAAGACATGGTTCACCATGCCTGGACCTAAGCTTTTCTCTACTTGGAACTTTCTCTGTACCAGGCTGGTTCAGAGCTCAGAGATTTGCTTGTCTCTGTCTCCTGGGATTAAAGGCATGTACCACCATGGCTGGGCCTAAACTTCTAATGGCCAGTATTCCTCATGATCCAGATCAAAAGCCTGTGTCTTCCAGCCTCAAGATTTGGGTCACGGGTATACTTTCCATTTCGGGAATGTAGTTCACTCCAGATTGAAAGTCCAAATGAAAAAAATAATTAGGTAATAATAACACCTAACATGATAGAACTATCCCTTGTTCAATTGCAAACATATAACAATAAGCTTATCTGGGTGGGATCTTGTCCTGAGGTCACCATTCCCTTAATCTGTTTATCTCCTTGAACACAGGATTCAGCTCTATTCCACTTCTTGGTGTCCCTTTACTACTTGAACCACACATTTTGTATTTTTCCTTTCTCAACTTGCTATGCTTGACCTAAACACTCCTCATAAGAGTGACCCACAGAACAGAGTCTAAACTTGACCTGAGACTTCCTTTGTCAATGTAATTAATTTGAATCTCTTCACCTTAGCCTCAGACAGACTCTTTGAACAAGGACAAAAAGCAGCTACATTCTTCACCAAAATATCACAAGAAGAATCTCTAGGCCACATACTAAAATTCTTTTCCTTTGAAACATCTAGAGCCAGGACCCCACAGTTCAAACTACCCTCAGGAACAATGTCTTCCATGTTCCTACTAGGATAGCCCATTAAGTTCCACTTAAAGCATTCCACTGCCTTCCAAATCCAAAGTTCCCAAATCTACATTCTTCCAAACAAAAGGATGGTCAGGCCAACCACAGAAATACCCCAGTCCCAACTTTTGTCTTAGGGTTTCTGTTGCTGTGAAGAGACACCATAACCAAGGTAACTCTTTAAAATGATAGCATTTAATTGGGGCTGGCTTACAGCTTCAGAAGTTCAGTCCATTATCATCATGGTAGGAATCATGGCAGCGTCCAGGTAGACATGGTGCTGGAGAAATAGCTAAGTGTTCTACATCTTGATCCAATAGCAGGCAGAAGGAGATTGTCCCTTCTGCATTGGGTGGAGCTTGAGCATAGGACCTCAAAGCACTGCCCCCCCCCCCCCCAGTACTCACTTCCTCCAACAAGACAGCACCTAGTGCCTATTCCAACAAGGTCACACCTCCCAGTAGTGTCATTCCCTGTGGGCCAAGCGCGTAAATCTATGGGGGCCAAACCTATTTAAACCACTACAAACATCTGACATGGACACCAGGAGGAGGTGGGTGGAGTTCTGGTTCACTGTCATCTAGCAGAGTGGCCTCAGACATAGTTGAACCTCCCAATGCCTGGAGATTCCTCACCTGCATGCTTCCCTGCTCCTACTAATCAATGTGAGGTCAAGATGGCCTTGGGTGAAGGGCACAAGAGAGCTCATACCTAGTTGGCACTCGGGTGAAACACTTTTAGCAGGGCCTAGATATAGGTCCCAGAATCCTGCTCATGCTATCTAACTAGAAAGTGGGATTCTCAAAAACAGACACAGACTGCTATCCTAACAACTGCATGTGTCTGTTTGTGGTTCCTTGGGTACAGTGTTCTAGCTCTGGACAGGAACTGGGACCACGAGGACAGTCATTGAGCTTGTCCACTTTAGGAAGGCCTCAGAGAAGAGAGATATTGGTGGGAAGCCCTGGATCTGTGGAAGCTCACTAAAGGGGGTATCAAAGAGTGCTGGGGTGGGAAAGGCCAGCAAAGATGGGGTCCTGTAGGGTATCCTGAGCATCCTGGGGTTTGCAGACTGACCTCTGTCTGCTTAACCGCAAGGCTCCCCATCAAGGACACTGCTGGTGATAGTAGGGAGGGAAGCAAGCTCAGGTTTTAGTTACTCAGCAGCACACTTTCCGTAAACATTTATTAAGTGGCTCTTGTGCCGGACCTGGGCCAAGCCACCACCGAGTTTCACTCACTGGATTGTATTTATTCAACAGACAGTACCAACTATCTGATGTGGGCAGGGCCAGGCACTAAGGATTCAGTGGTAAGCAAGACAGACATCAAGGTTAGCCCAGGAGACAAATCTGAGTGGCACTATGGAATATTCTGATTGAGGACATGCTCTGGTTGGACTGCTTTGTCCCTTCATGTCACCGGCATGACAATGACAACTCCACAAAGAAGCATCTTAGTGATGCTCATTTCCAATGAGGAGGCACAGGCTCAGAGAGCTTCCATCATTTGCCTGAGGCTGCACAGCTGGGAAGAGATGCCTCTGAGCCTGAACCCAGATCTGTGCAAGCCTGTGTGTAACTCAGCAGGGCTCTGATGTCTTCTCTACTGGGAATGCCCTGCAGATCTGGGGTCACACTGGGGTGTGGGAATGGGGAGCAGTATGCATCCCTGCCCTCTCTGCCCCAGGGTGGCTTTCTGACTTTGATCCACCCCACCTTCACCCTCACAGCTACCCCAGCCCCCAGTGTCTGGGCCTTACCTCCTCTGCACTTGGGGAGAGTGTATTCTCATGCTAATTGCAAAACTAATTGTTCTTATTGCAAAATCCATTATATAGTATATTTATATTGCAGATAATGAGCTGTTTGGATTAAATAGCTCACTAAAAGTCAATAAAAAGAAATTTGCTTCACTGTTCCTCCCCTCATTTTTCACAGGCACTGTTAACATGATGTCGTTGTCCCTGAAGGCTGGAATTCATTAAAGAGCCTGGAGCTGCAAGGGGATGCCGCTTTGTGCGTCTTCTCTCCCCTTCACAAGGTGCTCAGTGAAGGGGTTGGAGGCAAGAAGCAGGGTCCTCCCCCTGGTTTTATTGAGGCAGGGATGACTAATTGAGAGAAGAGAGCTTACATCTAATGGAAGGGAAGACCAGGGCTCTTGAGAACAGAACCCAGGGCCTGGCAGAGTGGAGCAGGATAGGGGTGGGGGCTACTGCCTCCCTCAGGAGGAGAGAGAAGCAGAGACCTCAGAGCTGTGTTCTATGCTTCTGAAAGGGCTGGTGGATGTGGGGATTATGGAGAGGGAGAAACAAAGGCTTCCATAGGCATTGGGTCTCTGAGCAGGAACCAGGCAGAGAGTAGATAGCACAGGCCATGCCTCAGGAGTGGGAGTGTTGAGTTTGGAGTGAGGGGTCTGGTTCCAGGTTTGGACTTCTTCTAGAACCACATGTCTTGTGGGCTTCCAGGATCTTTTAGATCTAGCCAGTGCCCTGGTTCTAAATCTGAAGGTGTCTTGTTTCAGCTGAGTTCTTCCAAGAGCTTAGGTCTGTGGAGCCCCAGGCCCTCTGAGATCATGATGCCTCAGAAAGTGTCACAACCAAGTGAGAATCCCAGGGAATGGCCCTTAGTGGCAAGCTGAACCCTTGGAGTAGGGGACAGAGGGGAGGGCCCTGACTCTTGTTTCTTTCTTAGGGTCATCTCCACTTTTGGTCTACTCAGTGAACTAAGAGTTGAGGTAGGACCAGCAAGATGGTTCAGTGGGTAAAGGCACTTGCTGTAAAGACTGATGGCTTGTGTTTGAAACCAGGGACCCACATGTTAGAAGGAAAGAACACATGTACACTGGGACAGGTACATACCCACCTCCCCACATAAATAAACCTCAACTGCTAAACTAAATGTAGGGGTATGTAGTGGAGAGTTTGGGCTACATCATTTTGGCTCCCAGTGGTTTGCATGTGATCCAGGAGCTATCTGGATTTGTGAATAGAAGATACACACACACCTGTTAATTTTAAAATGCCTTGGCTACATCAAAAACTGGGCATCCCTAAACCATCCCCTGCTACCCAAGGCCCAATCGGGGAAACGGCCAGTGGCCACTTACCTGAATTCTTACGTGGCTCATTGGTTTCTTTTCCCTGAAGCTCCTATACCCATCCATATCCCACTGCTTCATGGCAATATTTTCTCCCCCTTCCCACTATGTCCTAGCCCAAGCAATTCTAAGGGTCCCACCTTGTCTCCTTTTGCCCAGCCACTGGCATCTTTATTGAGCGATCAAGAACCAACTGGGGACAAGGACCTTTAGCATTTTGACACACAGATTCTTGATTGAATCAAAGCATTAGAACCAATCTCCAACAGGTGTAAACTTGGGGGGGGGCACTGTGACTCTCCAAATATTTGTCAATAAGTTCCTTCTGATCTGATCAATCATTAATCATCAATCAACCAACCAGCCAACCAACCCAAGTGTCTAAAATGTCAAAATGGTGTGTGTGGCCCTAGAGAAGAGTCCACATAGGAACATGCGGACTTTATCTCTCAGTTCATGGTAGTATGGAGTGGATGGTGGTACAGAAACCAAAGCCAGTGCTGCAGAGGAAAGGACATCCCAGCAGTTCTGGCTCAGCTGGTGCTGATATGTCAGAAGAGCTGAGTGGTCAGCAGAGCTGCTGGCCAGTGGGTACAGGCATCTGATACACTTTGCCCTTCACCTAGTGTTTCACATGCTAGATGTAATTTCTATCATGAGCTGTAAGGTGGGCCTTGGTCTGGTAGTAAGATTTACAGCGTCACTTGGAGGTGATTAGGACTGGAAAGGTCATCAGGGTGGAACTTTAGGATGGAGTCCTGGTGGGGAGAGAGAGAGAGAGAGAGAGAGAGAGAGAGAGAGAGAGAGAGAGAGAATAGAAGAAACACATGGATGCCTTCAGTTTCTCAACTCTGATTTTGGCTTTTGTTTTTTAGTGACAGGGTCTCATGTGGTCCAGGCTCATCTTAAATAATTTTTAGCTAGGGATGACTTCCTGCCTTCACTTCCCAAGTGCTGAATCACAGGTGCGCAACACCACACCTGGTTTATTCAGTGCTGGGGATTAAACCTATATGCCAGGCAAGATACTTTGCAATTAAACCATGCCTCCATCCCCCCAGCCCTTTTGAGACAAAATTTTGCTTTGTAGTCCACCAAATTGTTGGTGATTTCCTGGCTTCCGCCTCCCAAATGCTGAGACTACAGGTTATGAACCAACATGCTTGGGCCTAACTCTTGTCATGTGAACCATGTGGGGACTCTGTTAGCAAGAAGATCATTTCTAGATGTGGTGTCTTGATTCTGGACCCCAGGAATTGTGAAGCAAAAGAACCCCCTCCCCCTACCTATTTATCATTATTATTATCATTATTATTATTATTATTATTATCTCACTCGGTCTGAGGAAATGTCATTACTGTGGAAGAAAATGCATGATGTAAGGAAACAGCAGGAGGGGCTGTGAATGGAGGCCTGGGCCAGGGACAGAGCAACGAGCAGTGGAAAGACAGAAAAAACTTAATGCAATGAGTCTGGGAAGCCAGATGGGGTCCACCCATCTCCTGCAGGCTCGGGTGTGTCACAATAGTATGTCATTCAATCACTACGGATGCCCCTGGAGCTACTGGGGACTTTATACATGGCAAGAAGTGACGTACTTTACGCTGATTTACGTATTTATTCTTTTTGATCATTCTTCGTTCACTCTTGTCAGTTTCATACTCTGTCCCTCTCATCCTTAACTGTCTCCCCATCTCCCCTCAACATCTTCTAACACATCTTCTTCCTGTTCTTATGTCCTCTTCCCTATTGGTTTTGTAACCCGTTGAGTCCAGTTGGTGCTGCCTGCAGGACTGTTGACTGATCTCGCTGGCTTGCTTTTGAGCAGAGCATCATAACTGCACAGCGCAGCCACCACGTCATGTCCAGAAGACAGCCCTTCACAGCACCTGTCCTCATTCTTTGGCTCTTGCATTGTTTTATGCTCCCCGTTCTTTGAGGCTTGAGCCTCCAGAGCCATAGTATAGGTGTTCCATTTGGACTGAGACCTCAACAGTCACTTATCTTTAGCATTTTGTCTGGTTATGGGTTTGTATTAACCGCTACTCACTGTAGAAGAAGCTTCTCTAGCCAGTGTTGAGGGCAGCATTGATCTTTGGATACAGACATAAGTATTTAGAAGACAGTTTGGCAACATATCTGTGTAGTATAACAATAGCAATAGACTCCCCCAAGGGACTTATGACCTTCTTGTTCATGGGATTTTAACTAGGTTTGGAGCACGAGGCACAAATTCCTTCCCGTATGGGAGGCCTCAAGCCCAATTAGAAAGTGATTGATTAGTGGTTGATTACCACCATAACAGTCATGTCACTATTACATTAGTGGGCACATCTTAGCTAGCAGGTCAGGATTATAGCATTTAGTGTTCACTATTGGTTAATACCCAGAGGTGGCTACTCTTCCCCAGTATGGCCTGCATAGCACCTTCGGCATTATAAAAGTTAGCTAGTAGAAAGAAGGTTTTTGGTCAGTTTCGACTTGATTTCTCTATGTCTGCTGTCAAAGTTCGTTGTGTGTTCAGCAACCAGGTTTTACCATCCTGTTAGGGTGGGACCAAGAACAATGGCTGTGCTGTTTTTTTGGGGAGGGAGGGTCCTAAGGTCTCTATGACCTGATTTGTGTTTTGAAATGATCATTCTGGTTGCCAGCAGCACGTTAAGAGGCAGCATTTGTAGACTGAAGCTGCAGAGATGGATGGCAGAGCCTGAAGAGAGAGCAGAGATGAGGGAGAAGGGAGATGAGGGGGGAGATGATTTGCCAGGAGGAAGGATAAGTTGTATTAGGAAGCGAGGACTGCCGCTGCCAAGCTTCCCATTCAGCACTGTAGAGTGGACAGAGTCATTTGTACAGGGGTGTATGGGGTGTGTCAGGTGGGGCGATTGGGAGCTCTCAAATACTGCGGAGCAGCAGCTGACTTCAGCACCATGGGGAGTTCCCCACCCTGGTCTTAATTCCCCCTTTGTTACACAGGACTAACGTCTCAGTTGCTTCTCCTAACATGCTCAGCTCCATTCTTTGGGGCCAGTAAAATGACTCCAGAGCCGTCTCCTGGGAGCAGGGCACCCAGAGATGTTGGGTCTCTCCTGCACAGAATCCCAGGGCCTGTGGGAGGGAGAGGTCTGGTGTGGGCTTCAGGGATCTACGGATGGAGCCCGCAGGCTAAAGGCAAAAGGGGAGGGGCCTGAGAAAGCCCCACTCTGCTCCAGGCGGCTGAAATGGCTGTAATCTATAGTCATCTTTATCCACAGACTTCAAAGGGAAATGGGAAGGACCGACATACCTGGATGCTGGAGCAACTTGAGTACAGATGAGATCAAAGAAAAGGAAGGTGGCTTCTTGGCCCATCTTTTCCCAGGCCCTCACATCCATAGGTGCAAGTGTGGAGGGGCTGTCCAGGGTGGGATCAGAGTCCAGTAGAACACTAGAAGCCCATTCCCTACCAGCTTCGATTTGTCTGGGTGAGGCTGAGATTTTCGGGGTCCCTTTCTTCTGGTATACCTGAAAGTAACATGGCAGATAATCAAGGGTTTCTGCAAGGAAGTCATAGCCTCTCCGGGCTCAGTGCACTCAGAGGTTAATTTACAGCTCTTTAGTGTGGGAGTAGGTTTGTGGTATCTGAGTGGGGAGTTGAAGTCCTGGCTCTTAAGCTGTGTCTCTGTGTGGTCAGGAGCTCCCCTCTGTCCACACTTCAGAGATCTGCTTTGTTTGGGAACAGGGCACAAACCAGAGCACCTTCTTGTGGCAAGTTCCTTATAACCCTTGATGGGATTGAGGTCTGGTCGGGGTCATTGCCTGTTAACCTGCAGCCAGCAATACACTGTTCCTGTTTGGAACTGCCTATCAGCCCTTGGACTCAGTTCTTTGGTGAATGTCTAGGTCTTCATGGATGGCAACGCCATAGGGCAAGTCCTTGGTGGAGGCATCATCCATCCTTTTGGAGAAAGCTCAGAAAGGTCAGTCATTACTGAGTTTGTGGACAATCACTCACCTGATCAGGCTTTTGCAAGTACAACTCTGGAGAAGGACTGGGCAGGGACATGCATGTCCAGGTTCTGGTTTTGGACAGGGTGGTGCATTTGAATATAGCTTTCAAAGCCTAGAAGTCGGGATGGAGACTTGGGGGTGGGGAGCAGAAGGCCTTGTTATTTACAATATGAAGCAAAATGTCAGGGTTTCTGTAGATGACTGGATGCAAGTATAGGGGAAGGAGGGTTAGGAGGTCAGGGGGAGAGCAAACAGGGTCAACCGAGGTCATAAAGAGGCAGAGAGTAGCAGCTCCAAGTGCCCCCAAAGGATTCACAAAACACAGGGTACTCATATGGCCTCACACATGCAGATAGAAGATTCTGCAAGTGCGTGTGTGAGTATGTGTGTGTGTTTGAATCTATAACTGGCAGAGCTGCATGAAGACTCTGGGCCCTGGGCACAGTAGGCATTTATGTGCATGTGATATGGGAGTCTTTGGGCAGTGCTACCATAGGTTGGAATAAAGTGTATGGATCAAAGAGGTTGGAGCTGACTCGGGGTATCTGGGAGGCAGAACAGGCATCTCCAGGAGGGTAGGTGTGGTGCTTAGAGGATTAGGAGGGAAGAGGTGTCTCTAGACTCTTACCTTCCTAGCTCTGACCGGAGTGGCTAGCCAGGAAGTGGCCAAGGCAATGGGGCCTTGCTTCTGCTGGGAAGAAGAGGATCTGCCTATGGTTCTTGTCTCCTTGGCAATTCTGTCACACTGAAGTTCACTTACATGTGTCATCATGTGTGCCCAGATGCTGGGGCCAGCAGAGATAGCCAGCAGCCTCCCTCTGAGCTCACTGGACTGTCCCTGTGGGTTCATCTTGGATGTGGGGACTCTACACAAGCAAGGAACAAAGACACCCCTGGTTAGGGGGCTACTTCTCAGTTTACTGAAAGGAGACACCATGGCTGAGAAGCCAGAGGCAGTAGTTTTCTCCCTAGAAAAATGGGTGAGTGCTTGAGTATCCTGTTTCAGTTCTGGAGGGACTTGGCAATTAAGGATGACTTAAGGTAAGAAGAGATCTGTGAGTATGTGGGGTCAGAAGTGTGCACCCCTACTCTCTGTGTGTGTGTGTTAGGAAAACTGAGACTAAAGACTTGATGAATTTGAATCCATCTGCATGTCTGTGACTTCTGTGCCGTGCAGACTTGCCGGGCTGTCCCTGCATGTATCTGTGACCATGTCCCT